>NW_004567112.1:18375176-18378422 GCF_000260355.1 Condylura cristata | reverse complement strand
GTGTTCTCCAGTTACTCCCCACTCACACCCCATTTCTAGGCAACCATTATTTTACTCTCTGTCTCTACAGATTTGCTTATTCTGGGTAGTTGGTATAAACAGAATCATATGATATATATACTCTATTACATCTGGCTTCTTTCACTTAGCCTGGCTTCAAGTTTCATCCATGCTGGGGCATGAAAATGACTTAATTCTTTTATTAAAAATAATATACCATTATATGAATATACAAGATATTAGGTATCCATTTCTCCAACCCAAATTTGGTGGCTATTTAAGTTATTTCTATCTTTTGTGATCAAAGCTGCAATGAGTATTCAGGTGTAAGTTTCGGCGGGCCAGAGACATGACTTACAAACTTTCCGCCCATTCTATGGGAGGTCTTTTCACTTTCTTGATAGTATTTTTTTAAGCACAAACTTCAAACACTTAAAATTTAATTGGTTTAAATCCAACATATCTATCTGTTGTTGTTTATGCTGCTGTCATTGGACTGTCCATCCAATGTCACAAAGTTGAACATTTCTGCCTTCTGTTATAAGTTTCATGGTTTTAGCTCTCACATTTAGGTCTCTATTCATTTTTATGGTGAATACTTCAATAAAGTATTCCTGGTGGGAGGTACTTCAATAAAGTTAATGGTACACATAGGTCCTAAAATATTTGAGGATCAGTAATTTACTTCTGGGAACCTCAGTTTCTCACCTTTGAAGTGACCCCTGACTTTGGTTTACCATCTCACAGGGCAGCTATAAGGCAAAAGTGATGAACTGGTCATGATAAACTAGGGTACTACTCCAGTGTCAGTTGCTTATCATCGCCGTCTCTGCTGCCTGTGTGTGGGCTTTCTGTTAGCCTGTTGAAAGATCCATAAGTTCTCTATGATCGAGCACTGTGTTCACACCAGATGTACAGCACATCTCAGTAAATACTGACTGGTGAACTGCTAAATACAGTTCACACAGTTCTGCCCGTGCTCCCAGTCACTTCCTGTTGTCAACTTTCTACACTTGCAGCTACCCAAGGCTCACCGCCTTCTTTACTGGTAAGCTAAACCCTTCCCATGCTATGCTTGTGAAAGGAAGGTTTTGAGCATGAACATGGGACTTTGTAAACATCCCTGATAAAATTTATAACTTGTTAACCCTAACTTGGAAATGTCTTAAAAAATTTTTTTGAACCTCGCTTTTTCATTGCAAGATATTCTAGCTTTGTTTAATTGAAAATTGGATGAGCACATGGACTATCACAGATAAGGGGTTTGTCTAGGTCAGTACCAAGGACAGTATGAGATGGCTTGTGTTATTTAGCTAATCTAAAAATGAGACATTCCTTGCCCCTGAGTGTTGGGTAATAAATGGGTGAGCACACCTGACCAGCCAGGGTCGCAGTCTGTCCTTCCAACAGTTCCCATAGCTACGTCATGTACCAACCTTGGACCTGGTCCCAGTAGGACAGCCAGTGAAAAAGAAGGAGATACATTCTTGAATTTGGCATGTGAAGGATAATATTCTACATGAAAAGAACAGCCCATGTAACCTCCACCTTTTATCCCTGATGAAGGCAACTCAGGGTAAAAAAAAAGTGTTCTTGCTAAAGAAATATCAGTTACTTGTCAGATGAAATCTTGACCTCTGAGAATACATCTTTTTAAAAATTCTGCACCACTGAACAGAAACCTGCACATATCCCAGAATGTGCAGAAATACTTCTGCATGTTGCCGAATGGTGCTGTGTTAGGGACATCATTTTAGTTATGGGCTGAACGAACCACTCTTTCCATGTAACATCACTTTTACTTCAAAGAATGACTGAGAATGATGCATATGCACCTTAAATAATTAGCAGTTTCTCAAACATTAATGCAGTAGGAGTGTTACTTGTTCCAATGATAAAATTTGAACTTTCAAGGAGAAAAAAAAAATGACAATTTTGGAAACCTTGTGTGTGGCCCTGAGTTTGACAGCATTCCAATAATTACTCATGTGATGAAATCAGTGGTGAAATTAGAGAATGTCATTTTTTGATATTGTAGAATGAAATGTGCCAACATTTGGAAGATTTGCATAATTCAGTGAACCAACAATTTCCGAATGACCGAAAGACCGTGTTACCAAGTCACTGGCCCATTAAAATTAAATTTAAATAGAGAGAATAGTGAATTTATATGTGACAGCACGTGAAGAGTTCCTTGGTGTGGCTTCAGTTTACAGAGCTATCACTTGTTGAGTATTAGAATGGTATCAGTGAATAATATCTCAATTCTTTTTCAGAGCTATTACAGTCCTCCTCCCTTTTCTAATTACCTGCTTGTGAGATAGGATTCTCCTCATACCTCAACCAACCAGCATATGGCAACAGCTATGAGAATCCAACTATCTTCTATTGTTAGACATTAAGAGATTAGAAAAAATGTAAAACAACACTACTTGTACTAAATTTTATAGGGAAAATATTTTTTTCCACAGAATAGTTATGTTGTTTATGGAATGGGTTTATTATGGTTGTTTCAAAAGCAGATAAATGCTCTTTCATCTCAGCCACCAACATTCCATCGTTCAGACTGAGCAAGACCCAGAAACTTTGGGGTCACATGAGCCAAAACCAAGGCAACATTGGCAAATGGGGTAATACTGGTAGCGTGCAACCTCGCCATGAGAGAACTTTGGTAGCTATCACCTGAGTCATCTTGGGAAAGTTGGTATGAGGTGCTACCATTTAAAAAGGAATCAGGGCTTCTGCCAAGCTGTCAACCTTGATAACCTGAATGCCTTGGACAATGAGCAGACATGGGTAAATGCTGCCCAAATCAAGGCTGGTGCTGTGCCCGTCACTGGTGTGGTGCAATCGGCTACTTACTATGAGGTTCTGGGGAAAGGAAAGCTTCCAGAGCCATCTGTCATCACCAGGGCCAAGCTTTCAGCAGAACTGGGGAGAAGATCCAGGGTGTGGTGAGCCTGTGTCCTGGTAGCCATGTCCTGGTTTCAAGGAAGGTTCTTTAGATGCTCCAAGTGCTTTTCTAAACAAACAAACAAAGCCAAGTTAATAAGTAGTTTAAACATGTATAGTTTAATTTCTACTATGGTGAGTGTTTAAAAGGTAAGTCCCACATAAACACTTCAGAAGCCTCACGTTTTTAAAAGCCATTTATGGGCCCTCCCTGGTGGCGCAGCGGGTTAAAGCACAGCACTAAGAAGCTTAGGCCAATTCCGCATGAGTTCGATCCCCACCTGCCCCGGGAGG
>NW_004567112.1:18368501-18374673 GCF_000260355.1 Condylura cristata | reverse complement strand
CCCAGTTCTGTATGCATAAATAAATAAATCTTCAAAAAAAAAAGAGTAGAATGTGAATTTACAATCAAGGACTTTTTGAAACATTTAAATTATCTTTTCCTTAATTTTTTTCATAGAAGTAACATGGCATTATTACACTTTGTAAGTTTCACATGTGCTTCATTAAAAATCAACAACTATATACGACATTAGATTCACACTAAAAGTCCACTTCTGTCCTTCACCCTTCAAGTGTTCCCTTTTGACCCACTTTATCCAGGGTGGAGGGCTTGGGAAGCCAGCTCTTTAGTGAGAAGTGAGGAAGAGGACATACTGCAGGAGTGTGGGGAGGGATCTGGTTCTGAGAGCTGTTGCTTCAGCAGGAAACTTTCAAATGGCCTAGAGAGAAGTCATGCCTGCAAGGACCCAGGGATGCTAACAGGATCTGGGCAGTGCAGACCCCAGGACCCCAAACTCTCTGAGAAGCCTGGTCTGTATGGAGAAGTGCCTGCTGCAGGGAAGACAGGTGACAGGGGGAGCTGCCCTAGCTGTCCCGGATCTCACTTGAAAAGTCTCTTGTAACTTGTATTTTATTTCTGTTTCATAGCTAAGTTACACTTGTAAGTAGTTAACAGCTCAAATCATTCACAAAGCTTATTCTGACCGCACTGCCCATTCTCACCTTTTTCTGTGCCCGAGAGGAGGCCATTTTCAGCTCTTTCGAAGCTGGTGTGTGGGACCCCAGGGACGTGCCTCTATGGCCCCTCGCTGACTTTTTTATATATATATTTATTTATTTGCATACAGAACTGGGGTATAGGCCAGAGGTGAAGGGGTGGTGAGAGACACAGTGGGGAGCAGAACAGGCCGATTGACAAGTACATGGCTGAGGGGAGCAGCAGGCGAGACAGGAGAGATCAGCTGTGCCGTGTGGGTCACCTCCTTGGCGTGTGGGTCACCTCCTTGGCTGGGAATCGAACTCATGCTGAAGTGGTTTTAGCTTCTTAGTGCTGTGCTTTAACCCGCTGCACCACGAGGGAGGGCCCTCCTCGCTGACATTTTTTTTTTTAATTTATGTATTCATACAGAACTGGGGTACAGGCCAGAGATGTGGAGGGTGAGAGGACTCACCAGGGACAGAGTGGGGAGCAGAACAGGCAGATCAACGAAGTGCACTGCAGAGGGGAGCAGCGGGCGGGTCAGGAGAGGTCTGCCGCGCCATGTGGTCACCTCCAGGGCAGGCAGGGATCGAACTCATGCAGAAGTGGCTTTCGCTTCTCAGTGCTGTGCTTTAACCCGCTGCGCCACCAGGGAGGGCCCCTCCTCGCTGACTTTTAAGTGATTTTATGCACGCTTTGTGAGCCATCGTGGAACACGAACGTTGCCACCTGCTCCCTGGGCGGATGCCTGTGCCAGCTTCCCCGTCCTTGTTCTCCCAACACAGGTTCTAGCAATATCCAGCATTTACACTTCGATGACTATGTGAAAACTTCACACATGAACAATGAAACAATTCTTCCTCTCTTGCATAAGTTTTTACTTTACCCAGAACTAATGTCTTTTTTTCCTTTTCCTTTTCTATGTACTTGCCATTTGCTCCACCCGCCCTCTGCCATCATCCACATTCCTTCCTGGTACATTTGGGGACACTGAGTATTCTATCAACTTCACTTTATTTTTTTAAAGATTTTGATTTATTTATGCACACAGAACTGGGATACAGGCCAGAGGTGCAGAGGCAGTGAGAGGATTCACCAGAGACAGAGAGGGGAGCAGAACAGGCAGATTGAGGAAGCACACTGCTGAGAGGAGCAGCGGGCCAGTCGGGAGAGGTCTGCCGCGCCATGCGGGTCAGCTCCCTGGCTGGAGCTACAGTGGCTGCAGACAGCTTCATGGCGCTGAGACTTAACCCACCAAGGAGATCCCTATGTAGTCTGTTGTCCCTCAGTCCCCCTCCCCCCGCCTCCATTTTCTGTTGGGCTTCTGTCTGTCCGTGTGCAATGCTGGGGCATCAACAAGCTAACCGGCGGGGCTGGAGTAGCTGCTGTAAACACCCTGTGGTCCGATCTGTGCTCCTGGCTGGACTGTCTGAAACACCCCGACGCCTCCTGTACTAACGCATGAGTGAAGGTGTCACCCTCTTAGGCATCTCTGCTCCTCCCAGCCAGCTGGAACACAGCTGGCACACACAATGCATTCAACACATTCAACACATGCTCTATTTAATGGAGGGTTAGACAAATAAGTAGGGCCGCAGCGCCCAGCTCCCATCCTGCCAGATGCTTGACCTATCAAACATTCCAAGTAATTGCTAAGTCAAAATACTCTTTGCTATTGTTAAAGTAACAGGAAGACTTTTTAAACATTTTAAAAAGTCAACCGCTATTCCTTTGGGGCAAACAACTAGTTATGTAACATTATAAAATCTGACTAAACAAGAAGGCTTTCTCATTTGAAAAGGTCGTGCCAACGTTAATTTATGACCAGTGCAGTAATCAATAGAATGAAAAATATTTGCAGCATTCTCTGGTAGAGTGTGGGGAAATAAGGTCAGAAACCACTCAGGACTAGGAGGCGGGTGGCTTTTATACTTTCTGTTGAAGTCTTCCTCTCTATCAAACAGCGTTCTCACTGAACACTGAAATAGGGAGGTTGATTCTGCTCCAGGGTTTTGTGTGAGATATATTAGCTAGTCTACTAGGTACTAACAGACCTGTATGAACTATTTTTCATACATGTATGTATACATACAGCATCATTACATAGATAATATTTGTATGGATGACCCTAGATAGGTAGGACTCCACAGGTAGATGACCATCCTGTGTTAAACACATATAGAGGGTCATATATAGGGTATATATGTAACAGTTCCTATACATATATGCACGATCACCTATGTCGATGAAATCTATCTATACAGTGATACCATCTATATAGATGAAGTGTGAGCTTTGCAAGCTTAAGAACTGGCTTAAGATCCTCTCTGTTGAAAAAAAATTCTGCAAATTTCCCCCAGTTTAAGTTTGGCAAGAAATAGAACAGGCATCCAAGACATTCCTTACATTTTTCATGCCACCCAAACCACATTAGTCCCTTGGGCATAACTGTGACAGCTGAGTTTCAGGCCCTCCCTGGTGGCACAATGGGTTAGGATGCAGCACTGCAAGGTAGCGTAGCCGCTTCAGTGCAAGTTCGATCCCCGACCCAGAGGTGACCGCCAGCTGCTCCCCTCAGCAGTGTACTTCATTGATCTGCCTGTTCTGCCCCCTCCACTCTGTCTCTGGTGATTCCTCTCACCACCCCTACACCTCTAGCTTGTACTCCAGTTCTGTATGAATAAATAAATCTTAAAAAAAAAAAAAAAGAAAACTGAGTTTCAAATCAAAATCTACCAACAGTCTACCAGAGGAGTCCTTACAAGTTGCAAAGGGAAATGTTGATCTCTTGTTGAAGAAGGTAAAAGGCAAGTACCTGCCAATCATAGTAAGAACCTTAGGTTTCCTTCACAAGGGAAAGTCCAGTTGCATCTAAATTTAAGAGCAAGGTGGGGGATTCTGGGGAAAAACAAAGATTCTCTTAATGAAGACATATATAATAACTAATATTTTTTATTTTCTTTAAACGTTTTACAGAAAAACCTGTTTTTTGGTTTTTTTGTTTTGTTCTGTTTTTCCATGATTTAGTTACCAAAAGAATCAGGAGGAAACACACGTCTACAGATGTTCCCAAACCTCAGGGTGAACATGGCTTGCCCATCAGTTGTTGGACTTCTACGAAGAAAGTGGACCATGTCACAAGTTTTATATAGTGAGGGATGTTGTGAGGGCGAGGCTGTGGTGTGAGATGCAGTGGGGTGTGAAATTGTGAGGATGTAGTGTGAGACGACAGTGAGGAGGGAAGGTCTCTCCAGACTGGTGTAGGCTCAAAAACAGTGGTGCCAGGCTGATGCCTGCCAGAGGGTGGAGTGATTGCTTAGAACAGGAGTGACAGGAACTTCCTCTGCCCCTTCCTTCAGTAGTAGTTTTCTCCATTTGGTGAGACCTAAAATACCATCAGTTCTCTCTCAGTATATTCATCCCACTGTGGACCCTCTGCCTGGGGGAAAGATATTAGACCCTTATCAACCTGTTCTTGATAGGACACTGAAGGGCTTTGCTTCGATTTTGCTTTGCTTTGGGAATCGATCCCTCTTCCTCCCCAGACTCATATTAACGTGAGAGAGAGCCGATACAAAGAAAAGTACTGGCCGGGCCTTCCCTGGTGGTGCAGCAGGTTAAAGCACTGCATTAAGAAACTTAAGCCAATTCCGCATGAGTTCGATCCCCGCCTGCCTGGGAGGAGATCCACATGGCACGGCAGGCCTGTCCTGACCCGCCCACTGCTCCCCTCAGCAGTGTACTTCGTTGATCTGCCTGTTCTGCTCCCCACTCTGTTCCGGGTAAATCCTCTCACCCTCCACATCTCTGGCCTGTACCCCAGTTCTGTATGAATAAGTAAATAAATATTTAAAAAACAAAAAACAACAAAGTACTGGCCAAGCTTTGTTCTATGCCAGTAAAAGGTATACCTTCCTATCTGTTATATTTATCCAAGAAAGCTAATAGATTTGCAATGTTCTATATTTGCAGTCCTGTGAGGCTACAAAGACGTAAGTCCATATTCACATAAGGTATCAAATTCAACCTCAGACTGAGCTATGCCGGGATTTTGATGCTGACATATAAAAGTGGACGGCTTCCCCTATTCAGATGAGTAGTCCTACTCCCAAACTCAAAAAATAAAAAAATAAACAAAAATCCCAAAACAATTAAAATTCTAGCATCTCAGAACTGGAAGGGACCTTTGTCCTTGTGATTACCCCTCAGTATGCTACCCATGAGTCTTGCCTCCAAAAATGTCCTTTTTATTGAAGTGGGACTCTGGGGCAACCAGAGTTTTTTTTGTCTGTTACCTCTTTGTAATCAGAGAAAATACAACTGGCTGAGATTGTTGGCAGCATGTGGGTGGGGCTGGAAAAAAATAGCTCTGTGGCCAATAGTTCTTTCTTCACTGTACTCTGCTTTCATACCATTTCTCATGAATAAAACATATTCACATGACATTTTGTTCTTTTCTTTCCTTATTCAGTTTATGCAGATAACCACTTCCTTTGGGCAGTAGGAGAGAAGTGTCAGTTCTGCAGAGTAAGAGAAAGAGGCATGAAGATGCAACAGAATTTACTGACGATCACCTGATGATCTCATCACCCCCTCAAACTGGGATGGAAGTCAAAGTAACTGACTCTGGACCCCTAGTTAGTCTGATGTCTTATTTATTTAAAAAAAAATCAACTTGTTTACTTCCTGAGACAGAAGAATTCCCTGGGAGCAAATGTCTATGTGCTCTGTCTTCATGAAGGAAGGAAGTGAGAAAAGGAAAGAAAGGAGCAAGAGCGAGAAAGAATCAGAACAGTGTCAAATTCAAACTTTTCAGAAAAATGCAAATATGGGCCAGATTGAAAATATGAACCTTCAGTCGAGTAAACATGACATGATATCTTTGTTTTTATAGAACAAGGCAAATCTTTTGAAAGGTCACATGCGCAAGAGCAGTGAGGGTCACAAGAGCAGTGAAGACAGCCACAAACTCATCCTGAAATGTTCTAGGGAGCTGTGGCTCTTCTAACCAGGTCATACCACCCCCAATTTTAATCACGTCTTCATTGATAAATTAGGCTCCTTGGCAGTTCCCATTATGAGACACATATTTAAGGTTCTGCTAAAAAAAAAAAAAAAGCATAGGATGGAAAACTGATAGTCTTTTAACAAAAAAATTTTTTATAGATATTAATTGGAGTGTAGGCCAGAGGTGCAAGGGAGGCGAGAGGATTCACCGGAGAGAGTAGGGAGCAGAACAGGCAGACTGAAACACACTGCTGAGGGGAGCAGCGGGCGGGTCAGGAGAGGTCTGCTGCCTTATGTGATTTGGGTCCTCGTCAGGGGATGGAACTTGTGACTCAGTGGCTGGCCATAGCTTGATAGTGCTGAGACCTTAACCCCTGTGCCACCAGGGAGGCCCCTCAACAGCAAGATCTTCAAGTCATTTCTAAGCCAGAGGTGAAAAATAACTTATTTGTTAACAAAAATAATGAACAACCATAGACCAGAGACATTCTGTGGGGGTGGAGTGGGGAATGGGATCAAAAACGGGG
>NW_004567112.1:18366058-18367381 GCF_000260355.1 Condylura cristata | reverse complement strand
AAAAAAAAAAAAAGATTTCAGTCTTAACTGTGAAAGTGTATTTCTATTTCTGGTGACTTTAACAATTTACATACAGGATATATTTTACAAAAAATAAATGAAGACAATATTTTTAAATGCATATTTTCTATACCCTTTGACCTGACCTTCAGCTTCTCTGCATGACTGCTTTGGTGGCAGCTGGTTTTCCCATAGCTAAATTATTTCTATGCCAAGTTGTCTTATGAAATGTTTATAAGCAGTTTGAAGTATTACAATGAAAGGCACAGGTAGGTCCAGAAGGTTTTTAAAAATACATCTTCCTGATTTCTTTTAACTCTAAGGTAGAAACAAAGTTTACCAGGATGATTTTCAACAGATTTGTCCCTAACATTTGCAGAACTACAAGAACAAATAGAGGCCGACAGGCTGTGTTTAAATGCTTAATTTCTAAATCATACTAACAAATTGGCCAATATAATAGGATAAAAAAGTCTCTCTTTTCACCTGGACACATACGCCTTCCTATTTTTGCATGAAGTTAGAATTCTCAAACACCCTGGAGTTCCAGGCCAGAAAGGGTGGCGCGGGAATTGCTGGCCCCCTGTCCACCCTCTGGCACCGCTCCCCCTGCGCTGGCTGTCTTCCACGCTGGGAAGGTCCTCGTGCTCTTTCAGGTGAACTTGGTGACTCAGCCCTTCAGCTCCAGTCACACACCCTTAAGCGGTCACTCCTAGGTCTGGTGACATGGCACAGGTGGTTGTGTCCACCCGTGGGGACCCGGAAGAGGCCCACACAGCCTCTGCAAGAAGACTTCGGGCCTTTGTGCAAGTAATATGGGGGCCCCGGACCCCAGAGCTCAGTTTGTCCCATGGATGCCTTTACCTGTAGAACAAATGATCAAAGGGGTCATAGAGCCAAGGCCCAAGGCAAGGGCCCCTCTCCTCTGAGTCCTGCTGGATGCTAAGATTATTTATTTGTATTAACGTTACACACATACAGAAAGCAAATCAAAAAGTAGAAATTAGTTTATAATGGGACGTCAATTCTCTCCCCCCACCCCTTTGCAACCACTCTTCAGGAGCAACCTCTTTTTTTTTTTTTTCCCCAAAGAAGAAATGCTTCAGCTAATGGGACTATGTGGGAAAATGTGAACTATTCCATGTTATATTTTGTTTCATGAAGCTCTTTGGAGTCATTTTATATTTTATCTAGGTAACATTGGTTTAGGAGTACAGGTTCACTCTTCACATGTATGTTACCACCAAAGTATTAGTCACCCTTCACCAGAGTCAACTAGGTCCCCTGAGAGGGTGGCCCCCGGTAACCTTGAACCCAAAAGTT
>NW_004567112.1:18364837-18365289 GCF_000260355.1 Condylura cristata | reverse complement strand
CCCGCTGCGCCACTAGGGAGGGCCCTGTTTCTTTTTTTACCCCATTTCTTTCAAAGATTTTATTTGTTTATGCATACAGAACTGGGGTATAGGCCAGAGGTGCAGGGGCAGTGAGAGGATTCACTGGAGTCAAGAGTGGGGAGCAGAACAGACAGATGGACAAAGTACTGCTGAGGGAAGCAGTGGGGAGACAGGAGAGGTCTGCTGGTCATGTGGGTCAGCTCCAGGGCCGGGGATTGAACTACACTGAAGCAGACACAGCCAGCGTCACAGTGCTGGGCTCCAGCCCGCTGGGCCACCAGGGAGGGCCCTGTTGCTTTGTGTCTGTAAGTCCACAGGTCTGTAGAACCATCTGTATCAGAGGCAACCTTTGAACCAGCAGCTGTTCTAGTATTTATCTAAATAAACCAAGATTGCCTTCACCTCTCTGCTTATTAATTTTTAAAAAGGAT
>NW_004567112.1:18362948-18363977 GCF_000260355.1 Condylura cristata | reverse complement strand
CTTATTTTCCCTCATTGGCAAGATAAGCTCATGTGGTGATATTTAACATAGAAAAGGTAAGAAAGAAATTTCATGAGAAAGAAATTACATTACGTTCACAGATACGGTAAATGACCCGCTGAGCTAGCATCAAAAATCTGCAGGGCCAAATCCATCACCATCTCTAGCTCTCTCATGGCCAGCTCTTCAGCAAGTTCTCGCCTGTGCTGTGTGACCAGATACCTGCTGCAAAAACCAAAATTCCATGCTGGGCCGTGGGTCCTATCTCCACTCTGCCCATGATTTATCACACATCTGGGGAATTACAAAAGACTGGGATAGAGCCAGCAGTCTTCATTTTCATACATATTTATTGCCTGAAAGACAGCAGGCTTTAGAGAGAGCCCTTTCAACATCTCCCATTTGTGATTTATGTAAAAGTTGAGAGTCCAACAAATACATAGTAAGTAGGCCTCGAGGGCCCTCGGGAGGAGATAGTGAAGGACACAGACATGCCCCTGTCCTCACGGAGAGCAAACGCCATGAGGGCCACAAAACAGAATCCACAGGGGGCTTGCTGAGGGAGTAACATGGAGACCTGCCTCCAGGAGCTCCTAGGAGGCTTGGAGAAAGTAGGGGTTCGCTGAGTGAGAGGTTAGTGGAGTGGGGTGGAGGAGAAGAAACAGGGCAATGTTCAAAAAAGAAAATATCATGGGAAGAGAGAGCAAGGAAGGAGGATGGCCAGAGGCAGGAGAGGCGCAGAGAAGTATAGGTTCTTTAACTTTGCCTGATGATGCCAATAACAATTACAACTCGTTATTTGTGCAATTCTTGGCTTAGTGTCCGCCTTCCCCACTGAAGTCTAGGCAACACAAGGACCACGCTTGTCCACACCTTCGTCCTGTGCTCCTGTTCTAGCAGCCTGGTGCTTGGCAGGTTTAAAAACTACTGGTTGGTGTAATAAGGGGATGCAAATTAAAACCACAATGAGATACCACCTCACCCTGGTGAGAATTGCGCATCTTCAAACAACTAGCAACAACAAATGTT
>NW_004567112.1:18345489-18362268 GCF_000260355.1 Condylura cristata | reverse complement strand
AAAAAAAAAAAACTACTGGTTGGTTAACTTCCACTTTTGATTATAAGCAATGGGCTTTCAGTGCTGCCACTCAGGGAGTTAAAGGACACAGAAGTTTGGACGATGGGAGCTGACTGCCAGCTGAGCCCCAGGTCCTGTGAAGCGCAAGCGGGAAATAGCGCAAACAACTGGAAATGCAAGTCCGGCAGGGAAGTGATACCGCAAGCCAGAGGCCTACGTGCCCCGAGGAAGCCGTGAAGACAGTAGCCAAGAGCCTGAAGAGAGTCTGGGGAGGGGGTGGCCAGGAGAGGACAGAGACCTCAGGTTTGAGGGAAAGCTGATCTAAGAAAGGGGCATGCAGACAATGGGGGCCTTATGTGAGGTTTCCCTGCAGTGGTGAAGGAGCCCCTGAAAGCCGGAGAGTGACAGAGAAAATGGATCAAGGAATGAAGCCGTCATTAACGAACCCATCATATGAACCAGTTTATGCTCCCTGAGAGGTGAAAGGGAAGAAGTCGGGTTCTAGAAAGGACAGGGGAGCCTGGGGTGCCTGTGAGTCCTGCAGGCTCTCGGGGAATGCACCAGAGCAGCAGGCCTGAGGTGGGAGGAGAATAGGGTAGATAGCTTTATTTCATCATTTTGCCATAGGTCAGCGCTAATCCTCACCCTCAAAGAAGGTCAAAGGATTTACTGTTAGGACGAGGTTAACTTTCATGGACAGGTCCTCCCCAAAACAGCAAGTAGATAAAAAGCTCAGTTGAGACATTTTAGGCTGATTCTCTTCCATTCCGTTCCCAATTTCTCAGCGAAGAAGCTGCCCAGTGGAGAGGAAAGAATATTTAAAAACAATAGAAGAGAAGCTGAAAACAGGGATTTTTGTCTTTTTTGTAGTTCAAGGATCTGATTTGGTGTGTGGCACCCCCCCCACACACCTCCTTATCTACTTACAGGGATGTTGACAGAACTAATAAAACCATTTGTGTGAAATGTTTAAAACCTGAAAGTCAATAATAAAAACACAAGTTGACACTTCCTCCCCTAAGGGTTAATAAATTAAACATTAACCTAAAGTGCTATTTACTACAGAAATTTTCTATGTTCAGCCCAATTGCTAGCTAGCAAAATGGCACCATAAAGTACAGATTCTGTGCCTGATCTTGACATTTCTAAAATTATAAAATCAAGACAAGTTGGCCTGAAAACACTTTTCTGAGCCTTAAGTACAGGAAGCCAGACCCTGCCACAGCCCTGACCTAGAAGTCTCAAATTGACCTCCCCAGTTTAAGGGGTAGGGAAGTCTCTTCTCTGCAGACTCAGTGTCTGCTCACCACCTTTTAATCATGCCGACCTTATAACTAACTCCTTGTTCAGAAGAGTTTACAGTTGATCTGAATAGAAATCTCAGTGTTGAAAGTGCGGAAAGTCAGACGTCTACCCAGAAAGCAACATCTTCACAGCACATATAAAACTCTTATTAAGAGACATGGTATTTCAGAAACAAGGCAACAAACAGCACACGTTTTTGTACTATGTGTGTCTCCCAAGGCTGCCCATGGACAGTGATGCTGGGAATTCAGGAGCTTATCGGTAAGCTCAAAAATACTGCAGGTCAGGGCTGCAAAAGATAAGCCTTTCATGTCCTTTAATTTCTACCGATCTATTCTAGTTACATTTTCCTGGACTGAGCTTATAATTTCATAAACTCCTATCTGTTAACATTTCCTTCTATCCTTACAATTTAAAATAGGCCCTGAAGTCTGTCCCTAAAATGTATTTATTCAACAATTACTTACTGAATTCTTCTTTTTTTACAACATATGCCAAGCACTGTAGGTTCTAATATGAGTTGGATATGATCCTCCACTTAAAGCAACTTCTGGTCTAGTGGTGGATTTAAGAAAAACAAAATTGAAAGAATGGTAGAACTAGAGCCGTTTCTGGAATATAAAGTTTTCCTGGATTTTTCTGGCCTATAAAAGTAAACACAAAGTTCTACTTTTGTAGATAAGTACCATCTTCTGATTTTGTATTATTGAAACCTTGACTCCTAATCTAAATACACCTGTGTATGCATCTAACCTTACATGTTTACATTGTTAAATTTTAAACAGGCCCTTAAGTAGAGGACTTTTGCAATTCATTTATTTTTGGGTTTGTGTCTGGGGTATTTCTTAATACAAGCATATCTACAAATTTTGTGAGTCAAAGGGCGGATCTGATAATAAGCACGGGGTACGATGTCCAAGAATTTTTTGTTCTCTCTCATTTTGATGACTTTGAATTGTTTGAAAAGACACATGTTTAAATTGTATGTTGAATTCATGTTTAACAAACCCCTCTGCAAAGCTGAGTTGTGACATTTTCTATTTTGCTGATTCATTTCACTTATCTGAAGAGTTTTTACAATTTCATTTCTGGGCTTCCCGCAGGATGTTTGAAACTGATATACATAGAATGAGACAGAAGTTCACCATGTTGTACCGCAACAAGTATTTCATATTTATTCTTTTCCTTCTTTCTCTAGTTAGAAGTTCAGTTTTGGCTTTGCTGCTGCTAACTTAGCATCTGCAAACTCTGAGTCTTAACAAATGCCGATTACATGAACACAGTAGGATGTATGACCGTGAGCTCCAACTTGAGAGAGCAAGTGGCCTTGTGTAGAATAAATATTCCAATTTCACCCCCTTCTTTCATTCAACAAGTATTTATGGAGGAACTTCTGAGGAGCAGGTACTATAGGTGTTAAACATACATCAGTGAGCAAAACAGACAAAATCTCCAGCCCCTAGAGAGTTCACATATTAGTGGGGCTCAAGTCTATTTAACCAAAGATGTGCTTATCCCAATAACCAGCTCTGAGATGGCCTCTACTTGAATAGAGGGAGGAAGATGAACAACAAGAACCCAAAGCATTTGAAAGGTGCAGTCAGGTGGCGTGGGCCCCCCTAGAGACAGTGACCCCCAGCTGCACTAACCCTCCTCCCTGTTTTCTGGGTCTCTGTGCTCTTGTCTGCTGAAGAATGACATTGAATTTAGCATCTCAAGGCTCTTCTGAATTGAATAATCTATTATTCTAAGCTATGTGTTAGGCATTTACTTAGTGAAGGTAAGTGACACACTGTGAGATGCATGATCACAGGGATTTATTTTTGAAAAGTATAGAAAGGTCCAGGAGTCATGTTGTACTCCTCCGCTTCTGTAGCTCCAGTGCAGTGTAGAATTAGATAGTGTGTTCCAAGTAATGATCCTGAGGCATTGCAGGATGCTGAATCAGTAAAGAAGATTTAATTATGTTCATTAGACTACTTATTAAAGCGAGAAGATGCACCGAGGCAATTTAGAGATTTCAAACAAAAAGTGTCTTCTCATTAACCCATAGTTAATCAGAAACCCAATTAACCAGTTCGCTTTATTCTAAGATTTTACTGCTTTTAGACTTATTTAGTCTTCTTTACAACCACGGCCAAATCACTGATCCAGATCCCAGGCATTTTGCACGTACACCACGAAAATCAATGACTTGTTTCTCCCTCAAACAATTCCAAACGCTTCCACACAAACAATCCCTCTGAGACAGGAAAGCAATTATTTAAATAAGAAATAGACAAGAAGGAAGTGATAAAATTCTGAGGTTTATGCTAAAAAACAAAGGTGCCAAAGTCCAGGATAAAGGGGATATTTAAAGGGACAGACAGCTGCCTCTAAGAGAGGAGACACTTAAAGGTGCGAGATCCAAGGTAGAGCAGACACCACAGAAGACAAGCTGAGCAGATGAAGACACTGAGGGGGCATGTGCTTGAGGTGACAGAGGTGACAGAGCCAGACATAGAAGGCACTTAAAGAGGCCTGGCCCGGGCCTGGGAGCACCTTCACTTCCATTCATTTTACGTGGTGGGTTTTTTTTGTTTTTTGTTTTTTTTTGCATAGAAAAACTGGGGGTGGAGGGTGGGGAGGATGGAGCAGGGGATGAGAAGATTCACAGAGACGGAGTGGAGAGCAGAACACACAGATATACGGAAATGCACTGGTGAGGGGAGCAGCTAGAGAGACAGGAGAGGTCTGTTGCGCCATGAAGGTCAGCTCTCGGCTGGGGATCGAACTCAAAATCAGGCCACAGAGGTGTTAGGGCTGAGACTTAACCCCTAGGCCACGAGGGAGGCTCTTTTATTTATTTCCCCATTCATTCGTTTATTTATTTTTTTACAACAAGGCTATGTAGGAATAAAGGAGTGGCTTGTCATTTATTTATTTTTTTTTTACAAGTCTATGTAGGCATAAAGGAGTGGCTTGTCATTATAAGAATGAAAATTTACTTCTGTTCTCCCCTATTATAAGAGAAAGCAAATCGGCATGAGTGAAAGAAGTGATACAATTCTGAGTTTTGCTTTAAAGAACTAGATATATTCTATTAAGCAGATGTGCAACTAAAAAGCAAGTAAAAATAGAACATCTATTTTTCAAGTATGCTTTTATTTCACTGAACCTTAATCTTTTCTAAACTCTAGATTACTATAACCATTAAAAATTGCTAAATAGGCCCTCCCTGGTGGCGCAGCAGGTTAAAGCACAGCACTAAGAGGCTAAAGCCACTTCCACATGAGTTCGATTCCTGCCTGCCCTGGAGGTGACCACATGGCGTGGCAGACCTCTCCTGACCTGCCCGCTGCTCCCCTCAGCAGTGTACTTCGTCCATCTGTGTGTTCTGCTCCCCACTCTGTCTCTGACGAATCCTCTCACCTCCCCTGCACCTCTGGCCTGTACCCCAGTTCTGTGTGCTTAAATAAGTAAATCTTTTTTAAAATTTGCTAAATAAAGGCCTCTAGGAAATGACCCTCAATCCTCTCACCTCCCCTGCACCTCTGGCCTGTACCCCAGTTCTGTGTGCTTAAATAAGTAAATCTTTTTTAAAATTTGCTAAATAAAGGCCTCTAGGAGATGACCCTCAAGACTGAGCATCAAAAAGGCTCGACTGCTTGTTCTCCCTGTATCTAAGAGGCTAAAACTGAAGCAGAATTCTTTGAAATACTGGTGGACACAGAATAACACAAGATCTTAAAGCGGTCTGGAATGCAACATTTGATTGTAGCATCAGGGAGAATTTGAAGCCGGACCCATTGTATTACATCTATAGACTGCTTCATCAATCTGAAGTTATCCCAAGATTACACCTTTTCTCACGGGACAGCCGTTGCACCATTCACTCTCAGCTTCAATCAGCAAGGAAATCTTACTTCTTCCTATTTGACCACAATGTCTCCTCAGAGCTTAGTATCGTCCACAATCACGTATCTGGTTTTTGAGAAGCCGTGACTACCAGTTCTTCCTGTCATCTTGCCTTTGATTAGGCCTTCCCTTCCAGTGTTCTCTTCCCAACTATTTCCTCTCCCTGTCAGTTAAGTCAGTCAGTTACAAATACAATTTTTTTTTAATTTTAATATAACAGTTTATTTTTACATTACTTTATGCCTTTTCCCATCTCAGTTGTAATCCCGGTGGGCTTCCCACCACCAATTCACACATGTGCCATCACCACAGTCCTGTCACTACACCCCCATTTTGATCCCTTTCCCCACTCCACCCCCATAAAATGTCTCTGGTATATCATTGTTCAGTATAACCTCCTACCCCCACGCCGCCACCGATCCTCTTTACGCTCCTACTATGAGTGAAACCATCCAGTATTTTTCCTTTTCTTTCTGGCTTATTTCACTAAGCATTATCTTTTCCACCTCCATCCACGTTGCTGCAAAAGGTATGGTTTTTTTTTTGGTTGCTGAGTAATATTCCATTGTGTATACGTACCACCTCTTTTTAATCCAGTCATCTACTTTTGGGCATTTGGGTTGATTCCATGTTTTTCCTATTGTAAATAAAGCAGCAATAGACATGGGGGTGCAGGTGTCTTTTTGAATCAGTGTTTTTGTGTCTTTTGGATAGATCCCTAGGAGTGGGGTTGCTGGGTCTTATGGAAGCTCCATTTTCAGCAGACAAACATCATTTTTTATCCCTTTCTCTGTCCTGACTCTTCTCCGTGTCTCACCCAGTAAGAGGCCTTTTCTCAGTACTCAGCTTGTCACCCTCCACATTTCTACTGAGCAAGTAGACACATCTAACAAGACATGTCTGCAGCAACATGTGGACAGTCTAGTCAGACCACACACTTACCAGAACCAACCAACCCGGAGGGAGCCCTGACACTAAATCATGTGATCCTGACACCAGTGTGACTCCAGAGTTGAGCCAACAAAGTAGTCGGAAGACTCTAAGCAGAGAGCCCAGAGCCAGCCAAGTCACCGCCTCTAGGAAAACCCTGTGGCGTCTGCTCGCTTCTGCTCTCTGCCCCCACAGGACCCAGCTGTTACAGAGCCAGAGAATGCAGCCAGGCAGGGGTTTATGGCAACCTGGACATATCTTCTTTCTGGCTGTTTCCATTTAGCTGGGTCCTTAAACATGATTTGGCCCTGAAATAGGAGCCCGGGCACAACTATCAGAAGAGTGAAGTGTGTGTGTGTGTGTATGCATGCGCGCGCGTGTGTAAAGAGAGACAGAGACAGATCTAGCTGGGTGAGAGGCTATAAAAAACACAGCAGTAACCCAACCTGCTCTACCAACATAAAGCAATGTGTCACCAGGTAGAAATACCATGATTATAGGTCAAATCTTCATTGATGACAGGTGTACCATATTTTGAAAATCAAGTATTTCAAGACATATACTTCCAACAGCAATTATGCTCGCCGGTAGACTTGTTCCTACTTAGGTGCTCATGGACCTATGGACTTTCGTCGTGTTATCCAGACCAAGACTGTTAGAGAGAAGAGTTTTTAAGCTCAGCGGGAGGCCTGTGCATGCCTGTGTCTCTCCCGCAGTGCAATCCAGTTTCACAACCTGAGCTAATTGATTTCTGATCTGGCAGGATTGCTCTAGACCAGGCCTTCTCCCTTGGGATGTTTAAAACTCATTCACTTGGGCCAGGGCCCCTTCCTGTAAACATAAGGGAGAGGCGCCCTCTGCAGGAAGAACTGGTAACTGCAGCCCGGGTGGTCTCGCAGCACCTGTCCTGTGCCGCTTGTTGCAAGACGGTTTCATTCCACAAGGTGACGCTGCAGTTCTAAGTGACATTTTACAGCCCGTTTAGGGGAGAAAGATTTGGGACAGAGGTTGAAGGTGGGGAGGTCAAAGAAGAAAGCAGGCTTTTTCTTCCACGCAGGATTTCTCTAGTACCCCAAATCAATTACAATTAGGACTCAGTACAATTAGGAAAGTAATTCCCTACACCAGGTAATTCACGTTGGGAGGGCTGAATTCCACAGAGAAACTTGGCAGTTCAACAGAATCACTGGGAAACTTAAAAAAGATATAGACGCTACTCCAAGAAACTATAATTCACAAATTTGGGGAGGAACTCAGTCACATGTCTTTTTAAAAGGCTCTCCTTTTACTGATATTTGATTTATACACAATTTGGAAGGGCAAAAACAGTATTTTAAAGGTCTCTGAATTTCTCAAATTAGTAACAACAGGTGAGGTGAGAGGTGATTCTGTGTGGAGTCTTCCAGGAAGTAAGCACTGTCCACAATGTGCTCATCCATGTGTTAGGAACTTGCTAAACAGACACCCCCTCCCAGCCCCCTTGTTTTCTCCCATCTGTTTCCGGCAAACACTTTGTGACCCAGAAGATTCATTATTTCCTAGTACTGAGGCCCCTGTCTCCCTCCTATGTGGGTTTCATTCCAACTCAATAAGTATGGGAGATTAAAAACATCACCTAACCTTTCAAACCTTTTATTTATAACCAGAGACGATTCTGTCTGCTTCTGAAGGCTGTTATAAGACTCAAAGGAGATCACTGAAAGTCCTTGGCACTGTGCCTGGCACATGGTATTCAATGAGAGTTATTTATTAATAGCAGTACTATCAGTCTTATCACTTCTTCTGCTACCTCTATCTCTAGAACTCTCCAGCACCCCGTGACAGTTAATCTCTAAGTACAGGATCTTTCTGTATCCATTTACCTTGCAAAGATAGGAACTGCTTGGTGTTGCCTCTAATAACCAATAAAAAAAGCAAAGTAACCCACGAAGAAGCAGTCTTACCCTCCCCCAGAAACGTGAAGGTAGGTAAAATAATATATATTCATTAATCTTTAATTTCCCTTCCCACCCTTCATCTGTGATAATGTTAGAGTGATAAAGTTGGAACTTACCTTAGCAGTTTCTAAAGTTAGCTGAGACACAGAACTTCCAGGAGCACATTTCAGCTGCGTTTGCAAGGCCAGGCAGCAGGATTCTGAGTAAGCCAGTTGTGGAGCACAGGAATCTTCACTTGGACAACCCCCAGGACACACGTTGGCTTTGACAATTACCTGGTCGTGTATCACCTTCAGAAACTTGGAGAGGCCAAGCCGATCATGCGCCTCTAGGAAGGGGTTAAACTAAAAACACGATGATGTTTGCCAAAAGGAACTGCAAAGTATTTTCCCTGAACCTTTTCTTTTCTTTCTTAAAATTAACACATTTTGGAATAATCTGCTAGACTAAGACATTGGTCGTTGAGTCCAGAAAGTTAAAACAACTTGCCCAGGGTTCCTGGCGTGTGAGCGAGCCAGCCCCGCGCTCTGGCTTCCGGAGTAAGCGCCCCAGTCTCTGTGACCCAAGACTAACTTTCGGCAGGGAAAAGGAAAAGCAGCGTTGAGAAAGCCCAGCTCAGAGGGTTTCTATTAATTGTTCCCTTCACAGAAGTTTTAGAGCAAAGCAGCCTCGAGTTCACGGAGGACGTCTTTGTCCCGTGGTCCTGAGTGCCGAGGTCTGTCAAACAGCAGAAAATCAGCTTCAGCTACCTTGTCGTGGAGCTTAACCCTGGCTAAATGCTTTATTTTCAAAGCAATGAGAAAACATTTGCCTCCTTGCTGGGGCAATGCCCCCCCGGCAATGTGATGGGCAGCAAGGACTGTGTGAGGACCTTATCTGCACATCACGCATCTGATAAGGAGCTAATATCTGATATCTACAGAGAATTCATACCAGCCAACGAAAAGAAAACACGAACTCAATCCAAACAAATACTAAGTAGACTTTCTTCTGCAGATGAAGACTGCAGCTGGTGACCAGGCACGTGAGAATATATCCAACATCAGTTATCATCCGGAGGATGTAAATCCAAGCCACAAGGAGATACTAACTCACACCTGTGAGAATGGCCCATCGCCACACAAAATGCCCCAGAAACAACAACTGTTGGAGAGGAGTGAAGAACAGGAATCCTTGCACACTACTGATGGAACGGAGACTGGTCTGGGCCCTGTGGGAAGCAATATGGAGGTTCCTTAAAATAATAAAAACAGGGCCCTCCCTGGTGGTGCAGCGTGTTAAAGCACAGCACTAAGAAGCTAAAGCCACTTCAGCATGAATACAATCTCCATCTGCTGTTCTTCGACGATCTGCCTGTTCTGCTCCCCACTCTGTCCCTGGTGAATCCTCTCAAAGACCCTGCACCTCTGGCCTGTACCACAGTTCTGTATGCACAAATAAATCTTTATAAAAAATATTAAAAACAGATCCACCATATGATTCAGCAATTCCACTCATGTGCACTTTTTTTTAAAGATTTATCTTTATTTATTTATGCATACAAGAGCTGGAGTGTAGGCCAGAGGTAGAGGGTGTGAGAGGATTCACCGGAGACAGAGTGGGGAGCAGAACAGGCAGATCTACCAAGTACACGGCTGAGGGGAGCAGTGGACGGGTCACGAGAGGTCTGCTGCGCCATGTGGGTCACCTCCCCGACAGGGGATTGAACTTGTTCTGCAGTGGTTGTGGGTAGCTTCATAGTGCTGAGACTTTAACCCCTAGGTCACCATGGAGGCTCCCCACTCCTGCTGTAGACCCAACAAATGCAAATCATTAATTCGAATGGATAAACCCATCCTATGTTAATTGCAGTATTATTTGTAATAGCCAAGTTATAGAAACAATGTAAATGCCCATCACAGAGCAGTGGCTTGATAGTTCATTTTTTTTTAAAGCTGAATACTATTCCATTGTCCGGATATGACATTTATTCACCTACTGAAGCCCACCTTGCTTCCAAGTTTTGGCAATAATGAATAAAACCTGCTGGCTTTCTTATGGACATGTTTTCAATTCCTTTGGTTAAACGCCAGGTGCTTCACGGGTGAATTGGTGATGGGAGGCCGATGGGGATTACAACTGACATGGTAAAAGGCACAAAATGATGTAAAAATAAACTATAATAATAATAAAACAGATGCTTGCTGGATTATGTGATAAAAACATACTTAGTTTTATAAGAAAATGCCAAATTGTCTTCCGAAGTTGCTGTACTATTTTGTATTCCTGTCAACAATCAACAACTTTTGGCATAGTTACTTGTTTGTTTTTAAATATGGAACCTATTTCTCAGGAATCCAGAGTAAACTAAAATCCCAGCGGGCTTCTTGGAGGGCTGGCCTTTGCCCAGGCCAACGTGGGCACAGACATCAGATTTCTCTCTCGTGAAATTAAGCTGAAGGGCTGCCATCTGGCTTCCTGACTTGCCCTGTAATTCACCATGCCAATTCTCTATTTTATCTTATAGCAGATTGCTATCCCAGAAGAGTTTGCTTTTATTATTGCTGCCTTTGTCCTGTTTCCTTTTTTCTTATTGTCATGAACAAGCAGTTGTCACGATGTTCACCAGTCGTGTCAAGTACATTCACATTGGTGCGAAACAGGTCTGCTTCCTTCCTCTAGGCCTAAACCATCTCCTCTCTGTGCACCACTTGCTTTTAACAGCAGCCCAGGCTCACAGCCCCAGAAACAACTGCTGATGTTTTGTCTTCTTTCACTTACTGACTCCAGTTCATCCCATCTGTAAGTCCTGCTAATCGAGCCAACCTCCAAGGTGTCCCAGCTAGCTGGCCCTTTTCTTCCCGACCCCTTTGTCTTTATTATAGTCTAAATCCCTGTTACTCCTTGCATGTCCAATTATTGATAAGAGTTGCACAGACAATTTTGCAATTTCTAGGACCTCTCCTTTTTGATGCATTTTCTTCCAAATTAACTTTTAAAATAACATTTTAAAAAGATGCTGTTCCCCTGTTCTGAAAAACCTTCAGTGATCCCACCTCCAGGATAAAGTATGGTGTCCTTAGTTTAGCATACAAAGTTCCATACCCTCTGCTAGTAAAGATCATGTGCCTTCAAGGACTCACCAAGAAGAAAAGAGCTATTGTTGATGTGCAAAACAGAGACTGCATCTCCATCAAGATAATTCTGGAACACCGGGATGACACTAATTTCATTAGTGCTCTCGCTTCAGGAACATTTTTTCCTACCTCCAAACAATGCAAAAGTATTGTGATTGTATAATCCAGACACTACACTGAAAATGATATTATCATTTTCCATGTCAACAAAAATAAAGATAAAAATCATGTGATAATATTAATAGGTGCGTGAAATGCATTTGATAAGATTCAGCACCCATTTATGAAAAAACTCAAATCAAGAAAGGAATAGAAGTAACTGTTTCAACCCACTAAAGTCCACACATCAGAAACCAACAGCCAGTATCAAACCCAATGGTGGAAAAGGGAATTCAAGTAGGAAAAGAAGCAAAACGATTACTATTTGCATAGGATATGATGTTTTATAGAGAAGTTCCTAGATGGAACAGGGTGGTCCCAGAGAATAGAAAGGCTCCAGGTTCCCCAAAGGGAGGGGAACTGGGGAGGGGGGAAGGAAGGAGGCAGGATGGAGCCCAGGAGCCTGAGGGGGCTCATGGAGCAGATGGAGCAGGGAGCCAGGAAGAAGCTGTGCTCGCTCCTTGGCCCTGGACTGGGTGACACAGACGTGGGTGAGGGACCCCTGGGAGGCTGACTGTGGCAGTGCTTATCTTGATTTTGACTTTGCGCTTTTCCCAGACTTGTCTGGCTGTTTCCTATGGGTCCCCACCAGAATGTGCTTTAGACTGTCAGGCTTCTGGGCATCAGAGGCCCTGCTTTGGGCCAGCAGCCTTAGGCTGAGTATTTACCCACGAGGGTTTGGGTAAATTTCGGTGCTTGATTAGGAAACTCTATTCCTCCTTTTCTTTTTGTTGCACTCTAATTGTATTAAAGTTCCTCTCCATTAGACGTCTGATGCACTGGAATATGTTTTGTCTCGATGTAGCATTAATCACAATAATTACAGCCTAAATGTCCATGGACAGATGATTGGCTCAAGAAGGTGTGGGGATATACATTCTCGGGAATATTATATAACCTTAGTAAAAGATGAAACGCAGCCATTTTCAACAAAATTGAGGGTATTTGAGAGAATTGTGTGCAGCAAAGTAAGTCAGAACAATAAAAACAAATACCACATGTTTGCCTAGTAGCCAATTCAATTATGTAAAACACTCTCAAAGACTAGTGGACATTAATAAACATCCTGACGGCTGTGGGGTTGAGGCAGGGGAAAGGAGAAAGGACAAGTGAATAATCCATGCTTCTTGCATGTCTATATTATTTTTTATTTCGGAAATAATAGAAACAGCAGTTCTTTCAAAAAATCATAGAACCAAAATACTGGAAAATCTGACCTGCCCTCTTCTCTTTATGTCCATTGTTACCCACCTTGGCCAAACCACCACCATCTCTCACCTACATCACAGTAATCTCCTACGTAGTTCTTCCTGCTTCTGTTCTATCAACCCTCTAGCCCAGTCTTCACACAGAAACTAGAGTACATTTACCTATAACCCATATCATGGTTGTTCCCCAAATGGCTTCCATTGCTGTTACAATAAAATCCAAACATCTTTGAGGCTGTCTGTGAGCTGGTTTACTCTGCCTCTTTCACTGTATCTTCAGTTACTCCCCTCCTTGCTCACCGTGTGTCAGCTATACAGGCCTTCTTTTTAAAAGATTTATTTATTTATGCATACAAGAACTGGGGTACAGGCCAGACATATGGGGGTGGGGACAGAGTGGGAAGCAGAACAGGCAGATGTACTGACTATACTGCTGAGGGGAGCAGCAAGTGGATCAGGGTTTGCTGCGCCATGTGGGTTAGTCCCCGGCCAGGGATCGAACTCGTGCTGCAGTGGCTGTGGATAGCTTTACAGAGCTGCACTTTATTTAAGCTGGGAGGGCCACCACCAGGGAGGGCCCCATATAAGTCTTTTTGTCCTGTAAACCTGCCTAGCTTGTCCCTACCTCTGGATTTTAGTATCTATTGTTCCATTCGCTTGGAATGTTCCTTCTAAGATCTCTACCAGATGGCGCCTTCCTATCCTTCAAGTTTCATTACATGCAACTCTCCTCAGAAATGCCAAACTACCTAAGGCAGACCTGTAGTCATTTCTTATCACCTTGTTTTGTAACATGTAGTATCTGAATTTTTTTGCGATTGTTCATCATCTCTCTCCTCCCCACCTCACCTCTGTAATGTAAATTCCATGACAACAAAAGTAGGTTTCTGTGTCTTAAAGATGAATCCTTGTGCATAGTACAGTGTCTATCACTTGATTTTAAATATATGTTGAATGAATAAATGAACTAAATTTTAGCAGCTGGGAGGGATGCAACATGATCTCTCCTAAAATATCTCAAGAAGATTCTACCTTGTTTCTGAAAATGGATTCCAGTGTCCAACAGCTTTGAGCTGTCAGAAAGTTCCTCCTAAAATCCAGACCAAATCCTCCCTAAGCAATTGCTGTCTCTTCTTCATTTGGTCCTCAGTGGACTCATTAGTCCATTAGTAGTGGACTCATTACTTATTAAGGTGAGTGATAAATATGTTACTAAGCTTCTTAACCCATTAAGTGTGTATATCACACACTTTCTAACATATTATTTTCTGTCCTTGTCAGAGTTCTCAGTCTCAGCCTTCATGTGTGAACCTGATGTTGAACATAGATATCACTGTTCGATATACTGGTACATAAGAAAATCTCCACTTGTAAGTACCTATCATGTAAAGAAAAGACTTTTCTTTATTTCTTCTTCATCTCACCTCTTTTACCTCTTATCTTTTAAATCTCATTGCTTTTATTTTTTCTATAAGCTCCACCTGTGTTTTCCTTAGAGATTTTGGGGAACATACTTGTACCTGCTCAAGGACCTGTGGAAGCAAATGAGATGAAGCTGTGAGACAGCTCAAAGGTTCAGATCCTGGACAGTCTCACCTCCCTGGCCCACCCTGTGGTTCAGGCCTGACATTCCAAAAACTCAGAGGACAGCTGGATTTAACTGTTAGGTGTACAGGAGTGGAAAGCTGCTAAAACCAAAAGTGGGCTTTGGGGATAGATCTTGCTGAAATTGAGGTGGGGAAAAAATCCTATATTCTACACTGGCAGAGGCGACCATGGTAGGTAGTTTTTTTGTTACTTAGTACTTTTAATCTTATATTTTTTCAAAGTGATTTAAAATTTTATACACAAGATTTGAGGTTCATGCACAAGAAATAAAATTTGAAGGAAATAAGCCATTTTAAATATCCCTTAATTGTTTCCTATTCAGGCTTGACTCACGAGCAGCTCTTGGTGCCATGATTAACATCTGTGTTTTTCTGCATGTTCATACTCTCTGTCCTCAGGAACACTGGTGAAAAGTGCTTCCTCTTTTTTAAAAAAAAATTTATTTATTTGTTTATTTATGCATACAGAACTGGGGTACAGGCCAGAGGTGCAGGGGCAGTGAGAGGATTCACCAGAGACAGAGTGGGGAGCAGAACAGGCAGATAGACAAAGTACACTGCTGAGGGGAGCAGCGGGCGGGTCAGGGGAGGTCTGCCATCTATGTGGGTCACCTACGGGGCAGGCAGGGATCGAACTCATGCTGGAGTGGCTTTAGCTTGTCAGTGCTGTGCTTTAACCCACTGCACCACCAGGGAGGGCCCCGAAAAGTGCTTCTTAAAGACTGCTCCATACTGTCATCAGGATTTTATTCTGAGTCACTGGTACAATTTTGCAAATTGTGATGTTAACATTTCTTTGCTCTTACAAAAATTATCAATAGAATATTTCAGATAATAACCAGGATTTGTAGAGCTTGGGTTCAGCTCCTTGGCAGCTGTACAATGTGCAAATGTTTTCTCCCATTCGAAGGATGTCTTTTTGTTCAGTGATAGTATCTTCTGCTGTACAGAAGCTTTTTCATTTGATGTATCTCATTGGCTTACATGTTCTTTGGTTGCTCCTGGAGACAAATCCACATAGACATTTCTGAAGCCAATATTATGGGGAATTTTGCCTATATTTTCTTCTATGTGTTTTATGGTTAAAAGCACATTTTTGGACCAAAAATACCATTTCTGGTTTTTATCTTCTTGGAAACTCTGATATATGAGTTCCAGGAGATGATATTATTTGTGTTTTTAAAATGCCCTCAACATACTCCAAGAGAAAATGGATAGATAAAATGTAGTGCTTTCATAAAAGGAATGCTACCCTGCAGTTTAAATGGAGAATTTTACTCACGTATCACCTGAAAAATATCTAAAAACAAGGAAGAGTCAGTCCTATACATGGCATCTGATTACAGTTGCGTACAATTTGAAAACATGAAAACAATGCTGCGTGTATTGCTTGTGAATCCCCTCCCCATACATCACGTGGTGCTGAGATTTCTCTGTACAATGTGGAGTACAAAACATGCAGGGGAATAAGCTCACCAACTTCAAGATACGATATATTTAGAGGATGAGGTGACTAGTATTGGAGGGGACTTCAACAGGGTCAAGCCAGCTTTGAACCACTAACAGCCACTTTCTGTTCTGGACAATTCTGACTCTCATCAGTCTCCTCACAACACCAGCACCACCAACCCAGCAGCTTTATATAGTTAATTTGTGTAACTCTTTGATGAGAGGTTTCCAGTGTACCAGTGTAGAGAATGTGCTAAATCTTACCTGACAGCAGCAGGTTTTTGAACCTAGCAGGCAAAATGTCACGCTGCTGTGGGGTGTGCAAGCCCGAGCCCCAGCCCCAACCCCACCCCGGGCTCTGGACTCTGGAGTCACAAGCGCATGCCTTCTTCCTCAGCCAGCCTCCTGGGCCTCTTTTTAGTCTTTTAATTTGGTCTATAGTAGGTGATTATCTTCAGAATAAATTTAATAAGCGATTTTTTAAAATACTCTGGAGAACACTAGATTAAATATTAACAAATAAACGTTGACTACTTAATGAGAAGGAAGTGCACAGCAAAGCTCAGCTGCCCGCTGGGTCAAATGGCTGCGGAATTCCACCCTCTCCATCCTCCCCTCACCTGGGTTTCCGCTCCTGACCAGAAATGGTCTCTGCCTCTAGTGTCACCTAAGTCATCTTTCAGCACTGCCTCAAATCAGCCCTTTTGCAGTACAACTTGTATGTCCTGTATCCGCTCAGCCCCGGTCTTTGGATAAAACCCAACGGCCCGTCCCACCTGCATCCAACTAATGTCTCCGACTCTCCTCCACTCACACCCTGGTTCTCCAAATGCACCCCGTGGCTCACCAGCTCTGCAGCGCCCCCTGCCGGAACTTCTGAGGGACCCCCTTTCTTCGCTGTCACTAGTAATAGACTCCTGTTCACTTCTTTGAGACTCAACCAGGCCTTACATTGCAGGAAGGTGCCCAGCCACCGGCCTTGTTCTAAGGACCCACCTCTGTGCTCTGTTCGCGCCACGACTTACCTCCTTTGGTCCTCAGAGTATTTACCCTCTTTGTTCCAGAAGATGATACAACTGGAGATGGTCTCCACTCTGGCTGTAATGCATGGTCTTGGTAGGACTTGACACAAAGTTACCCGTTAGGCTTTTGCCAAAAAAAAAAAAAAAAA
>NW_004567112.1:18334438-18344924 GCF_000260355.1 Condylura cristata | reverse complement strand
GCTGCGCCACCAGGGAGGGCCTGTTCATTTTAATTTGTAAAAGATTTTATGTATTTTTTTTTGGGTGGAACTGGGGTACAGGCCAGAAGTGCAGGGAGATGAGATTCACCAGAGACAGAGTGGGGAGCAGAACAAGAAAGTTGATTGGAATACACTGTGGAGGGGAGCAGCAGGCAAGACAGGAGAGATCTGCTGGATGGTGGGTCATCTCCCTGGGTTAGATAGAGCTCAGGCCATGGCAGTGGGCCCTCGCTGTGATAGTGCTGAGACTTAACTCCTACGACACCATGGAGGGCCCTAGGCCTCTATTTTTACATGGTATTCTTGATTTGAGGACACTGATAAGAAAATCCAGACATGAGCCTTCCTGATGGCACAAGGAGTTAAGTCTCAGCACTATGAAGCTATTCACAGCCACAGCACCATGAGTTCAATCCCCAGCCAGGGAGCTGACCCAGATGGCACAGTAGACCTTTCCTGTCTTGACTGCTGCTCCCCTCAGCAATGTATTTTAGTGGATCTTCCTGTTCTGCTCCCCCATTCTGTCTCTGGTGATTCCTCTAACACTCTTGAACCTCTGGCTTACACCCCAGCTCTTATAGGCACAAATAAATAAATCTTTTTTAAAAATAAAAAAGGAACTCCAGACCTAGGGTACGGAGATGATAAGAAATTATTTATACTTCATATTTACACAATAGAATACTACTCAGCTGTCAAAAAGACAAGCTCATGCCATTTACAGCAACATGGATGGAGCTAGAAGGGGTTATGTTCCGTGAAATAAAGAAAAATATCCAATGGTTTCACTTATAGGAGGAATATAGGGAAACTGAACAAAAGTTCAGAAAAAAGACAAAGCTTGCAGGCAAAATGTGATCTGAGGCATACAGCAGAGGAGGGAAGGAAGGGGTGAAAATGGGAGGGGAGAGCACAAGGACTCACCAGTGATGTGGCAGTAGGAGACTTATGGGGGCTACGCCTGAGGGAAGGAACCAAAAAAGTACCAAAAATGAACAATGATGTAAGCAAATAAAAAAATTAATAAAAATAAAAATTAGGGCCCTCCCTGGTGGCGTATCAGGTTAGGACACAGCACTGCAAGCGATTAGCAGCCCCTTCTGTGAGAGTTTGAGCCTCTCCTTGAGGTGACCACATGGCGTGGCAGACCTCTTCTGACCTGCCCGCTGCTCCCCTCAGCAGTGTACTTCACCAATCTGCCTGTTCTGCTCCCCACTGTCTCTGGTGAATCCTCTCACCACCCCTGTACCCCAGTTCTGTATGCATAAATAAATCTTTAAAATGAATTTAAAAAATTAAATTTAAAAAGTCACATATACTCCAAAGTTGCTAAGAGACTAGATTGTTAGTTGTTCTCAACACAAAAAGGAAATGTTGCTTGTATGTTGTGAGGAGTCGTGGAGGCCATCACAGGCAGCATACAACCAACCTTAAACTCGAACAATTCAAGGTTAGATGGCAATTATATAGCATTTTTAAGAATAAGATTATAAAGTTGAAAACAAATACAAAGGCCTGGAACTCCTAGATTTGTGTAATCCATTATACTTAAGATATGGAGATAACTCTCTTCTCTGGTCTCAAAGATTAAAAAGTATTTTAAGTCCAAACTAAAATTAATTTAAGACTTGCCAGTTTCTTTGGTAGAATGAAAATAAGTTAAATATTCAGTAAAATAGGTAAAAACTTTTATACCTGACAATTTATACTATATTCCTTTTTGAAAAAACAAAAGAGAGGACTCTGAGACCCTGCCTTAGGAAACTGTATATTATTAAATAAGAGAAGCAATTGCGAAATACAGTTTATATAATCTCATTTTTGTGAAAAATGTTACTATACATCATTACTTTCATTAAGTATATTTAAAAACCCAAAGGTCATCCAAAATTTAATAGATAATGTGATGCTATCCTGGAATAGGGAGTGGGAGGGAGGTCATCAAAGAGGACTGGACCTGTCTACTCTCTCTGTTTCTGTCAAACTTTTTAGAATGAAAATATATTAATTTTGTAGAGAACAACACCAATTTAAAATTTCCCTTTGGTGGAAGAAAATTCTAAGAGGATGGGGACATACGTCAAGAAACTGCTTTTAAGTTAGGTCTTCTGTTGCCCATAAAAATTGTCCAAGTTTGTTCTACTTCCCACAAGTGTTTCCAGCCCAGTGAGTGGGAAGAGCCCTGTCCCAGGCTGTCAGGGAGGAAGTCAGGATTGGAATCCTGGAGTCCTACGATTTGACTTTTGGTTTCAAGCAGACTCTGCTATTATCTTTCTGAATGATGAAAGAGAGAAGGACCTGCAAAGCCCCCAAACTGTCAGTTACACACCATAAGCCTGTCCTGGGACTCCAAGGTCCAAATGGCGACCCAAGTCAGTATCACAGACGGAAATGTGTGGAGAGGGTGGGGCTGGAGAGTTCCCACCCCACGCACAAGCGGTAGCCACGTGCGGTGACAGGGAGGTGTGAACACGCTTGAATATGGAAGTCAATTATATTCATATATATAAAACCACCACACCTTAAATATATTCTCTTTGTTCATTACAACTCAATGAAATGGGGGGAGGATGTTGTGAAGAGAGAGGAAAAGACCTAAAGTTGTTTGTGTGGGGATCCACACTGACAGAGCTCATCTGGCAAAAAGGGATCCCAGATTAAGATCCACTCTGGAAGACTCCAAGTGGATAGCAAAGTTATCGAGTCATATATTCAGGTTAAGAGCCCTAAAGAATCTGATTTGAACAATCCAGAGAATGAATTCATCTATCGAGTCTTTTCTTTCCAGTTGAATTTGCCGGTGTAGACCTGGGCAGAGGGTTCTGAAACAAGAGGAACAAAGAGAAAAGGCCAGAGGACAGAGACCATTGCCTGGGGAACCCAGAGGAAAGATGTGGGTGCCCAGGCGCTTGTGGCCGATGGAAGTACGTGGGGGGCCTTATGAGGGCCCCTGCACTGTGACTCAGCCACCCCTCCTCTCTAGTGGGCCCCAACGGCTGGGCACTCGGGGATGTGTGAGAGAGCCTTTGGGTCCATCACCAGATTTTAGGACGCAGAGATCTGGCTGCCTATGAGTCTCAGCCCTTCTCTGAAGCACAGTTTCTACCTTCTGCAGCAACCCTTCCTATACAATCTGTAGTCAGGTTGTAGAGAGCCTATACAACCTGTGGTCAGTTTGCCCCTATTTAGGACTGTATTAAATTGCATTTCTTATTACCACCTTAGTTTGTGATAAATGTCTTCAGAAATTGTTTTGATTTTTTAAAATGTTCACCATGTGAAGTGTAACTGAGTATAGAATAGGTGTCCAACAAGTAAGTGTCCAGCAGTTGACAGTTGAAGGGAGAAACCATCATGCTCCCGAAAGTTTCCTAAACTTTCTAAGTGAGAGGATAGGAGAGACAGTTGGGGAGAATCCCCACACTCTCAGATCTTGGGGGCTGAAGTTTAGTACCTGGTGTTTTTTCCCCTGAAGAAAGCGATCCCGAATGCAAATTAAGCCTCAAAGCCCTGCAAAGACAACCAGGAAAGCAGCCCCTTCTCAGTCCCCTTGGGGCTCCCAGGCTCCTGGCTGTGGTCTGTGTCCAGGAGTAAGTGTGGTGGTGGGGGGGTGTGGAGGCGGGGAGCATGGCAGGAGGGAGGAGAGGAGCTCCAGGCAGCAATTCCGTGGAGGGGATTTGCTGTCTCTTTTCCTCCCCCCTTCTTTCTTTGTCCTCTTTCTCCGTGTCCCTCTCTTTGTCCCCTTTTCCTCGTCCCCTTCTTTTGCGTTTGTGGGGAGGATCCTGGAGTGTTCTTTTGATCGACTCAATCTTTCTCTGGCACTTGAGTTCTGATTGGTTAAAGGACTTAGAGGGGAAAAAAACTTTAATTAAGTAGATAATCTCTTCTTTGGAAGTGTGGCAGCTCCATTTCACCTCCCCTCAACTCTGTTTGGGATCGCTTACACACCAAAGAAGTTGGGGTTTGAGGAGAATTCCATCCCACTACTACTGAGAGAATATTTCCCATCTCACCTCTCTGTCTCTCCAGTTTTCCGAATTTTCTATCTCTGTGACTCCAGAGGATTATGTTTCTTACGAAGCCTTCTGTGCGCATCTTTCTTTTCACCTGTGTCCTACAACTCGGCCACACCTGGTAAGTAACCTGGACTCTTACCTGGAGCTGGGAGAAGGAAAGTGCATGTCATGTACTGGAAAGAGTTCAATTTCATTTTCAGAAATGTAGGAAGCCTGGGGATCTCTCCTAGGAAAAAAATTGCTCCGTGGAGGGGGCTCTTCTAAAGTCGGGCTAACTTCAGCAAATGCTTGGAACCCCTGTCTATAAAGAAGCGGGTTGAGACAGGGCATCCCTGTTTTTATAAGTTGCTCTACAACAGATATAATACGTGGGTTTGGGGGAAATGGTCAGTAGCCCTTCTTACTAAATAGTAAGGTCAGCATTGTGAAGAGGAAGGTTCTACGGTTGTTGAATCTGATCTCTGCTGTGAAGACTAGAGATAAAATTCAACAGGATCTTATTTTGCACTTTCTGACTTAGTTTTAATTTTTCAAGATGATCTAAGTAACTGTCCATCTTGCCACTGCCCATAAATTAAAAATTGACTTCAGCTACTGAGTAGGTATTAGGTTAACAAACATGTTTGAATACAATATTTTAGAAAACTAAACTCCTTTAAGAATTTAATGTATTCAATTTACAGTTATGTCTGAATTGCTCAGAAAGTTAGATAATGCCTGTGAAAGCTCTCTGTACACTATAAGTCACTACAATAGATGACAGATGATATCATCATTTTTATGTAGCGTCTGGGAGCCACACCAAGTTTCTACACAGAGAAATGTTAATAAGCAAGCACGCAATAACATACAGCAGTAAGATCTGGGAAGTGCATGTTGTTAGGGATGAAATTAATCATCCCAATCTTCCTATCAGTTCTCACACCACCATCTAAGGTAAGGAGTCCTATCACTGCGTAAACTTTGAGGAAACAAGAATTAGAATTTCCTTGCTGAAATCAGCTTCCTGTGCTAACTGAATGTGTATTCATTTGTGAGAACAACCATCTTTTTAGGAAAGCTGATAAGAAATATGACAAAGTAATACTACTCTTTGCAAGTTAATGCAATAATTTGTAACATTTCTGATTACAAAGTGACCTGACAAATAATTGGCCGTTTTAATTGGCATTTTCATTGGATATTTCACGTTCAAAAAAATCTCTCTCCTTTTTCCCTCATGAGAACAAAAAGACAAAAGGGAGAGGACACTATTTCAGAGCATTTCTACTGATGGCAGGGTATTCTCCAGCTGATTCAGTATCAGCAAAAGAGAAACACGAGACCCCTTTCCCCAGTCACCAGGGCAGGGTGAAGAATTGTTCTATAAAAAATACCTTTACTGTGTGTTCCTTCCCTGCTGCAGAGGTCACGGTCACTTCATTCTGACACTGACACAGCCCCACTGAAAGGTGGCTGGCTTGCTTCTCTGTCCAAAGAGTCTGGATTCAAAAAGAAAAAAGAGATGAGAAAGAAAGTTCTAATTGAAAAACTGGGTTTAAAACCCCCTTCTTGCCTTGTTTGACTTTGAGGAGAAAATGTACAAATCGCCTGTCTAATGCAATTAGATTTTAATTGCTTTTTCCCTAGAAGCCCCAATTTGAATTAAACATTTATCCTTTGCCAAGAGTCTGTTTTTGGTAGCACTTGAAAAGCAATTTTTAAATCGAACAATCAATCTTGATTGTGCCTATAATGAAAACATCAGGCTTTTGCATAAGGTCATCTTCCCCTTTGTACCAGCAGAGAGATTTGGCCAACTGCAGCCTTTCCGGTGTTTCTCTTAGTACTTCATTGTCAACCTTTTATGTAAGAACCTCCAAAGCATTTAACAATCAGAGAGTGGCGATTCTGCTTGGCTGTTCAATTGTAGGCTTCCTGAAATGACTGTCGAAAAGAGTCCATCCACACAAATTCCTGGGCCTGAAAAGGAGAGAATAGAGATGGCTTTCACTGACAACACACCGTTTTGCTAGGTATCTCGGAACAAAATAACTACAGGGGGAAAGCAGTCTCCAAATTGCCTCTTGCTGGGACACTTCTGAGGAGAAGCATCCTGTGGTAATTGGAGAAAAATCAGTTCTTTGGATGTGTTTTTCTTACTCTTAATGACTCGAAAAAAGAGAACGGACTGCATGCAGCCGCAAAGCAGATGGCGAGGGTTGTAGTGGGGGCAGGAGATGAATTTGACCATTTTACTTTTCACTTCCAGTACATTTGCTCAGCTGAGATGAACAGGACTAGAATATGTTCTTCTCTAGCTGCTCCTTTCATTCACTCCAGATGATGTCTCATCATGAAACTGGGTCTTGCCTAGTTCTCTTTCTCTCTCCTTCTCTGTTCAACTTAATCACCACATCAGGAGGATGCATTGGGGGTGCAATTAGCGAGGCTGTGCTCTCACTCTTTAGCAGTCGCTGCCTCTACTTCTTTCCAAAGGACTTTAACAGTCAGTGTCTTTTCTGTAGTAGAGCAAGAATTGATCTGAAATGTTGAGTTTCAAGGCAGCTTTTGAAAGACGTTATCCCTTGGTCCTCTTTGTTTGCATTTTGAGGGTAACCTTTCTTTGGTCTTGAAATTTTATCTGACATGCAGGAGTTTTCATTAGCAAAGACTTGAGTTACTCTGGGAGGTGGGGGGGGGTGCTTTGAATACATAGTCTCACCAAACATCTATAGCTAACACTTCTGTTCTCACTTACAATAGGTGTTACTATTTTTCAAATGTGTATTATAAACAATAAAATATGCACGCACTTGAATGATTGCATTCATGGTAATATGCTGTCACATTAAGAGTTTGTTGTGTTTTTCTCAGTGACGGATACAAAAAGAACAAGTGCATTCTGTGAGGATCTTCCAAACGTTGTCACATTCCAAAACGGTTCTTTTCTTCCCAAGATGGGAAAACTCTGAAGTTAGGGAGATAAAAAGTAAGGTGAGGGAAATTTGTTTGGAATCTGAAAAACTATTTCAGAAAATCATGTATCTAAGATGGTCCTGGATCGGAAAAAAAAAAAAAGCAGCACTAGTCCAGTAAAAGAATAATTGAGATTCCTAACTCGGGGGAGGCCCGGGTCAGCGTCTACACTGCAGGAAGGTCTTCAGAGGGCTTGGGACCTGATTTTAGATACTTAGTTCCAAGTTTTGTCATTGACTTCCTTATAACTGAAGCCCTAAATTTTTCCTTTCATAGCCTCAGTTTCTTCTGTCTCGAATAATAATTATTCAATATTAGTTATTCAATAATAATTACTATTATTCATTGATGAGGATGATGATTTACAAAGGCTAAGTTCTGGGAAGTCCTTGGAAGAGAGACCTCACTATAGCTTTTCTCCCAGGACCAGTTAGTAGATGTGCTCTGAGGTGCATCTTGCTCTGTGTGTGTGTGGATGGTAACTTGACACAGAGAAGGATATTCTTTTTCTGACATCCTGTAGATAGAAAAGGGGCACGCAAAAGTACTGGAAGAAAAGGACTATTAATCCAAACCCTCTCTGCTCCATGGAAAGAAGTTACTTTGTCTCCCAGCCGGGACAGTGGTGGATTATTGCTTTATGTTGGATAGTACTATGGGACCATTAATGAGACCCCCCCTTTCTCCGGGCTCCATTTAACTCATTTCTATTTCCATCAGAAAACCAGAAGTCATACAGCTTAGAGAGAGAGGACAATATATTCTTTTTCTTAGAATAAACCCTCATTTTCCAGATTTTTTTTTGATTCAGGTTTTTTTCTAACTAGGTAAAAGTTTAACAGTTGGAGGAACTCAGAGCATGGTTCATAAAAATAACACTTCCCATTGCCTCCCACCTGAAATATACCTACCCACCTAGGGCCTCTTGAAAGAAATTACCATCTACTTTGGACAGGCTCCTCAGTCTCATTTTAAGTCAAACCTTTACGGTTTGTTTTTCTCAATCTTTCCTGTAGGCCCTTGTTATTGATCAAGCCATTTCTCTGTGTGCTTCTTAGGTCAGAGCTTTTTCCAAGCCAAGAGAAATCTGACCATAAGGGGGTCATTTAAATTCACCACTATCTGGCCAGTTCAAATTCACTTTTCCTAATAGGTTGTTTTCCCTACAGACATCTGTGGAACAGTGGAACAAGAGACTGGTTCCAGTAATCTCAACAGACATTGTAGGCTGATCAATAGTTCAGTCTTTCTATGCAACTCCATGGAGAAGTTCTTATGTGTGCACTTTAAACCATCTGGAGGGTTCATAAGAGGAATTTCTCCTTTATTTAAAACTATAATTCTCTCTTGCTACATAAATCTCCATTCTTTCCTCTATTCGGGCTCTTCAGGTTCATCATACCAGACTCCGGAGACTCCATTCCATACCAATATCCAGGGTAATAACCAGCAAACCATATACAGAGCCTGGCATTTCCTCATATTAATACAGAGACTCTGGGTTAGCAAAGTATCTGAAGCCTTAATTGCAAGATTTTTGGTTCAAGAGCATTCTGTTATTTAGTTTATGTTATAGAAAATTTAATGCTTTTACACACAGAGAGAAAGGGGTATATATAATGGACCCCCATACCTGCAGCCCTGACTAATCTCAGTAGCATTCTCAGCTGTATATATCTCCTTTCATCTAATCCTAAATACTATCATGGTCAAAATAGGAAGAAAGGGGATGGGAAAAGATATTCCGATGTTTGAGAAGTCTAAAGCCAGTAATTAGGGTGCATCTTAGGGGACACCATTTGGCTGTGATCTCACTTGAGAGAATGAAAACCAAGAATACAAATTAGCGGAGAGAGAAGATTCATTTAAATAGCTGTTTGAGTTTATGTTTGTTTGAGCTGTGGCTGGTCAGCAAAAGCAACAGAAATTGGTAGCTCATATTAAGGAGAGAACATTTTTTTCAATTGTTTGGATTTAGCCCCATCAAGTAGTGAAAATAGAACTAAGGAGCCAGAGTCTGTCAGTTTTCCTACCTGTTCAAGCTAGCTGTTTTTGCGGAGAACTGTCTTCATGATTCTGGAATAAACTGGCATTGCATCCAGCAATGCAATTGAGAATATTTTCTAAAGTCTATACTACAGAGACCAAGGTAACAAGATGAGAAGACAGAAAAAAATTCTCTGCCTCTGTAATAATCCCCCCTGGGGGGGTGTGAGGGGATGGGGGGAGCGGGGGGGGGTTCTTAGGATCCCAGGCTTTCTGGAAACAGTGGCTTGAGCTGCTCCTTAGCAGCTTTCTCTTGGAGACGGGGCGAAATGGAGAATGAGTACAGCTTATTCCCAGTTCGAGCCCTCATTTAAATGCTAAGTGCTGGAGAGTTTTTTTGTAGTTCAGGGTTTCTCAGCCGAGTTTGCCACAATACATAACTTGGGGAGGCAATGAGGACAAGGAAAGATAGCCTATGGCTCTATGAAAATATCTTGCGCAGCAAATGGCATTTCAGATTCCAGGGAAAGATTATCCCTTGAAAGTCTGTGATTTGCTTAGGAAGGAACCTGCCAGAGATTATTTCGCAGAGAGCCCAGTTGTCCCCTCGGCTATTGTATAGCCTCAAGTAATTATTTGGCAGTGGCTGGATTTGGGGGATTTTATTTTAAAATTTAACATAAGGTCTATCACTAAAATGGATGCATCTGTTTAATTATTTTTGAAGCCAACTGGTTTACAAGACTTATTTTTCGTCTATGAGGGCACTGGGTTAGAACATAGAAAATGCATATATTTTAAAAATGGTTTGAGACTTGTTTATAGGGTCAGATTCCCTTTGAAGAAAGAGGTGTTTAAACCGGTGGCATAGGTATGGGGCTATGACTAGAAACTCTGCATTTGTTCATTGTTCCTTTTTACTCATTGTCACAAAACTTTCACTTGGGCCAGCCTTTGCTCTTTCTCTGCTCCTTTTTAATCCATAGCTCTTGCACGGGCTGCAGTGGCTACAGTGGCTACTTTCACCCCATCGCTCTCCACTCGCTGAGTCTGGCTTCCGTTCCACTGCTGTTCTACTGAAACTGACCGCCCGCCAGAGATCAACTTTGTTCCGTCTTGATAAATTTTTAAGTCAGAGGAGACGTGTCTTTGAAATTCTGAATACTTCTTTCTTTCAAGACTGCTATTTCTTAATCTTAGTCTCTTCCCTTAGCTAACTAGGAAAGAGCAAAACTTCAAATATTTATCTTTACAGTCATTAAGAATGAGAATATGGGCCCTCCCTGGTGGCACAGCGGGTTAGGATGCAGCACTGCAAGCTGGCCACAGCCACTTCAGTGCGAGTTCAATCCCCGGCCCCAGAGGTGAGCCACATGGTGCAGCTGACCTCTCCTGACCCGCAGCTGCTCCCCTCAGCAGTGTACTTGGTCAGTCAGCCTGTTCTGCTCCCCACTCTGTCTCTGGTGAGTCCTTTCACTGCCCCTGTACCTCTGGCCTCTACCCAG
>NW_004567112.1:18322295-18333728 GCF_000260355.1 Condylura cristata | reverse complement strand
TCTCTGGGTATGCTGGTATATGTGTGTTCTGTGGACCACATGTTATAGACACAGGAAATTTGCTCAGAAACAGCTGTCCTTGCCTCTCCCTGGCCCAAGACATCTTGTCAGTTCCATGAGGTAAAAAAGCTGGCGGCCATCATTGACTGTTAGTGGATTTGCTTCACTGGGGCACCTCTGCCCTGGAACTTTTCCTCACCCTTCGTGTCCTTGCCCAATGCATTTTCCTTGTGCCAAGTCACCAGATAGCAATCTGTGGTCCACATTCCTTCCCAGCTACTTCCCCTTCTCTTGGGCCATCACTTACAATAATCTGATGTTTCTCCTGAAGTAGGCCAACTAGAACTTCATGACCCAGAAACTTTGTATGGACATTGAGAGATGAGATGGCAGGGAGAGGCCAAACATGTTACTCAAAGACTTGGGGGGACAGTGAAGAGAGGCCAAACCAAGGAAGGGCCCAGAGAGCATGACAGTGTAAGTACCGGGTGTTGGGAAGAAAACATCCATTTCTGGAAATTTACATTCAGAAACTTTGCTTTTGAAAAATGTGTGTGGGAAAGGGGGAAAGCAAACCCCCCCTTAAGCCTAAAGTACATCAGCCACTGGGGTTCAGATGTACTCGGGCCCTCCTAGCAGACGAGTGAGGCTCACCCACAGAAAGCTTGCTGCTGAGACTCAAGTTGCAGGGAGAGGAAGCCAGCACTCAAACTTGGCCTCGTCCATGGTGAAAAGTAGCCAGGCCCACGTCATGCAAAGAAAAGAAGTGAGTCTGAGGAGAGCGAGGACTTGGCCTCCCTGGTCCGGGCCTTGTGCACAGAGGACAGAATCAGCCCTGTGCCTGCAAGGTGGTCAAGCTGCTAACTGCACAATGGGCTATGCCACAGGTCGCCTTGGGGGCTCCCCGAGTTTTGAGAGTGCCCCCCAGACAGGGGGAAATAGTTCAAACCAATTGGCTTAAACCTGTCCTCTACCACTAGATAAACCCCCAGAGAATGGGAATTCAATGAATGCAATTTTCTGTGTACTCTCTAGCATGGTAAAATCATGTTTGTTTTTTTCTAGTCAATACCAGGTGAAGAGAAGCTTGAAACATTTAAGTGTATAGATCTATAAACAATAAATGTTAGGCAAAAAAAAAAAAAAGATAAACAAAAGAAACTTGGAGACTTTCCAAGAGCATTTGTATGTGGGTTGATCCAAAGTCCCTCCCCTCTTGTCCCAGCTTCCTGGGAAATTTTTTCCTGGTGGTCAGGCTGATTATGGGACAGGCAATTTGGGGAACAGCGCAGCCGACGAGAGAAGCCATGTAACCTGACAGCTGTGGGTGTTTAAGTCAATGTCTTTTGAATTGTGGTTAAATTGTGGCCAGCTGCTAGTCACGGAGGTGTTGCAAATTTAGGATGTCCTGAGAGCAGAGAAGCAAGGGGGAAATAATAGAACCTTTCTGTCCACAAATCTATGCAGTAGCAATACTCAGGACTTCAAGCTCCCTACTGCATCTGGAGCTGCAGATGGCAGTTTAACAATAGTTGAAAGGATTTTTTAGTAGTGAAGAGAACAGCCAAGAGTCAGACGCACATTAAAAGGGAGAGTAAAGAACTTGCAAATGTTGCTATTAGCAGAATGGTGGCGGAGGGTAGTGACGGCCAGGACAGAAGCCCACAACTTGACTGACCCACCTAGCAGGGAGTGAGTGACAGCAGAAGCTACTTGCCGTGCAATGTTACCGTGAGAGCTCAGCATGAGTGGCACAGAGAGAGCTGATGGCTCTCCCAGGGTTTTACTGTTGGCAAATTAACTTGTGAGAAGGGCAAAGTGGCATTAGAAACTTGCAGGGGAAACTGCAGGCCAAGAGTGAGTTCCAGACTGGCTTTCCACATGAAGACAAGCTGGTGGAGGTGTAGAAGGCCATGGCAGAGCTGTGCAGGTTGGGGGGTCAGCAGTGAGTTAGGGAGGTATGTTCGGTTTCCCAAAATCTTTTATTCCTGTTACGGGGGAGAAGATCAACTGTGGTTGCGAGAAAAACGCTCTGTACTACCAAGAAAAACTGCAGGGAAGAAAAGACACCCACGACTTTTATGCTCAGTGCAGAGACCCAGCCCCTAAGGACAGCGACTGAGGACAGCTCAGAGAGCTGCCAGAACCAGAAGGCCTCCATCCAGACACAAGAGAACAGAATGCCCACCAATGTGTCACTGTGCTGGCCTGGCCTGCAGGCATAGAAACCACCTTTGCCCAGAGGTGAGGCCTGGTTGCTTGTAGGTCACACGCTCCCAGTGTTTCTTAAGGTGGACTCCGAGGGTCACTGCAACACCACCATCTCAGGAAGCTCCACCAACCTCCTGCCATCAACCCCGCATTACTGCTCAACAGAGCTGGAACCCGGGAATCTTCTTGTTTAACAAACCTCCCTCCAGAGTCGGGGTTCACACTCTACAAGATAATACATTTAAATTAATGCTGATTTTGAAAGCCATTCCCCAAATCCTTGGCACTCAAATTACTTATTATATTACATATCAAATTACATATGATAATACATATCATGTATGTATGTAGATATACTTGACTTTTAATTATTTACAATTATAGATTTGCAGAAGATTGCAAATAAATGTACAGGAAAGTTCCATGCATCCTTTCCCAGCCTCCCCTAGCGTTAACTTCTTACGACAGTCTTACTCAGATTCTTCAGTTTTGCAAATACTACGGATTGCATGCCACTGTCCTAGGCTGATGGGAGACCTTTAAAAGAACGCCAAGCAAGGCAGACAGCAGGAAAGAGGGAGCTGGGAGGGTCCTGTCCTCAGCTCAGGTAGCTTGACCACCTGGAGATAAAGGGGCCTGCCGGAAAGTGGCTGTTCACATCCTCCACTGCTGGGACTCACTGTGAGGCCAGAACAAATCTGGGAGAGGCTTTCATCAAAATTGCCCTCTTCAACCCGCCAGGATTACAATTGAGATGAAAAAAAAACAAAGTACAAAATGATGTAAAAATAAACTGTTATAAAAAAAAATTGCCCTCTTCGGCATCTGGGACAGCTGCTGGACTAGAACTTTAGTCGGAATCTCAGTCAGTAATTATCTTTCTATCTGGCCAGACACTATCCTCACCTATTTGCTTCTGAGCCCTCAGAAACTGCCAATTTCCAAGGTAAAGAATCTTTCCTAAGATCAGGAAGTGACTTGCAGGTATCCTGCAGAGACCAGGGACAGAGACCCAGAGGAGTGGTTCGGTGAAGGCGGTACGCCAGCTCGGCAGGCGAGCATGAGCCCCGAAGGCTGAGCCGAAACATACCCACAGCACATGGCAGATTCTAGTTGGTACTTTTAAAAAAAAGATTTGTTTATTTGTGCATACAGAACTGGGGTACAGGCCAGAAGAGCAGGGATGGTGAAAGGCTTCACCAGAGACAGAGTGGGGAGCAGAATGGCAGATTAAGGAAGTACACTGCTGAGGGGAGCAGCAGGCGGGTCAGGAGAGGTCTGCTGCGCCATGTGGGTCAGCTCCAGGGCCAGGGATCGAACTCGCATTGAAGCAGCTGTGGTTAGCTTGTAGTGCTGTGTCCTAACCTGTTGCACCACCAGGGAGGGCCTAGTTGGTACTTTCTAAAGTGCCTCTGTAGGAAAAGGAGCACCCCTTGCAGAGGGTTCCGGCAGGGTTCAGCTTTTGGACTCAGCACCAAGGGAGGGCAGGGGACAGGCGGGGCTGCAGGCCCCGGTGCTCAGGGCTGGTGATGGAGACTTCTCAGCAGAGAACTGGAGTTAGAGGAAGGGAATCAAGAAGATCCAGGCAGCCAGCTTGTCATCTGTGCTTGCTGTGGACCCTCAGTCCGGTGAAGGGCCCTGAAGGGTGACAAGGAGGGGGTGTTGAAGCCCAAACTGAAAGAGTAATCTCACTAAAACACACAGTGTGCAGACCAGAGTGGAGAAGTAAAACTCTAAGAGAGGCCACAGACATTTATCCTGAGCCCTCCCTGGTGGCCCAACGGGTCAAAGCGCAGCACTATGAAGCTCGATAGCACAAGTTCGATCCCGGCCCGGAAGCTGAGCAATCTGGTGCAGCAGACCTCTTTTGTCTGGCCCGCTGCTCCCCTCAGCAGTGTATTTCAGTTAATCTGCCTGTTTTGCTCCCCACTCTGTCTCTGATGAATCCTCTCACCTCCAGCCTGTACCCCATTTCTTGTATGCATAACTAAACAAATCTAAAAAAAGACATTATCTGAACATTTAAAGAATGACCTGATTTTATTTTTTGAGGGAAGCTTCAGTTTTATGGACAACTTGAGGCAAAGGACAGAAGTCCCACATAACCCCTCGTCCAGCCCCTGCACACTTCCCCTGTTTATTAACAACTTGCATGAGTGTGCTGTTATTGTCTCTGTTATTTTTTTATTCATTGAACCCAGAGTGAGCAACAATAGTTCCCTCAAAATGTTTCCAGAGGGTGTGTCCAGATAAAGTGGCAGATCTGGGGCCTCCTGACCCGGAAGCAGAAGATGGGAAACAAAGTGTGTGCAAAACACCAGGAGAACTTTGGGAACTTTCCAGGTAGCAGACATCCTGGATTAGCTTGTGGGGATCAGAGCCAGGGGAATTAGCCTAGCTGTGAAGGGGCAGGTGCCCCAGAGTCAGACCCCTAGACTCCAAGCCCGGCTTTGCCAATTAATTGGCGTGACACCTGCGAGCCCCTCTCTGTGAACCAGAAAATGTAATAGTGCCTGGCTCGTATCATTGTTTTTATACTTATCTGAGCTTAAAACATGTAAAGTACTTAAAGACAGTATTCAGTGTGCACAGAATAAATGATAAATAATACAATCCCTACCCCAGGGGTTATTACAAAAATCAAAAATAATGATACAGGTAAAGCAGTCTGGAATGTTCCTGAAAGACTTGATTGATATTAGCTCTTATTGTGTGAGAGAAATTACATTTTATATGCTGTCAGCTGAAGATACCCTATACTAGAAGACTAGCAAAAGGAGATAAAACAACCATTTGCATTTGGCATTGGAAAAGCAGAAGTAACTACAGGTATTTATGCAAACTGATCACTACTGCTGGCTGATGACTGTGAGCACAGTAACAGTTACGCGTAGCAGTAATGTCAGACTGACTTTGCTGCAAATATTGATGGTAGCACAGCTTCTGTGTACATATGCTGGGAGTTTGCTGCTTGGAGCTCATCTGCTAATGAGCACAATCGCCTGCTCACGAAACCAGGAACTCCTGGGATCACTGGCTCGCCACAGACTTCCCTCTCCAATCTTTTCATCCTTACTATCCTCCAGTTTTCTGTTGCATCTGATGATGCTTTCTTTCTTTCTTTCTTTTAATCCTTTAATTCAATCCATTTTTTATGGATTACTTACTGTGCTCACGTTACTGTGTTAGGGGCCTCAGGAATATACAGATAAGGAAGGCAACTCGTATGTATAGCCCAGTATAAGGGAATAACACAAGGCAGGAAAAAGAAATGCTGTTACAGCTTTGAACTAGATACTTATTTAAAAATAAGTAAGACTTTACATAATAGTTAGACTTGATTCACATTCTATAAAGTCACCTTTTTTAAGTAGCACGCCAATGGTCACTTTTGGGTATGGTTACTAACGTGTACAGCTCTCACTGCAGTCCATTTTTGAAAATTGTCAACATCCCCCAAAGAAACCCCATAACCACTGGTTTTTCCCCACTCCCTTTGTGCTCAGCTCCTGGCAAGCTCCGTCTGCATCCAGTTTCCATGAAATTGCCTCTTCTGAACCTTCCGTTTCTAGATTCTTTCACTTAGAAGGACGTTTTCAAGGTTGACCGCGTTGTAGGGTAGGTCTAGACTCAAGGCTTCCTTTTCGCAGCTAAGTACATTGTGCAGACAGCTGCCTCGTTATGTTTATTCATTAAGCATGAGCGGACATTTGGGGTGTCTTAACTTTTTGGCTCTATGACTAATGTGGCTATGAAGGCTTGTGTGGAAGTTTCTGTTGAATGTGGGTTTTTTTGTCGTGGTTTTGGTTTGTTTGTTTGTTTTTCCCTTTTCTGCGAGGTAGCATTAGCTTGCATCATTTGAGCTCAGATGTAGTTTCTCACCTCGCCCACAGTCCCATAGCCCAGGCCACTGCCAAATGTCCAGTCACCAACTTCTCAGCCCTCTATCTGTTCTGTTCCTCTCCTTCTCCTCTGCAACAATCAATCTATTATCAGACTTCAGGGTATGTTTTTGTTCAGTTTTCTTGATGGCTTTCCCCCGTTATGTCCCCCAAGTGAGTGAAATCAAACCGTATTTGCCTTTCTCCTTCCAACATTGCACTTCGCATAACCCCCTAGAGATCTGTCCTTGTTGTCTCCAATGGCAAGGTTTCATCGTTGACATTCTGTTGTGAACACATATTTTAATTATTTTGTGTATATACCTTGGAGTAGAATTGCTGGGTCATATGCTAACTTCATGTTTAATCTTTTGAGGAATCATCAGACTATTCTCCAAAGTAGCTGCACCATTTGACAATCCCACCAGCAATGAGTGAAGGTTCTGGTTCCTCTGTATCCTTGCCAACATTCACTGTTGTCTTTTCTATTTTAACTTAGTGAGTATGAATTCTTGTATTTCCCAGTGACTAATAATGACATCTTATCATGGGCTTCTTGTCTATCTTCTTTCAAGAAAAGCCTACTCAGATCATTGTTTCTTAATTGGGTTATTTGCCTTTTATTGTTTAATTGTAAGTGCTCTTTATAAAGCACCCGATACGTGTCTAGTCTAAAAAGTGATTGACATGCCATGTGGGTCAGCTCCCTCGCCAGGGATCGAGCTCATGCCTCAGTGGCTGGGTATAACTTGATAATGCTGATATTAAACCTCTGTGCCCCGGGGAGGCCCCTAAACAGTTTTTAACTTTGAAGAAGTCCAATGTGTCAATATTTTCTTTGGTCATTTATGTTTTGGTGTCATATCTAAAATAATCATTGCTTGATCCAGGTCATGAAAACTTCTATCTGTATATAGCTTTAAGAGTTTTAAAGTTTTACTATGTATCAGAGACATTTTATGGGGATAGAGTGGAAATTGGGATCAAAAATAGGGGGGTGGCAGAATGCATGGGACTATGGTGATGACACATGGGTGAATTGGTGGCGGGAAGGCAACAGGGATTATATCTGAGATGGAAAAAGGTACAAAATGATGTAAAAATAAACTATTATAAAAATAAATTTTAAAAAGTTTTATAGTTTTAGCTTTTTACAGCTAGTCTATGATTCATTTTGAGTTGACTTTTATATATGGTGTGAGGTACAGGTCCAATTTCATTCATTTGCACATAGAAAGCCCTTTGTTCCAGCACCATTAGTTGAAAATATTAGCAATGGGTAAGGTTTAACAGAATAGCATGAATACAGGCATAGAGGTATGAATGGATGGGTGTCCAGGAATCACAAGTGGTCCGATTGAACTAAAAGATTGGACAAATAGGGCTATTTCATGGGAAACAAGGCAGGAAAGAGATGTAGGATCAAATGATGGAGAGTCTTGAGTTGCAAGTGTTGAAGAACTACAAAAGATTCTTGAACAGAGTGACATAAGAATCAGACATTTCAAAGACTGGCCTAGCAGTAGACTCTGCACTGAATTGGGATGGGATAAAAACTACAAGCAAGGCCCTCCCTGGTGGCGCAGTGGGTTAAAGCACAGCATTGAGAATCTAAAGCCGCTTCCGCATGAGTTTGATTCCCGCCTGCTCCGGAGGTGACTACATGGCGTGGCAGACCTCTCCTGACCCGCCCGCTGCTCCCCTCAGCAGTGTACTTCATCGATCTGCCTGTTCTGTTCCCCACTCTGTCTCTGGTGAAGCCTGTCACCGCCCCTGACCCTCTGGCCTGCATCCCAGTTCTGTATGCACAAATAAATAAATCTTTAAAAAAAACAAAAACAAAAAAACAAAAAAAAACTACAGGCGAGATGACAAGCGAGAGGTCAGTTAGTGGAACTTCTACAGTGGTATTAGATCTACAACTAAGGCTGTGGCTATGAAAAAGGAAAGAGGGAACTGAGTATAAAAAAGAATAATAGGGTTGAAATGTACTTGAGTCTTAATAACCAACAATGAATTAGGAGAAACTTGGGAGAATAATAACTTCATCAACAAAAGCTGGTAAATTCAGAAGTGGTTAGTTTTTCAGGGAAGATGAGTTGGTTTTGAAATACTTTCTTTACAATCTGAAAGAATCCCAGTAGAGAAATTAGTATTCATTTGGAAAGGCAGCTCTGGATCTCAGCATGGAAGTCAGAGTTGGAGGTAAAGGTTTGTGTGACATCGCATGACTGTGGTAGTTGAGACCAGGGGCACGAGTGAAGGAATCCTCTCTGGTCCATCTCTCTAGATGGCTGTACCTTCTCAGGGTCCTGGGAGGACAACTTCTTCCTGCTCCCATCCCTAAGTGTGAGTTCCCTTGATTTAACAATTATTTATCAAGTGCCTACTATCCGTAGGGCTCTCAAGTTACAAGGAGTACTTGGGAACAAAACAGACAAGAAAAACTACCTTAATGAAGCAAAGAGTAAACAAACATAAAATCAGATGTGTTCAGATGATGAAAAATGCCATGGAGGAAAATGAAGCAAGAAAGGGGGAGGGGCGATGTAATTTTAAATAGCTTGATCAAGAAAAACCTCTGGGAGAAGAACACTTTTGATTTAAAGGGCTGATGCAAGTCAAGGAACAAGCTAGCTGATGCCTGAGAACACAATGTATTTCAGGCAGCGGTGCAGTGGTCTAGGGGGAAGAGTTCCTGGTGTGTTGGAAGAACAAGGAGACCAGAGTAGCTGGAGCAGAGTAATCCAGGCGGAGTAGGAGAGGAGGCCAGCAGCTTTATGTAGGATCTTATAAACCACGACAAGGATTAACTTTTACGCTATGGGAGATAGTATAGGATTTTGAGTATAGAGTGGCAAAATTTGATTTATATTTTAGAGGAATTAATCTTTGAAGAGACCAATTATTTTGAGGATGGAATGTAGGAAAATAAAGATGGAAGCAAGGGTATTGGTGAGCAGGCACTGACAATAGAAATGATCACAGCATAGACCAGGGTGAGGTATTGATAACTGGCTAGTGTTCGGGTATAGTTTGAGTAGGAGCTGGCAGGATTTGAAGACAGATTGAAAAATGTGAGAGGAAGGAATCAAAGAAGACTCCAAGTTTTTTGTCTGACAACTAGAAGAAAGAACTGTTTTTTACCTAGCTGAGGAAGACTCAAGAAGCATGTTTGGAAGGTGGCAATGAAGAGGCAGAACTTTAGTTTTGGGCCTGTTCAGTTTGAGATGTCTTCTAAACATTGAAATGGAAATGTCAAGAAGATATTTGGGTATGTAAGACTAGAATTCAGAAAAAGGCCGGAGAATAGTTGAGAAGATCCAAGCAGGCTTAAACCCTTTGGATGGTACCCAATCTGGGCTGAAGCATCTGCAACCATACGCACAAGGGGCACAAGGGGTGGGAGGCTTGCACCCCCTCCTGGGAGTATGTTAATTGTGCCATGTTCTACATTACTGCCTCCAGCTAATAAACTCTTCATGAGCATCATTCTTTCAATGGGAACTGTTCCTGTTGACACCAAACACTTAAATGTTTGCTATTTGGCTATCATCTTACAACATAGCCTCACTACACTGTTATCCATAGTATATTTTATTCCCCCTCCAAAAAAAAAAAAGGCACCTTATCATGGTGTCAGTAATGAAGAACAAGATCCTTCTCTTTTGGGGCTCACCACAAGAACATGGTCTTTTTTTAAGGTGAGGTATAATTGGCATGTAGATTAGTTTCAAGTGTACAACATAATGATTCCATAGATATATAAATTGGGAAGTGATCATCACAATAAATCTAGTTTACATCTATCCCAAGACTCTTCTTAATACTGGCTGTTTTGGGTATGAGCCATAATGGTTCAACTATGCTACAAATAACTTATGGGCATAAAACACAAGTCAATTTATGGCAATGTCTAAATAAAATCCACTGTCTTATCGTATGGTGGATGTTCAATTAAATCTGGTTGCTTAATCATTTAGGCTAGACCCAAATATCATATATATTTTTACATATTGTACCATCTCCAAGGAAGCTCTCCAATGTCATTGCTCATTACTGCCTGTGAGTCCCATTCCATAGCCTCTCAGAAAGTATCTTTGCCCAGGCTCTCAGCAAAACTTCCTGTCTGCTACATTATTTTTCTTTGGTTACTTTGTGTTCTTCCCCCATACTGTCTCTCATGGAGTGGGAACTAACCTGTCTGGACTGGTAATGTCCACAAGTCTTTGAAAGTTATTCCTAACATAAAGGCTGTCCTTCTGAACCAGAGGAAGTTGAGGCTCCTTCTCTGAAGCAAAGGACCTTCCTTCTCCAGCCTGTCTTTAAGGATCAGGAACTTATCCTCAAACTCACAGAGGCGTTGGCAACTGTGAATTCACTTAAGGGGTTGAATTTATTTTTTGCTGGTCATACTGCTCCAACAATTGACATACTCTACATGTCAATTACACCTTACCTTAAAAAAAACAAAAACAAACAAACAAAAAAAACTGTGTTTTTGTGGTGAGCCCTAAAAGAGAAGGCTCTTGTTCTTCATGAGTGACACCACGGCTTCTTTTTGTTAACTTTGCCTGCCATGCTTTGAAAAGTAGGTCTTTGTTTTGTTAGGCTCTGTAATCTTATGATTTTCTAATATTCCATTACAATTTTTTAGAATCTTTTTCACCTTCTCATAGGGCAGCCTCCCAATTTATTACACAGTTTTTCAAAAACTATCCACATTTTATGTGTGATGTATATTCTGGATGAAGAGTCAAGCTTTTCAAGTCTCTAACAGGAGACTGAACTTCCTCAGGTGATTTCATTTCCAGATTGCTTTCTGGTGATGCCTTGCATCTTACTGGCCTTTAGAACTGCAGGTGTCACAAGGAACATTCCTGATTCCTATGTTACTTTTTTTCCATCATAATGGAGAACAAAAGATAACAGGGAATATTCAGATTCATTTTCAAATGCCTAAAGTTCATTGGCCTCATTTCTGGTACTTGAGATTATGTATGTACATACATATATGTGCTTTGAACTTTATTTTTATATCATCACAGATTTACAGAAGGTTGCAGAGAAAGACCTAGGGAAGACCTAGTTACCTTTTCCCAAGTCTGTCCCAGTGTTAACATCTTAAAGGTGTTCTACAATGCCGAGAGCTCCCTCAACGTGACACATATACGTGTGTGTTTCATTTGCACGTAGCGTGGTGCAGTTTTGCCACATGTAGAGTTTTGTCTAATCACCACCACCGTCAAGCCACTTAACTCGACCATCACCATAAGACTCTGGTATAGACACATTCACCCCCATCCCTAACTTCTGACAACCCATTATCCATTATATATAT
>NW_004567112.1:18287272-18322195 GCF_000260355.1 Condylura cristata | reverse complement strand
TATATTTCATAACTTATGTAAATGAAATAATGCAATATGTACCCTTTGAGATTGGCTTTGGGCATTCAGTGTAACTTCCCTGAGCTTCACCCCAACGCATGTTATCAGTGATTTCACATTTTTATTGCTGAGTGGTATCTCTGGTATGGAGAGACTACAGGTTTTTCTTTTAACCACTCAGTCTTTGAAGGATATTTGGGTAGTTCCCAGTTTTTACTATAATGAATATAGTTGTTTTGATCATTCAAGTGCAAGTTCATAAGTAAAAATAAGTCCTTTTTTTCCCCTGGGAAAAAATGACCTACTGTGGAACTGCTGAGTCAGATGGCAAGTCCATTTTTAGTGCTGAAAGGTACAGCTAACCCTTGCCTAGAGTCAGATTATTCTTGGAATTCAATTATGACTCAATTCCTAGAAAGAAATTCCACTATTTACTTCTTTCTGATTAGAAAACTATTCTTTCCAGAGTCCCATGGAGACAGATGGACCTGGATTCATATGCTGCTTCAGGCATTTATGAGTTGGGTGAGCTTGAACAATATATTTAACTTTTTAAGGGTCTCTGATTCCCTACTTGGAAAATGGGGATAGTAATGCGTGAGACAGTAAGGACTCCACAAGACCCACATGTAAAATAGGAGAGTAGAGTGTTGGGAGAGTCAGCTAATGCTAGTTCACTTCCTACCCCATGGCAAAATAATGCCCAAACACCCTGTCTATAGACCCACCACTTAACGGTAGTTCAAATTTTGACTTTTCAAAGAAGGCATTTTGCTAGCTCCTTGAGTACAGATTTTTACAAAATAAATTACCTTGAATAGGTTCCTTATGCATCATTTTTCTTTGGCAAAACCATTTCCCCTTTCTTCTACCAATTCTATTTGCTGAAGTAGCTCTTACAACTCTTGGCAGTAGAAATGCTTTGGTCTTTCTTCTATTACACACTGTGACTTTTCACCCTTTTAGGTCTGTGAACAATTTCCTGATGACTGGTCCAAAGGTAAGAAACAAATTCCTTTGACTTGGATCTCACTAGCCTTAGTTTCTCGAATGAAGACTGCATAGGCCAATTTTTCACTTTCATTTGCCATTTTTTTAGGCTGTTTATATTATAGATAGAAAAACCATGACACAGAGAGAACTAGGGACACACCCAAAGCCACACACTAGCGAGCGAGCTAGTGTCAGCCAGGGCAAGGACTCAGGAGGATTTATTGTGAACTTATGGCCAGAATGTACAGAGCCAGAAAAATCAGGAGCCTTCCCCAGGGTTGAAATGCAATCACATATCCTTCTAGATGTAGGGACAAGTGTTTTTCGTCTTGAAAACACTGGAATTGTGCTGTCTGCCATAAAAAGATATTTACAGCTGCAAAATGTTATCTTCTAAGATTGTAGTGGGATAAGAACAGCTGGAAAATTCATGAAATATGTAAGTGGGCTCCCTTTAAAGCAGCAGACTAGTATAGTGAATGAAGGCTAACAGGGGTCTAGCATCTGATAAAACTGAGTTTCATTCCCAGTTTCTACCATTTGCTAGCTATGGGACCTTGGGAAAACTGCATTATTTCAGTTTGATGAGCCTTCAGTTTCTAATCTATAAAATGAGTCTCTGACTACTTTTAATGCTGAAGGAGATAGCATTTTTAAAGTGCTTATTTTGGAGGGACAGGAGAGAAGGAAGAGAGGCCCTTTAAGCAAAGCCTCCCAAGTCCAGCTGCTGTGAGTCTGAACTTTGACCCCTGTGTCCCTGCAGGCTTACCTGATCTATTCCAGCAGTGTGGCAGCGGGTGCCCAAAGCGGTATTGAAGAATGCAAATACCAGTTTGCCTGGGACCGCTGGAACTGCCCCGAGAGAGCCCTGCAGTTGTCCAGCCACGGCGGCCTTCGCAGTGGTAAGGAAAGCCTCGGCCACAGCTCCCTGGACCCCCTGGCCACAGGTTAGAGCCCCACTCTCCAGGGATGCCCCACCTGGTCTCTACTCTCAGGTCGTCCTTCCCTCTGGGATCTTCTGTGTTCCTTCTCCTTATGTCTAAGGCTTTTTTCTCTCTTCCCAACACCTTTGCCTCACTCCCACTTCTAAACCATCCTTAGCATCCCAGTTAGACAGGTACTGGACAAGTGGGAAGTGACTTGGTGAACAGAGAAGATGGAGTGGCCAGACCAATAAATGAAAGAGCTGACCATCACAGGTTCTTTTCAGGGATAATTAGCACAGGCCTCTTAGACTTCAGTGTCCCTGGAGGAACAGGCTCTTTAAAACCTGGCCTTCAGATTCATCTCCTCCCCTTCCTGCCTAAATCCTTTACAACCATGTACATCAATGGTAATCCAGCCACTAGCCCTAAAATGTGTGACCTGCAAAGATGGGCTGGGTGAAAAGTAGGGCTGAGGCCAGGGCTGGAGCAGACCCTGAACGTGAATAAGGTATATTATAAAGTTGGGGCAATAGGGTGCAGCTGAGAAAGGAGGTACACCAGTGGTATTAAGGGAAGGTATTTGTTTGAGCCACAACCCTTCCCTCTAACGCTTCCTATTTTTGGTTTCTGCCAGCTAACCGGGAGACTGCATTTGTTCATGCCATCAGTTCTGCTGGGGTCATGTACACCCTGACGAGAAATTGCAGCCTTGGGGATTTTGACAACTGTGGCTGTGATGACTCCCGCAACGGGCAACTGGGTAAGTGGGGTTTTGGGGGTGGGTAGGGCAGGCCAATAAAGTTCCCTTACAGATGAAAAGCTTAGCAGAATGAAGAGTTGTGGGCATCAAAATCTGAGAAAACTCAGGGTCAACCAGATGCAGCCCAACCCCAAACAGTGACAAATTGGGTTAATGTAGCCTGGAACTCAACTTCCACTGAGTAATTCCCTTAATTAAAATAATAAAGGAACAACACTACCTGCAGACTCAGTCCTGTCACTCCCTCAAACAGCCGGAAGTCCTGTCCCTGCTCGTCTCCCTTCCACTCGCCCCTTCACCGGCATCTCTAAAGGCCTGAGCCCTCCAACTCAACTTACAACTTGGCTGTTGCTTGGACTTCCCTCGCTGCCCTTTCAGCTTATTTCGCCCCATCTCAATCTTATCAGCACGTGCACACTCTACAGGAACCCAGTAGCCGAGGAGCACGCCTGCCCCCTGCAGAGAATCCACTAGGCAACTACTTACGTCATGGATTTCTGAACAAGGGATTGGCTGGCGCAAAGGTGGCAAAAGAAAAAAAAAAAATCCAGGCCGAAACTGATAATCTGGGGACAAGGCATTCACCCAAACCTTAACCTTTCCACATCCCGGATCTCCCAAACTTAATTAGAAACAGCAGTGCAGGAAGTTCCCTGCGCCTGATCTACAACCTTTCCTCCCCATGCGCTTTTCCAGGGGGCCAAGGCTGGCTGTGGGGAGGCTGCAGCGACAACGTGGGCTTCGGAGAGGCAATATCCAAGCAGTTCGTGGATGCCCTAGAGACCGGACAAGATGCCCGGGCAGCCATGAACCTGCACAACAACGAGGCTGGCCGCAAGGTGAGTCCTTCAGCCCCAGGAGTTGGGCAACTGGCTCCACCCACACCCTGTCGTAGGTGAGGGCGGCTCTTCGGTCCATTTAACAAGACGCGTAAGAGCAGGACGAAATGAGGTACCAGGCGAGCTGACCGAGCAGACTGGAGGCCTGCCAGCTCCCGGCGGCCGAGACTCCCCAGGTGCTCACCCCAGCTCTCTCTCCAGGCGGTGAAGGGCACCATGAAGCGCACGTGTAAGTGTCACGGCGTGTCTGGCAGCTGTACTACGCAGACCTGCTGGCTGCAGCTGCCCGAGTTCCGCGAGGTGGGCGCGCACCTGAAGGAGAAGTACCACGCGGCGCTCAAGGTGGACCTGCTGCAGGGTGCCGGCAACAGCGCGGCGGGCCGCGGCGCCATCGCCGACACTTTCCGCTCCATCTCCACGCGGGAGCTGGTGCACCTGGAGGACTCCCCTGACTACTGCCTGGAGAACAAAACGCTGGGGCTGCTGGGCACCGAAGGCCGAGAGTGTCTGCGGCGCGGGAGGGCCCTGGGCCGCTGGGAGCGCCGCAGCTGCCGCCGGCTGTGCGGGGACTGCGGGCTGGCGGTGGAGGAGCGGCGCGCCGAGACCGTGTCCAGCTGCAACTGCAAATTCCACTGGTGCTGCGCTGTCCGCTGTGAGCAGTGCCGCCGGCGGGTCACCAAGTACTTCTGCAGCCGCGCCGAGCGGCCGCGGGGTGGCGCGGTGCACAAACCTGGCAGGAAACCCTAGGATCTTCTCCACCCCCTCGTTTCCTCCTCTGCCCTTGGCTTCTTTTAGCGTCCCCAGTACTAGAGGAACCTACGGAATAGGGCCTTCGCAGGCCCAGGAACCCCGAGAGCTCTCTGAGCGCGCTGCTTTCCATCTTGTGCCCCCAATTCCTCTGCACTCTTTGGAGTTTTGTCTGAGCCACCCTCGCAGCCCACAGAGAGGTTTGAGAGTGTTTTGAGATGTTCAACTATGATCTTCGGATTAGGATGAGATAGGCATTCCTTCTTGCCCTCCCTGGCTGCACCATGGCCTGGCCTAGCCTCTCAAGCCTTAGGAACTGGCTGACCCCTTCTCAGATGCAGGCTCCTGGGACAGCCATCGCTCGTTTACACCGCTTCTTCCTTCTGCCCCCACTACAGGGGCAGGTTTCTACCATAGCCCCATCTTTCTTCCACAGCACCCCTCCTGCGCTTCTGATTCCCTGTCATTTGTTGGCAGCTGTGTGTCTTTGGTGGTAGGGTCCCAGAGGTTGAAGATGAAGTGGTAACCCTGGAGCACGGACTTGCTGAAAACCAAGGGTGTTCCCGGTCCTTGCAATGCCATGTCTCAAGTGAGTTACCACCGAACAATGGCCATTCTATAACCACCCACGGGGCATCAGACACTTAACCACAACGTCTGGGAACAGCATCAGGACCGATGACCTGTCACTGCCTGTCTTTTAAAGAAATTCCCTGCTCCTAACCCATTTTCTCCTACCAACTTAACCTTTTCTCCTGCCCCAAAGGATCCCTTGTTTCTCTGAGCCAAGACTAAATAAGTTGGCTAACTAAAGCCAATTTCTGACTGAGACCCTGACGTGCACCTCAGTAGGTGGGTTAGGGCCCTTTACTAACCCGGTTCTCGGCAGTCTCAGGCCGAAGGGCGCCACACATTTCTCCTCAGTAACTTCCTGCCATGATCCTGTTCCTAACAGGAAGTTCAGCACCTTGAGCCTTAATTTATTGCAGACACCGTGCCATGCCTGTTTTACCTCCAGTTATCGAACTTCTGTTCGGGGACAAAGCAGAGGGCAGGTAGAAGATGTCACCTGTTAGCATGCTTGCTTCCCTACAGCCTCACTTCCCCAGTGGCCTAAGTAATTATCTTGACCTGACTGAGGCTAAGCTGCCAACGATTAGTCAATCAGCCACATAAATCTCCCACTAATACACTCACTCTGTAATTAAGAGTTTGCTGCTTGCAGTGCCTGAGTCTCCTGATTCTCTTTCCGTGGAGCAGCCGTGGGCAGGGACTTAATGGTGAAAGGGGCTCTGGGAAGGGAAGCCCATTCCTGACAGACCCTCTGCCATCCACAGTATTGCCTGGCCAGCTCCTGGGTCTGGGTGCTGAGCATTCCTTCTGGAGAGGTGGTCAGATGCTACACCACCTCCCTCCACCTCTCCAGCCGAGGAAGAGTACAAGAGGTAACGAGGGCCTGCACTTTAGGTATAAGGCTGACGTAAGGACTCCATGTGACACACTGATACCGTCAGACCCCAGGCCCTGGCCTCACCCCAACACATCTTCTGGTCCTATTAGCACTGAGGAGAGAGGTTCCCCTTCCTTTCAGGAGCTTTCAACCCCCCCCCTTTTTTTTTTTCCACGGTCCCCTAGGGCTTCATTTCCAGCTCTATCAGCAAAAGAGCCTCAGCCTTGCTTTGGGGCTGGTGAATCCCCTGCCTGGCCCTCTTGCTTTAACTGAGCAGCAAGCAGATACTGGCCTGGCGGACAGTAAGCCGACCTGGCAGGCAGCTGGAAAGTGAAGCACAATGTGCGAAGTAAGGTGCACTCTCCAAGTCTCTCGGCGTACACATAGTCCGAGGTCGTGCTCCCTACCTGATAATGCCGAGTGGTAGGTCAGTACGTGTTGTGCTGCCAGAAAGACTCCTAGCTTCTGTTTTTGTGTTTCCAAATGGATGTGATTGCTACCAGATTCACCTGACTTCTATAAAGAAAACATCACTGAGCTACCTTAGATCTAATGTGCCTTTTTTCTACTTCTTGTATCACCCACTCACCCCTCCGTGCATTCCGCAAATGTGGCAGCGGAAGCAGCAGGAACATCATGCTGGCAGCCTCACTCACGGAGCTCAGGTTCCCCGGTGCCCCCTTACCAGGGCTGTGCCCTGCTTTACAAATGTGGACAACTCAAGAACAGCTTAGGAGGGGCTTGGAGATCGGCTAGTCCGACCGCTCTTTTTCACAGATTTAAACGGATGCTGAGAAGATGGCTGGCTTGTCCCACCAACTAACCAGTAAGTCTCCGCGGGGCCAAGACTGAACCCAGGCCCCATCCGTCCTCTGCGTGCTCTCGAGGAGCCCATCTGTCTCCACCTGAGGACGGAAGCAGAGGGAGCCCCTGAGAAGTGCAAGGACACTGGTGGGGGTGAGTGAAGCACTGGCTCCTTCCTGTCCCTGGCCCGAGAGCCTGCACACAGGCGGGGAGTTCTTTTCTTGAAAAGAATCCCAGCCTCAACTGGCCTTAGCAGCAGGCTGGGGCAGCGATATAGACAGGGTCGCTCGCTCTCAGCCTCTCAGCGCTGGTGGTGCTGGTGCTGGTGGGAGGGGAGGGCAGGCCAGGGCACTCGCCTATTGTGGGTCTGGATTGGATGCTTCCACTCATTCATTTCCTTTTAATTAACCCGCATTCCTGAAGGAGAAATATTTATGTTGGCTCCCATAGAGGCGATCCACAGACTGGAAAGAAGGGGAAAGAAAGTCTGCCTTAGCAAAACAATATCTCTAAAGAGCTCAAGAAGAGAAAATAAGAGAACAAAATGCCATTAAAATAGCCTTCTACCCCCACCGGAGTCAATGAAAACTTCATTTCACATGCTAATCCCCCACTCCGCCCCCTTCTCTTCTCACAACACCTTTTCCGAAAGTGTTTGGGAAAAGTCTTCACAGTCAGTACACAGCTCCCTGCAGCTCAGACTCCTCCTGGTGTTAGTTCAGGGCCCCAAGTGGGACTCTCGCTCCAGCAGCGGCTTTTTTCTCCCCCCCTTTAATTTAAACAAAGACTTCAGAGTTCATCAACCTCCCACTGAAATTCACAGCTGCTGAACAAACTAATCCTCTCTCCCGGCCTTTCTTTCCTTCAATGGGCTCTTGGCTTCAAAGACACTTTGGGAAAGGACTTTGCTGGGGCTCACACTGCTTCATCAATAGAAGTTAGTGCAAGTATTATCTGAAGAGCAAGTGGCTTTACAAACAAATACTGCCTAACAAGCCCTTCCTCCCAAACACACACATCTAGCCTGCAGACACAGGGATCTACAACAGGATTAGCGGTTGTCCCCCTGCCTCCACACCCAGCCCCTTTGTGCAGCTGAGCTCAACCCTGAAGTGGTGTGGGGGGACCCTGGAGCTGAATGCAAGGCAGGGAGGGACGGACACACACACACACACACACACACACACACACACACGGGCGTACGCGCGTGTGTACTCGCGCACTTGGCAAGATAACCTTGCAGCATAATTCAGACTCTCCTTTTTAAAACTCCCTTGACTCCCCATCTGCCCCCCAATTATCTCCCCCTGCCTTACTGGGGTACAGGGAGCCAGAACAAAGGGATGAAGAAGAGAGGTTATGTCAAATAGGACCCAAAGGAGGTAACTGGGAGATGATCGAGGAAACCAAATCAACACAACTTTATTGCACGTTAAACACATCAGTGCAGCAAATGCAGAATCCAACCATGAAAGCACAGACGGAAAAGGCAACCCTGAGACACGTGGGGGCGGAGAGGGGAGAAGGGCCTCCAGCTTTCCAGGAGCAGTATAGAGGAATCTTTGGCTAACATGGCCCCCTTCCACAACTGGGTTTATTATCGCAGAATAAATAATCCAGGGCCTTGGGCCACGGTCAGGGTGAGTCATGGGTTGCTCCCCACAGCACTGGCCCCTGTGCTCCTCTCTCACAGCCCTGCCAGCCCCAGCGAGTGGCCGTGCACACCCACCCTATGACCCTAGCCCACCCACGCTGGCAGGTTTTCAAAAGGACCAAAGTTGCTTCTCTTGGTACTGCTGGGAACCCATCCCTCAAGTCTGAGACATCTTTGAGTCTGTGAGCAACAGTCACCTTTACCCCAGGCTCCAGGATTCAGAGAAATAAGGAGCTGAAAATACGAAGTCAGACGCGAGGGGAAGGCCAGGTCAGGCTCGTAAGAAGGGGAAAACAGAAGGCCCAGACAGGCACAGCAGAGGTAGACTGAGGAGTAACAAGCCTGCTCACCTCCTCAGAGCCTCGGGCCCACAGTACTCTGGGAGCAGATACTGCCCAGGTGCCGTGGGAGTGCGCTGGGAGGCAACGTGGAGAGCTGGCGCTGCGCTGCTCCTGGGCAGGCAGACGGACCCCTGGGCCGGTTGACAAGGCCGGCACAAAGCAGGTGCTCGGCGATTTGGAGCCAAGCCTAGAGTATCACGTACCTGACAGCAGGGGAACGGGGTGGGGAAAGCAATCGGAATCTGTTTCGAAATACCCCTTTTCTGCAGGGAGTTGTTGAGTAACAGCAGAAGTGGCTTCCGTCAGAGAGGCTGCCTGGTTTAGATGTGCAGCTTAAGAGCAATGGTGAGGACGGCCTTCAGGACAGGCATGAAGCCGGAGACCTCGCTGAAGCTGCTGCAGCTCACCACCTGGGTGTGCACCGCCAGGCCCTGCGCAAAGCTTCCTGCGTTCACACAGCGGGCCACCTCATGGAGTCCGGCCAGCACAGAAGGCGAGAGCTGTGGAGGAAGGGTCTCAGTTAGTGAGCTCCCAGCCGCTCCCGGGCAGCGCGGGATGATGAGAGAGGACTTAAGTTCTGGAGCCCAGTTCCAATGAGATATGTGTATTCTGCGGGAACTGATAGAGGAGACACTGGCCCCGGCCAGCCAGGGGTGAGGGTGGAAAGGCAGGAGGTGAGGGGCGCTGCGAAGGTGCTTACTGTCCCTTGGCAAAGCTTCTCGTATAAACACTCCAGACGCTGGGCTGCCTCCTCCAGCTTCCGTTTTGTCTTCTGCAGAGAGAGAAAGCGGCTGGCTCTAGCCCCTTAGCCTCACACTACAAAGAACTATAAAGAATCACAGTATACTAGAGCTAGGGTGCCTGGCACCCCTTCTTTTGCATCACAGAGGAAGAGGAGGCCCAAAGAGGTCGGTGACTTGATGAAGTGGACACAGCCCAGGAAAGGCAGGTTTCCTTGCTCTGGGTTTACTCTCCCTGCCAGGGCTCCCTGTTGCCTTTCCAAGTTTTGGTGCTCCTGGGCCCTTCTACCAGGCAATTAGACTACAGGCCAGACAAGATCCCCCCACTCCACACAGACATCAAACAAGTATAAGATGCAGCTTGCATGACAAAGGGCAGAGCAAAAAAAATGGCCACACTAGGGTTTTGGAAAAACCCAGGGGTGTAAGGGGGGCGCCGTGGGGAAGGTGCGCACTCACTAAGTCTGTGGCACACAAGGAGCAGCGCTGCAGAAGCGCCTCAAAGCTGGTCTTCAGGCACTGATGCTCAGGGGGCAGCTCCTTCTTCTCCACCTTTTCGGGTGGTCGTTGACGTCGCTAAGGAAAGAGTAGGGACAGGAGACACTGGCAAGATGGCGTCCCCAGGACTGGTCCTCTCCTCCCTTGAGCAGAAACAGGGAGCACTAACCCTTTTCTACAAGTAAGGACCCCTGAAATCCCCCTGCCCCTAATTCCCCCAGCTCATAACCCATCTCTACACTGAGGAGTGAGGCCTGGCTACCATGCTCCCTGCCTGTCTACACCCAAGGAGGGCTGGAAGTTTCCAGGAGGAAGGGGACACACGGTTCCTGTTACCTGTAGGCTGAGTTCTCCCGGAGCCCCAGGGGGAGCATGACCCACATTGGGGGCGGGGGGCTGTGAGGAAAGGGTCCCTCGTGGCTCGGGGGTGAGGTTCATAACTGGAGCAGTAATTGCTGCAGGGGGCACAAATGTCTCTGGCAGCTGATGAGAGAGAGGAAAAGGCACATGCATTTACTTCCTCAGGCTCCTTAGGCCCTGGTTGAGGGAATGGCAGAATGATGAGGGGCACCAGGAAGTGGGAAGATTGGTGAATGTAAGACGGAAAGAGGAGGGGACAGAAGAGAAGACTGAGTGGGGAAAGAGAACAGCATGTATGGCTGGAAATGGGGAGTTCGCTAAGGACCAGATGTGGATCACGTGGGCCTATGGCCGGGGTGGAGGGGAGGGGGATATGCATTAACCTTTGTCCTCTGAAGGTTTGCCCTGGAAGCTGCAGCATTTTTCAAGGAATCTTGAGGTCCTATTTAGTACAACAACAGAGGTATGTAAGGGTATGGTCAAGAACATTGGAAACTTTAGCCTGAGGCACTGAGACACTATTTTAGTTGGTGTCCACCACATTGCCCTGTGTAGACTGGCCATATTCTCGATTAGCATTCTCCAGCCCGACAGGCCACAGCTCACTGCTTGAGCGGTCATGGGGAGGTGAGGCGAGGGAGGTGATGACTCAAAGAGGAAGACTGACCTGGATGAGGAGTCAAGAGGCTGGTGACCGGGAGACTGCTAGAGCACGGAGCGCCTGGCCCTCCCGGAGGAGGCGCCACAGGGAAGCTGATGGGAGCAGCAAGGGGCTGGAGGCTCAGAAGGCTGAGATCTGGTGGGCTCACCGGAAGCAGCTGGGGCCTCACAGACAGAGAGGCAGAGCCAGGCTGCGTGAGGTCTGTGGGCGCTGTGGGAGTCAGGAGACCAGGGAAAGGCCACGATCCAGGGACCCCCACGGGGTTAAGGGCTTGTGCCTTTTGCTCTCTCAACTGCTGCGGCTGAGATAAAGCTGAAGCAGAAGAAAAACAATTTAGATGCCACCAAACTTCAACTGGGGAGAGATCAGAGCATGTCAGTGAGGAACAGGGCAGCAATAAAAAACAAAACTCAAAAACTAAAGATGATGACAAATAATTAATGCAGGTGTTTGGAGAGCTACCATTTACAAAGTACTTTTAACTCTATTTTTTATTTGACCCTCTAAACAATCCTAAAGGGTTGAGCTGGCCAACATAACTAGTACTCCCATTTTTCAAAAGAAACAGTGGCTAAGTATATTGTCCACAGACGAAGCCTGTACTGGCAACTTCCAAAGACTCTCACTAGACACAGACAGACAATGCCGCCTGCCAAAGCCATGCTGGATGGCCAGCTGTTTTCCTCTGTGATCTGCCCAGATGGATCTCCATTTGCTCACGCACCAGGCCTTACTCCAGGCCCCAGGGACAAAGGTTGGGCTGCCTGGAGCCCAGGCGCTCTGCAATCACTTCTGTTCTGCACCCTGCAGCCCTGATAAGGGCTAGAATGGGAAGCTGTCAAGGGCATCACTGGTGAGGACTGAGGTATGAAAATCCTTGGCCTTGGAGATGGTGTTGCCACCTGTGAAGAAGTAAAAGGGTCAGTGCTTGGAAAAAGTTAGTTATTGAAAAAAAAAAAAAAAAGGTAAAGGCACAAAAAGCTAGTTCTTACAAAACATCAGTAAAATTCATAAATTTCTACAAAGGTTGTCAGAGGGAGGATACAGGTTGTTAAATTCAGGGATAAAACAGAGACTATTCTAACAGACCCAGTAGCCATTAAAAGGGAAATAAATACTAACTTTACATTCATAAATTTAGAAGAAGAAATGAACTCATTCTTCAAGAACGCAACTACAAAATCTCAGCCAAAATTAAATAAATAACCTGGACAGTCTTATAATCACTAGTTCCCCAGGCCTACACAGCTTCACTGGAGAGTTTTACTAAACATCCAAAGAACAAAGTTTATACAAATTCTTCCTGAAAACATTTCCTAATTCATTTTCTGAGGTCAGAATCACCCTTATGCTAAGAACAGACAGCACAACACAGACCCTTATTTCTCATAAGTTCAGACACACATACACATACACATACACACTCACAAAAAAACCACCAAAATTTTAGCAAACTAACAAAGTATATAAAAAATAATATATCATAACGAAGTAGAATTTATTCCAAATCATGCAAGACTTGTTCAATATATCTGAAAGTCCCATCATATCAACAAGCCAAAGAAAGATCATATGGATCATGTAAAACCATGCAAGAAAAAAAAATGGACAAAATTCACAATTCAATACACCAGGAATACAGGGTAACTTTCTCAGCCTCATAAAAAGCATTTACAAAATCACTACCACTAATATCATACTTAATAAGATGTTCTCTCTTGCCATCTTATTTCAGTCATTATAAAAAAAGAAAGAAAAGAAAGGCATAAAGATTATATTCAGGCATACAGAAAAAAGTGTCCCTTTTCAAACAAAATGACTATACAGAAAATCCCTAGAATATACAGAGAATCCCATAAAAAAAATTAGAGTACACGAGGTCAGCAGACTTGTTTCTGACCATTGGAAAGTCACGGGTACAAGATCAACACAAAAAAACTCAACTGCATTTCCACATACTGAAAATGAACAAGGGGAATCAGAATTAAAACTGCCGTGCCATTTGTTCAAGATAAAATTAAATGCTTAGGTTTACTAGATACCTCACAGCCAACCGCGCTCTGGGTCACGTCAGGCCCTCATCACTGTCAGCTGCAGTCTCCTAGCCGCCTTCAGCCTGCCCTTCCTGAACACATAGTTCTCCTTCCCTTGCATAAGACCATTCAACAGCTCCTGTTCTATAAGGTCAAGTCAAGCTCTTGAACACAGAACGCACGGAAGTCTCTAACTTCTACCTGTCCTACCAGCTTCCTCCAGAACGCATGGAAGTCTCTAACTTCTACCTGTCCTACCAGCTTCCTCTAAGCTCACCTCCCTTCCACAGACACCCGTTTTGCAGCCCCATTAAAATATTAACGGTTCTGGCCCTCCCTGGTGGCGCAGCGGGTTAAAGCACAGCACTGAGAAGCTAAAGCCACTTCCGCATGAGTTCGATTCCTGCCTGCCCCGGAGGTGACCACATGGCGTGGCAGACCTCTCCTGACCCGCCCGCTGCTCCCCTCAGCAGTGTACTTCGTCCATCTGCCTGTTCTGCTCCCCACTCTGTCTCTGGTGAATTCTCTCACCCTCTGCATCTCTGGCCTGTACCCCAGTTCTGTATGAAATAAATAAATAAATCTTTAAAAAAATATATTAACGGTTCTTCAAGTAGGCTCTCCCTATTCCCCTCCATTGCCTCTGTAGAGACCCTCCCTCTGCCTGAAATAACTGCGTCTAGCCCTTCCTTTGCCCTAAAAAGCTTTAGGCTTCAAGACTCAGAACAATTATTCTCATTCTGAAATATTTCCTGACTGCTAAGTAAACGCTTTCTGAGTAATGCCCATGGTGCCTTGTCAAACCCGTATCTGGGCAGAAGGTCTCCTCACTGCCTTTTAAGATCACCACTTTATCATGGTATTTATGATTTTTACAACTCTCTCTCTTCATCTGGTTATGAGCTAGTTAGGGGCAAGGATCATGGTTTGCACATCTGTTTTCAGAACCTGGCCACTGTCCATAAACGGTTACTGGACGACTGAGTAAGCTAGGCTTTATGAAGTCACAACTGTCAACATTTTTTGTGCACTGACATACACCAAGTGCTACCACGATGACTGGCGCTTGGTAGACAATAGATGTTTCTGGATGAGTAAACACAGTCTTACCTGTTGAGAAGGCTGGAACCCCATTCCATAAGGCGCTGTCTCTTTACGGCAGGGGGTGGCCCCCACAACCACCCGGGGGAAGGGAAATGGGGGAGAATGTTGGCCCAGGATGCCAGAACCCTGGGCGTGGAAAAGGCGATCTCTCAGCTGCTGCACTGGTGGCTGCAAACATTGTCATAATCAAGAAGCGTGCTAAGATTACAGTAAGCCAACAGTGCCTCTCACAAGCTGGCCCCATACAGCATTCACACTCGGGCCATCCAGTACACTCCAGCCATCTTAGAGAACCCCCAGGTCGCTAGAGCCGGCAAGCCTCCCTCCCACGCTGGTCTCTGATTAGCACACCCTTCATCTGTAGTAAGCTATGTGTCTCTGCCATTAAGCTCAAGTGTTTCAACCAAGGGGGAGGCGTCTTTGACCTCTCCAGGCAAAACCAGCCCCATGCTGGAGTCCAGAGCCCTGCGTACAGATTTCTTCCCTGGCACTATCGTTATAGTACCCATCACGTAGCATGCGGTTTCCTCCCCCAAGCACAGGAGCCCATGAACATCCTGGGGGTGCAGGTCTTACTCCTCCTTGGGCAGAGGCCTGTGCCATGGACATGCTCAGCCAGGGCTGTCTGACTGAATGGGAAGATCTGCTCCCTCTACGTGGCTCCACTCACCTGAGCACAGTCCCTGGGTAGGTAGTGCATGGCAGTGGCCAGGCTGCCCTGGGCTGCCAGCAAGCTGGCATACTGAGTGATCCTGTAGGATGTGGCAGGGCCAGGGCTCACCCCATCAGGGCCCCGCAGTAGCTCCAGGCTCCTGTGAAGGACCATCAGCTTCTCCATCAGGTCCTGCAGGGCAAGGAGGAAGGTAGTCAGGCCTCTTGGAGCACACCTGGCCATCAGGCCCAGCCTGCTTAGCCAGGAATTTCCCACGTTGGGGATGCGGGCACCCAGCCAGGGCCAGAAGAAGCAGCAGGTGATGACATTCGAGACACCTGACGGAAGGGCCCCTTGGCCTCACTTCCCAAGCTGCTAGGACTGGGCTCGACTGGGCTCAACGGGGCCCATCTGCATCTCAGACCCTCACACGTCTCTTGTCATTCTTCTTTCTTTGCCTTTTCTGCCAGTAGTTCAACAATGTCATCAGCAAGTCTGGGCTCCGTCACACCGTTGTTTCATGTGTGACTTTGCTTCCCCAGGAGCGGAGGTCCCTACTGTCTCTGGTCACCCGCGGTGTGTGGTGCCATTTAGAGTCACGGAACTTTCTCACTGCAGCTGCGAGAAGGGCCGGACTCACAAGCACTCAAATGTAGGGCAGACATGTGTAACCAGTCTGAAGCGTGGACAATGAGGAAGGGTGATGGCTAAACAGATGTCCAGTCCCTCCTGCTGAGGAGGAAGGAGGGACACCTCATCCTTGGGAGGTCTCGCAAACCGAGTGCCCCCTTCGCCTCCCTAGTAGCCTGGTTCCAGTTTGGGCATCTAGAAAACCGCCTTGGCTGCCGCTGCCCATCCTGCCCTCCAATGACCCCCAAGAGCTTGGCACGGAGGAGTGTCCTGCGGAGAGGGGTACCTGCAGAGCCGCGGGGGAGGAAACCTGGTGGCACTTTGCCCAGCACTCCACCAGCCGCTCCGCGCTCCCTGAGCACACGTAGCAGAGTCTGGCTTCGGAGGTCAGAGCGCTGCCACCCTCCTGCTCCATGCGAGAGCCCAGCATGTCTGCAGAGAGACGGAAACTCCTGAATGCACAGCTCCCCTACGATCCTCGTCCCTGTGTCTGGGAGCAGGTGGAGGACCATGAGCTGTGCGACAAGCAGCCACAGTGGCTCTGGACGACATGGAGTGGCCACGGGCAAAGCTCTAGCACCAGACTGTGGAAAGGGGAAGCCCGACAGACCTCACGTGACCGCCATGCAACTGGGGCACGCACTGTGGTCCCTGCCACGGCCTGTCCTCCCAGGCCGGGGCTGCGCCTCTGCTCCTCCCGTGGGGTGCCCACAGACCGCGGCCGGAGTCCCCCCCGAAGCTGAGGGCCACCTACCACAGAGCTCAGGGAGGTTCTCTGGTCCTGCGTATGTCAGTAGCAAGGCCAGTGCCTCTTTCCAGTTTTGCAGACTACAGCCACACACCACATCTTTCCAATTCTTCCGCACGACACAGGCTAGAAGCTGTAGTGTGCAGAGGGGGAGGGGCTGTCAGCCAGCCACCCCACCCCGGCAGGAGTCTCGCCTCTGCTAGGAAAGCCACTCACGAGCAGACTGCCTACCTGCTAGGCCACTGACTAGGGGCGGGGGTGAGGCGGGAGTCACTAGAGGGGGTGGGGAGGGCAGTCCCAAGAAGTCGGCCTCCTGCTGCCAGGGTCTAGGGTACCCCCTCCTTCCTGGCACCGTGTGCGGTTACCGAGGAGATTCTGGTTTTGTTCCTGGCCAGGTAGCGCTCTTGTGTTTGCTTCAGCAGCTCTGTGCCCCCAGCCTGGGCCAGGATGATGGCATCGGTGAAACGCTCTTCCTGCAGACACAGCTCCACAGCGGGGCCCAGCTGCCCAAGCAGGAGAGCCTGGCTCAGGAGTCCGTCCGTGTCTGCAGGCAGAGACAACCCTCAGCCCTCCTTCTGCAGATCGCATGGCCTCCTCCCCGAGCTCTGGACCACTCAGTCTTCCTTCCAAACAACAGTCCCAAGCTTCTTTCAGCACCTCAGAATGTAGCGAGGAGCCTGGGGTGACCACATCCAGTGACAGCCCTCTAAGGACAGGCCCAAGACCAGGACCCCTGGAAGGGAGTCAGGCAGCAGTAACCCAAGTGTGATGTGTGCGCGCTCAGCTGGAACAGAGCAGCAGTCCGTTAAGCAAGAAAGAGACATTGCAGTAGAGGTCTTTCCTGGGAAGGCCCCAGCCACGGAAATCTAAACCCAGGGGAGCTCTAACTAGAAACAGAACGAGGCGGCAGCCATGATGCCGGCAAGGAGGAAGGAAGCGAGGGGCCCGACGCAAGTGTCCTCCAGCCCAGGAATCTTGTGGGCGCCTACTCCTGCCCCGCGGGACCACGGTACCTTCTGTGACGGGGATCTCCCATGGAGCCACGTTCTGAGGCACCAGCTCATCAAAGAAGGCTGAGGAGGCTTCCTCGGTGGCGTGTTTGCAGGCCTGTGCAAAGGACAGTCATGGCTACTTAGGAAATGAACCCAAAGAGCGGAGATGGCTTAGCTCTCTCCGGGAGTTCTATGTGGCCGCTAATAGTTTGTAAAGATGAAGAATGCCAGTAAGGTTTGGGAAGAACTCCAGTTCCTGGAGAAAACACACCTCCACTCCCAGCCCCCAAGCTTCAGACTCCGTCTCACTCTTGTTCCAAGAGTGAGGAGTTTGGAGGCGTCTACAGAAGCTCAACACTTACTGGGGGCAAAGCAAAGGGCTGGGAGGGGAAGGGTGTTACCCTAGGTGCAGACGACTGGGCTCTGACCACACCTGGCTACTGAAGACCTGATGTCTGTTTCGGCAGAGGCCATCTCCCTTGAGCTGAGGGCTCCCAGCTGGCCCGACGTCCCTCTTCATCCAAGTGGCCACCTGCAGGGAAGGCCCGTGAGTGCCCAGCACAAGCGCCTAGGATGGCATGTTCTTCTCCCATCGCCAGACCCCGCCCACTGGCCTCCTGAGATCCTTGAGCTCCCACCTCCTAAGTAGCCTAAGTGCAGGCGGTAAAACACTCCTCCATGCATTACTAAAGTCCAAGAGGGGGTACGGTGAGAGGGCTTCCACAGCAAGAAGTCACTCCCTCTGCATCCAGTGTGCTCCAGATGCAAAAGCAGCTTACCTTCTTCTGAAGCTCATCTTTACTGTATCCCAGCAGTTTTAGGAACTTCGTCCTGGAGTCTTGTTCTAAGGAAACCTAAAGAACCATAGAACACCGGCACCCCCATTACTGGAGCGTCAGGACCCCTCTCACACAAGCTGGTCCAGCGTGCAACTCCACACCACCTCTGCGCTACCGGAGGGGCCCTGCTGAGGCTGGGCCACTCTCCCTTCCTCTCCCCAGACTTGATTCCTGCTGGGCTGGCGGCAGAGTATTAACAAAAGCCTTCCCACCTCCGCATGAGAATGGACCTGCATCTGACTTCTTAGCTCTATTATCCAGGAAGAGTGAAATGTCAGACAGGAGCCAATGTTTCTAGGCGATGTGGATGTCGTAGGAGCAGACCTGCACAGACCAGCGTAGGGGTGTGGACGCCACGCCCTGGGCCTCCCAGGTGGCAAGGGCACTCAGCACTATGCTCTTGGGGTTGATAGCAGAGATACTGGCTCTCCTGGGCAAGAGGCTTCTAAGCTAGGGCAACTTACACACCTGCTGGGGGTAGACCTCATCTTGCACCTGAGCTGTCCCCTTGGGCATTGAAAAAAAGAACTCTGGATAGCCTCATGGCCTATGACAAGGATGCCCACCTGAGGCCCACCTGAGGCCCATCTGAGGCTGCCCAGCTGACAAGCTGTAGTTCCTGTCCCAGATCCTTCTGAGGAGATGAAGGCCATGGAGGCCCCGGTGGTTGTGTGAGTCTAAGTGTGTAGCTGAGCAGGACTGATGGCAGGTGTGCAGGCACAGTAAACGCGGTACTAAAGCTCCCTGCTCTGTGTCCCAGCTAAGGAGGGCCAAGCCCTCCTGAAGCCCCACCCTAATTTGGGCAAGCAGACCTGGACCACACAGTCTGACTGATATTTCTGATCATCTTTTACAGCCACTCTCGTGGCAATAGAAATGTTTGTACACACTCAGCTTCAGGACCATCATGCTGGACAGCTCTTAAGCCAGGGGACCTCTGTCCTCTGGACACTGCTGGCCCTTTGTTGAGCAGAATAAAGGCTGAACTCCTGATGGCAGCTCTAACCTCTGTCCCACCACACCCTTCCTGAAGCTGTTGGAAGGGAAGCACCACTCTTTTCTTCCCACATCTTTTTCTAGCTTCACTCTCTGGTTTACGATCCTTCTGAAAAGCCTTTTTTCCTTCCCAGACTCTTGGTGTCTATCTTTATAAATTCAACTATGCCTGAAAAATAGGCCCCAAGTTCTTATCAGGCTCCCTGGGTCACACCATCCTTTTTGCACCTGTCTCTACAATGCCAAAATTTTTGAATAAATCTCTCACTGCCTGTGCAGGCAGTTATTTCTCTTTCTTCCTTCAGCTACCTCCTCTCACGGGCTCATTGTTTGTGACAGGTGCAGCACCCTTCAGAACATAACCTAGGACTGGAGCTGAAGGTCCCTGTATAGTAAGTGGAACTCAGGCCTGCGTCCACCAGTCACTTGTCTTGGGTTACCTGAAAGAAACAAAGTCTTCTCACAGTGACGCACCTTGCCCACTGGTTCTTTCTCCTTCTCCATCATCTTGTTAAGGGGAAGGATGCCCTAAAGGAACTCTGCACAGTCTGGTGGACTCCACCCCCTACTCCAGTGACTGGAAACTACAACTCCCAGCACTACCAGGGAGAGAACTGCGAGGACCCAAGGGTGGAGCTAAGCAAGCATTCTGGGACTTAGGGGGATAAATAGGGCACCAGTGTGTCTCTCGCTCTCTCGCTTGGGAAACGGCTCTCTGGACCTTATGAGGTGGCGTTTTCATCCGAGCTGGTAAGGTATTCCAGTTACTTTGTATCCTGTTCTCTTTCCCTGGGTTGTTTCCTGTTCCTTTCCCCTTTTTATAAATAAACCCATTTTGACCTTTTTGTGTGCACCTGCAGTATAACTAAATTTTAAGTGTGTGGGTGAGGCCCCACCGGCAGGTGGCCCAGTTCACTCTGGGCTGCCCTGTAACAATCTTTGGTATGGCATTGGGAAAACCTTCATCTTTGCTCTACTGAAGTACCAGAGCATCAGTACTAGTAGCAAAAAAGGCAAATGTCACATACTCCTCAGCTTCCCTAGCTGAAAATGGCTTTCGAGCCTCTGACAAAGTGTGATAATTTTCTGTCCGGATTTCCTGTGGGTGGCATGTAGAAAAAAACCTAAGAGGGTTTGGGACTCTGTAATCTGGGTCACAGTGTGGCTGTGTGTCTCCTGAGGTTCATAAAGGGTGAGGTTCCCAGCTTTGGGGCGCAGCCAGTCTCCATGAGCCCTACCTTCAGGAACTGCCACAGCATCTTTTCACTTTGCAGTGACGCCAGCTGGATCTTGTTCTCACAGTAATTCAAGAGATTTCCCGACCCCAGGGCCTCCTGCAGCTCAGTGGACCGCGTCAGGAACTCGGGTTCGGTGGTGACTTGACTGATAAAGACTAGGCGGAGGCAAGGCTGAGGCACCTGGTGGGCAGGGGTGCTGGGGATGCCAAATGAAACCAGCTTCCCCCCAAACTGGTGAGGAAAAGTAAGAAGGGAAACAGTTACACCTTCAAATCAAAAACTAATACCGAGTCAGGGTCACAGAGCCCCTCTGTGGACTCTAACAGGGAATGAATCACAAGACAACTCCCAGGAGTAGAGGTGGTGAGAAGTGAGCAGAGTGTGCCCCACACTGGGAGGCTCCTTCCAGTAAGAAGCTTAACCCCGTCAGCTTCTGGGCCATAGCTGCTAACCCCCGCCTCCCAGCCACCTGCATGAGACACCTCGACGGTGACAGTCTTTACACCCACTGAGACAAACAACAACAAAGTCTCACCTCTTCTTGTCGATGTCTTGCCAACCTCTGCCCCGTGCCCAGGGCCAGCACACCTGAATTACCAGACTGGGTTGCAAGCCTCCCCTAACCCAAGCCTTAGCCTACAACCCTATACCTGTTGCTGCTCAGGAGCTGGGGATGGTTTCACAAGGCCACAGCAGAGGCTTAAGTTCCTGTCTGACCTGCACCGAGTCCTTAAAGCCCAGCTCTGCCCTCCTAGCATCTCTCCCGTCATGTATGAGGTTACACCCTACCCCCAAAGTTCATTCCTGTTTCTACCTTAACCTGCCACAGGCTGCCCACCCGAGCATACTTCTTGGTAAATTAGGTGACTCCCGAAGCACCTGGCACAAAAGTGGAGCTACGCCAGTGACCCTCCACCCCTGCTGCACCTTAAAGGCACCTCCGGGGCTGTTGCCAAGCTGAGCCCCAAGACAATAAAATCAGAGTCTCTGGGGTGGGGCGGGCAATCAGTATTTATTCTGACTGCAGTCATGGCCAACAACGACTGCTTTTACCCCCCAGATCTTCACTATTTCCCTTCCTAAGGCCCCCTCTTGATGAAATTTCCTAGTTTCAATTCTCCTTTCGACTCCCACAGCAGATCTACACTGCAGACCCACACTAAATAAAACCACGTGAACACTGAACTTGTATAGTTCAGTGTTTCACAAGTGGCTACATATATTCTCATTTGGGCTTCATGTCAATTCACTAAAGTAAGCTGGACAGGTATTATTATTCCTGTTTTAGACATAAGAACACTGAAGTTCTGAATTAAGTGACTTACCCAAGGTGACCCAGCTAATAAATGTCAGAGCTGTGAGAATTCGGGCCTCTTGACCTCTCTGCTTCTTGAGTGTGCTAATCTACCTCCCCAATAAAAGTGTTAGCTCTGAAATCAAGAATTCCTACTTCTGTACATCTGTTTTTAAGTTCAAACAGTACTTTAAGCACTGTGTTCTGTGTTTGAGGGCCTTGCTACTTCCCATACCAGCACCAAACCTTTTGGTTGGAAAATTAGACTCAGGCCCTGCTCCAGACCAAACTCAGAATCTGGATTTGAATAAGATTCTCAGGTGACATATGCACATGAAAGTTTGAGAAGCACGGCTTTACAGAGAACAGGGAGTAAGACATGGTCCCTGTCTCGAGCAGCCCACTGCTGAGTCGGGTCTCCAGAGAGGTACATAAATAATGTCAACATAGGGAGGCTGTATCATGATCGCTGTAAATCTGTGAGGTTACAGAAGTGAGGTCAAATTTGACTAGGGCTAAAGATGGGCATCGCTGACAGGGATCTTGAAAGGCCACCACAGATGGACTCAAAGGCCGAAGAGAAAAGCTGAAGAGGAGGGTGGGACAGCGAGGCTGAATACAAAGTCATCATCTGTGAATGCAGCACAGGGAACAAAGGGAATCTGGTAGAAATAAAAAGGGGAAAGGAAAACGGGGCCTGTGTGCACGTGGCCACCGTGTGTTGGCATGGGGGGCAAGGGCTTTCAGCAGAGGCCGGTGCTGACACTCCTTTCCTGTTGTGTTCTGACCCTATGTGTCTGGACTCACTACCAGTACCGGCATGTGGGGACTAAAGGAAAATCCGGTGGGCCCTCAGCTGTCTTCAGAGGTGAGAGGGCTAAAGCACTGCCAGGCACAGTAGGCAGAGCGGAGGGGTGGAAGGAGGTCACAGTAACCCTCTGCTGAGCGGCAGAGTGGGGCCTGATCTGGACGCAGCAGCGAGAGAACGCGGCAGCAGAGATCACCTCCTCCAGGCCTTGCTGGGCACGCAGCTTCACAGACACGCACACGCGCATGCACACACAGCACTTACAGCAAATGAAGCGCCCGCTGGCCGTCTCATCCATTTGGGGGCTTTCTTCAGAGGAGGTACCAGCGATGCTTGGACCGCGTGCTCTGGCACCTGCAGTGGTGGGAGAGGCCAGTCTTTGCTGAAAGAAGAAGAGATCTGGGGGCAAAAGGACACCTGCATCACCAGCCTGAAGTGGTGTCTCAGCCGGGACCTCTACCTACAAAGTCCACTTTTGGAGGAGTCCTCCAGACACTCAGTGAGGCCCATGGATGCTGGACGCCCATGTTCCGGGGGTGGGGTGGGGCTGGCGGTGAGGGCAGGACTCGCACCACGCAGGCTGTTGGGAAGCTACACCGAGCGAGACACGAGAGGGAGCGACAGAGGGATGGCGGCAAATGTGGTCCTAGCACACAGGCCTGGTGACCCGAAACAGCACAGCAGACACCCAAGAACAAGAGTCAAGGTGAAGACTTCCTCCAGATTGTGGGGGGAACACACATCCTCCCTGGAAGATGGGCGCTGGAACAAAGGTGCTCCCCCCACACACAAACCTAGAGCCTCAGTCTCCCTGACTCTAACTGTCCCCACTTCTTTCAGGTCACATGTCCTTCTCTTTCCCCCATTTCGAGATGGCTCCTTCCCCCCTCCAAACCTTGTCAGCCTGTCTCATCTGCTGGAGTTCCCAGCTCCTGCCCATCACAGAGTACAAACTGATCCAGCCATCGAAGGAGGCAGCAGAGAACACCGGAGGGTCCCGAGGGCACCACTGCACATCAAAGCACCAGTTGCTCTGTGGGGGCAGCTTAAACGCCACCTGACAGGAGGGACACGCCACTGGAACCACGCAGTCCAGGCAGCCCTGAACACAGAGCTGCAGCTGGGACTGCTCCTCCCGTCCCGGCACCCCGACAGGAGAACCACACTACCTCACCGCTCCCCAGGTTCCAGCACAACAGCTGGTTGTCCTTGGCACAGCTGAGCAGCAGCTCAGCGTCAGCCTGGCTCCACGACACCGACAAGATGCCCCTAGACAGCAAAGAGAAACTAACTTCGTCGATGCCCACTACAGGGTACCTGTCAGATCTTGGCAAAAATCTCATCCCTACAAATAAACAGGCTTATTTCATTTTACAAGTGAGCAAAATGAGGCTTTGAAAAACCAAGTAATTTCTGTACTCGTGCAGCCAGAACTGAAGGCCACGCCCGGAGACTGCCCACGCGCGGTGCCCCCCCAGCCCAGGGGTCACTGCAAGATGGTCTGCTTCTTCTCCTGGACCGCAGAGCAGGGCCGGTGAGTCAGTCTGAATCCGACTAGTCCCTTTGGGGGTGGAGACTCTAAAAGACCCCATGGAGGCCTAAGGCAGCACGGCCTCTAGTGAGGAGGGGCAGACTATGGGATCTGCTTTCTCTGCGGTGGGCCCAAGAGCTACAGCTTCAGAGGGGGCCGGTTCACTGGCACACAGGAGTCCAGCTTCACGTATTAGGAAGTTTTGGGGGGCACAAACTCATCATCTAAGGAAATGAACATTGTTCTGAGACCAGAACCTGCGACTTTCCCGAGACACTAAATACCTCTCATGACCCTAGGCCAACTCCCATCTCTGGAAGTTGGGTGGAGTCTTAGAGTCTCCTCCAGAGCCTCCAGGTCTTAAGGAACTCCCCTTGGTGAGGCTGGCGCTAGGACTGGGTGACTGTTCGCCAGGGTGGCTTAGAAGCCAGGAAGGAGGCCTGACAGCAAACGAGGCATTCGTTACCGTCTACCATGTCCTTATGTCCCTGCCTTCCAGAAGGATGTGGGCCAGGTTTGCGATGCTACCTGCTGTGACCCTCCAGCACCTTCAGGGGTGAGGAGGCAAAGCGCAAGTCCCACAGCTGAATCACTGGGAGACGGTCGTCTTCGGAGCACAGCACCAGCTGGGTGGCGATGTCTGGGTGCCAGGCCAGGTCTGAGCAGTGCATCTACAGACAACGCAGATCCCATGGGGGTGTGACCAGAGAGTCTGGGTACGACCCTCCTCTGCCCAACGGGGCTGGGGCCACCCTAAGGACAGCATTTGTGTCTCTTCTGTGTGACTGGGAAGACCACAGCGTCCGCGAGTAAGTGCTGGCCCTGAATAAGGCAGGCAGAGCAGTGGCCTCCGACAGACTTTATTTAACTTCCCGGCCCTTTCCCGCTCAACGGAAACCCACTCAACGGAAACCCGCTAGGGGGCTGAACCCGTGTGTGCAACAGCTGACATCAGAACCCTGCCCAGGGAGCAGGGGCACCAGCGGCGGGGATGACAGAAGCAGAGGCCAGCCCGGACGCGGCCTCGGAGACTTACCCTGCGGCTGTGGTCGCTGACTTTAATGATAGGTTCGTTCTTCCTAAGATCCCAGACAACAGCCTTGCCACTGGGGTGAGCGGAAGACAGAATGTGCTGCACTTGCCGGTTCCAGGAGAGTGCCTTGATGTCTTCTGGGGGCTGCTGTGGCAGGATGAGGGGGTGCAGGGTGTCACCCCCTGGACCAACAGCCACCTGCTGTTCCAATGCGCCCGACTACCCACAGAAAGTCCGAGAGCAGATGGGCTAGCCAAACCAAGACGGTCTCAGGGAGCTACGAGTGGAAATTTTCCAGAGAGGATCCCCAAAGGGAGGGGTGAGGAAGGAGAGGAAATGGCAGGCACTCCTGGCAGCTTCTGAGAGCATGGCGTCGAGATTTAAAAATAATAATCGTCTCTCACAGAGAGGGAGAGGAGGAAGATGAGGAGAGGAAGGAGACCCAGACCCAGGGAGAATGAGGCAGAAAGAAGATTCATTGCTACTAGGTGCTATCAAATTCATATTTAACTTACCTCGCGGTACTGTAAGCATAAGACAGAGAAAAGCCAGTAAGCAAAAAGATGGGCCCAGTTACAAACTGACACACAGGTACAGTCAAGAAACAGAAGACACACAAGGCCCCCAACTGCCCAGGGGGAACCACATGCAGAGACGAGGCAGCCCCTCCCCACAAAAAGGCCCAGGATTTATCTTGGGGTCCCACTCCTGCCCCTGCCACTGAGCCCAGAAGCTGCAGTAGCTGCCACAGCCTGATAAACCAACCGCACTCTCGCCTGCCTACACTTTTCTTTCAGAAGCCCCAGGACAGCTAATGGCCACCCCAAACCACCCCTTGGCCACCCCACCTTCTTCCCTTGCCCCATTATCTCGTGACAGCACCTTCTCTGTGGAGCTTTATTGTCCTCTAGTGGTAAAGTCTGAGATTGCCTATCTCTGCCGGCCTCCACAATGCAAGGCTTGCCCTGGGAGAATCTGTGGCACATTCTCCAACAGCAGCCAGGAGCCTCCTCACCTGCGATTTGGATCCTGGGGTCATTGGCACACTCAGGTTATTCAAATCCCAAATGAAGATCTCAGAATCACTGGCCCCTGAGGCCAGGAGGTTGCCCTGTGTGAAGAACAGGCCTTTAGAGGCACAGCATGCCGGGGACAGTTAAGAACAGGAAAGGGGTTGGGGAGGGGAAAGACCCACATCTGGGGACTCCAAAGCCTCCCCGGCAACTGCCTGGGAAAGGGTCACACTATGGACCAGGGTCACAGTGGGTGCTCCATACAGGCCTGATGCTCCAGGAAAGGCCCTGCTGGACTGATGAAATGTAGTACCTGGAAAGGATTAAAGTCAAGGGCTCTGACAGCCCCCGTGTGCTTCTGTCTCTGGGCAATCACAGGCTCCTCCCCTGAAGACAGGATGTGTGCCACACTGTATACAGTAAGCATGCCATTGTCCCCGCCGCCTGCAAGAACCCCGGAGCCTTCCAGAAGCCCATTGCCAAAGCTCCCCCAGATCAGCTTGTGAAACCTACAAAGAGGAGGAACTGGCATCAGCACCAACTCGGGTTGGCAGGCAGAGGGTAGCATCTCTGTCAGCCTCTGCCCTCACGCCGGCCTCCCCACCCTCGCCGGGGGCTGAGGGTCTCTCCCAGTTCCCAGACACAAAAACAGGTCTCCTCCGCCCCCTCCTGCCCTTTCTCTGAAAATCATTCCATCTGTGTTATGCCGGAAGTCAGGAGGCTACTGCCTTCCAATTGTGGAGGGGACTGTTTAAGTTACTGTAACTGGGGTTATACAGGTACAGTGATAAATACTTCAAATAGATGGCTTAACACTCACAACTGGGCAACAACACACTGAATACGTACTCCATGCCAGGTTCTGTGTTAAGTACTCTGCACGTATTACCTGATCTTACATGCTGCTTTAATATCTTAATATCAATTTTTAAAATTTTTATTTATTTACGCATACAAGAACTGGGGTACAGGCTAGAGGTGCAGGTGTGGTGACAGGATTCACCAGAGACAGAGCGGGGAGCAGAACAGGCAGATCGACGAAGTACACTGCGGAGGGGAGCAGCGGGCAGGTCAGGAGAGGTCTGCCGCGCCATGTGGACAATCTCCCTGGTCAGAAATCTAACTCATGCTGCAGCGGCTTTGGATAGCTACACAGTGCTGCACTTTGACTCCTGGCACCACCAGGGAGGCTCCAATATTAATATTTAACACTCAGATATTATTCAGCTGAGGAAACTGAGGCACAGAGACGTGATGAAACTTCTGTATATACAGCTAGCAATTTTATCCCCATTTCTCAGCTAGGAAGTGAGAGAGACAAGGTTCAAATTCAGGCCCATCTTATTTCAGAGCCAGAGCGCTTTAACATCATAAAATACTGTCTTCTTTGTAGAGGGAGATGGGAACTCTTTGTGCCTGACCAGAAGCAGGCTCCTTGTATCAACAACTGCAGTCCCCTCTCGTCTCTCATACTAGAAGTGAGGAAAGGCCCAAAGGCCTCCCTGCACCCTGCCTCTCCTATAAGGCTGGCCCACTGGAGATGCTACATAGCAGCATAGGGTCCACCGCAGAGACACAGGCTATGAATGATACCCTTTGGGAAACCCTTTTCTGGTTTCCTGAGCATGTGTCAAACAAGACAATGCCAGTGTTTTGCTTATAAGACGAAGAGCATGGACCCCCCTGAAGACAAATCTGGGTCCTCTGCAGAGTCCCTAAGGAAGATGTGTGAAGCCCCAGAGCCTCACAGGTGGTCTGTCCTTCATTTCACAGCTGCTAGACGGTGAAATGACAGTCTAGCACTTCCACAGCCCTCCAGAAGCAGAGTTCCCATAGGATGATGTCACGAGATTCCTAACCAAAATGAACTGTTCCCACACACTGGAACAGTCAGCAAAGACTGCAGCAGGAACCTGTCTGGCTAGTCATTAGCACAGAACCAACCTGCCAGAAGTAAAGAGCTGAGGGCCGTTTAGGCCAGGTCAGCAGCTGAAGTGGCGCAGCCAAGGTGACACTGAAGCTGACGCTAAAGCTATGGTCAGAAAGGCTGTTTCTCTAAGGCTGTGCAGATCCCGATGGCGGAGAATGGGCTCTACACTGATGCAGGAGACCACTGTGTGTCCCTAGACACTAGGGACCAGGGCTTGGCATGACAGAGAGCTAAAGACACCTGTTACAGGTCACACAGGAGCATGAGAGACGACTGTGAGACACTCACATGTGACTGGGAGGACAGGACATACAGAACAGAATGGAAGGTGACCTGAGGCTGCAAGAGGGGTGTCGCCAGAGGACTGGATCCCCGGAGGGCCAGTTATGTCAGAGAGGCTGAAATGCAGAACACAGGGTGTGACGAAAAGATCTGCCTTCTGTAAGCCCATATCAGTGCGGTCCTACTGCTAACTACTTCATTAGTGATTTGACACTGAGCCTGAACAGGACATGCTGAGAACACTTAGGACAATCTTAGCGAGGGCAGGGACCTGATCATCAGTGGGCTCGAGGAAAGTCAATCACTTCTGCTCAGCAAGCGGCCGTGGGACGAGAGTCATCTGGAGGGTGGCAGGCGGGCTGGCACGGGCAGAGAGGGCCCACGTGGGCAAATGCGAAAACGTTAACTAATGAAGCTAAGTGAAAGTATATGGCTGTTCCTTGTGCTACTCTGTAACATTTCTACATTTGAATGTTTTAAAAGCTTTTGGCTTCAAAATCGAAACCAAGGACATGGATTCTCTGCTATCAAGGTTCCTAAGATAATGATGAAGACAACAGATACCATCTGTTGTCACAGTGGTGGCTGGCACCTACAGAAAACACAGGATCTGATGGAGCAGAGAGACATGTGAGGAAGACGGGCGGGCTTGCTGCTCGGTCACGGAAGGAGACGCACGGAGCGAGACGTGTAGACACACTTGGAAGAGACATGGTGAGAGAGCACGGGAGACTGAGCATAGCAGCTGCCATCTTGTTCTTTACTCCTTTCACCTACTAGCCCCTTCTGCCCCTGCCTCGAGGCTCCCTGCCAGAAGGTGCTTAAACCTCTAGCAAGTCTTCAGGACTCAGATGCTCTGCTTTGGGCAACCCAATTTGGTTGGGCATTTGCCCGTGAGGGGATGGGTAACTTTGCATGCTTTATTGGAAAACTACTCTTTTTTTACTCTTTCTATGATACAGTCAAAAAGCAGGAGAGTGAAGCTAGTGGAAAGGCATGATGGGTGTTCGAGACAAGAACCACTTTTCTGAATGGCCAGTTTGCACCAGGATATTGGGTGCCAACAGTTACCCCAAATTTGCAGAGGAGAAAACAGGGTCAGAGAAGTTAAATAATGTTCCTGAGAGGTGAACACATGGAAGAAGGGACTTGAACCTGCTCCATCCAAAGCACACGCTCTCTCTGCAGTGATCTGGGTATCTCCACAGAAAAGGCGAGACCTGGAAACAGGAACACTAAAAGAGGACACAAAGTCATCTTTTCCACTTACTTTTTGTCCCTTATACAGGCATCTGAGGAGAGGTCACAGTGTCTCCCAAGTTGCTAGAACTGAGAGGAAGGTCCTGGAAGGTGGATCAGCTGCCTCTCCATGGGACCAAGAGATGGGCCACACAGAGGTCAGAGATCCAGAATCTCTGTGCAGATGGAGGGGAGAGTGTGGCCATCACACTGCTCTTTGCCTCCTCAGCCCCAGCAGCGATGTCCTCAGCTCAGAGGTCAATGAAATACATAACCACAGTGCTTTTCTTCCAGACACCATTCCTGTGAGACTCACCTTACAAACCAAACTCTGCTTGTTTCACTACACACGCCAATCCACGCTGCTTCTGACTGCATCCAGCAGTGTCTGCCCTGTGCTCCCAGAGGCCCTTGACTGCTGAGGCCGTCCCTCCTCTACACCCATAGCAGGGTGTCAAACAGTTCTCTTTCAGCCAGGGATTGACAAGCAAATAAGATTTCTGCGGTGCATTTTGACTGAAGGTTCAGAAAGTGTTCAGGATTCAAATGTGGTTAAGGAATGGGTCTGGTGAAAAAGGGCAGGTGAAGAAAGAGGGGGCTTTGGAAAGCACAGGACGCTAACTAGAGAGGGGACGTGAGCCTGGACGTGAGACCTGGATTCACAACTAGGTGTGTCCTTAGAGGTCATCTTGTATAACTTCTTCTTTATGCATAAGTAAGGAAATCTTGGTTTGGCCTAAATCCACAGTGCTTCATGAGTACTGTGGCCAAGGCTGCCTTCCCACAGAACCAGGCAGAAGATGACAGAGAAAAGAATGCACACACAGCAGCAGGTGGGAGCACTCCTCAGACTTAGCCTCTTGGTCAACAGCTTGTGAAACACACTTGTGAGTAAGTGACCTAACTTACTCAGGTTGGAGCAGGAAGAAGTGGGTGTCTTAGATCCTGGGGTGTCCAAGATGATTAGGAAAGGCCCAACAGGATTGTGACTAAAGGTAGTCCCATAGGTCTTTTGAAATGAGAACCAACCTCTGGACATAATTATAGAAATGGAAGAATAAAGTAGCAAGGAAGTACTATCAATAATATGTATTTTACATTTTGGTCACAGCCCCCAAATCCCTGCCCCTGGAATAAGGGTGTGAGGTGTGGCTCGTGATTCCTGAATTTTGTACCAACACTTCAAAAAAGAGTCCCCCAAACCTGGCTGGTTACAAAAGAAACAGATCATCCATCCTAAAAGCCTCGTAAGGCACCAATACTGACTGAAAACTAACTGTAACTGAAGAGGTGGCCGTGGTATTGAGCTTGACAATGAAAAAGTTTCTAATATACCTCATTCATTCTACAAATACTAACAAGCATCTAATGCCAGGCACTTTTCTAAGAGCTGGAGATACAAAAGTAAATAAAACAGGCAAAAATCTCATGTAGATTCTTAGAATTCAGATTTCAAGGTTTCTTAAGCAATTACATTGCCTCTTTCTCAGGAACTCTTAACAGTAGGGAGTCACTACCATGCTGAAGTGCTGTTGAGCTGGTGAGTGTAAACTTCATTGACTTAGCTCACCCCTTTCAAGGGCCCTTTCTGAAATACTTGCTTGGAGGCTAAGAGTATCTCACCAATAACTGTATCACCCCCTCACCCCCCATTTGCTCAAAAGATGCAGGTTATTTACCCATGTAAAATAAACAAATTTTCTAAAAACCTGAAAAATAAGGGATACTGTCATAAAAAGATATAGGGACTCAAGAAATGGAGACCAATAACTAACCCTTCACTATTAGGTTAAACTGTGAGAAGAAAGATGTGGGTACACCTGTCTTACCACCTCTCAGATGGGCCAAAATAAGCACAAGGGTTAATCAGTCAACAGTTGGAAAGCTGCATTCTAGGCCAGTAATCTCTAAAGTGGAGTATAAGGAAAAGATTTGTATTTGTAACCTAAAAATTAGAGAAGTGGCAATGTATTAATAGCACAGTAATACATGTTTATTACTTGTGATACTATGTAACCTGAATATAGTGATTATTCATTTTCCTGATGGTACAAAAATCTGGGCACCATTGCTTCAAAATGCAGCTCACCCTTCCAAAGCCTATAAAAGAACACTTGAATAATGGAGAGAAGATAGGCTTGGGATTCAGACAGGCCTAGACTTAACTCGAAGCTTCTAAGAGTTTTGTTCTCGTCTGTGTAAAATGGGAGTAACAGTGTTATTACCAAGGCTCACTTTGGGGCATGAACAGGACATGAGCCCCAGTACAGTGCCTATGTGCCTACGTGTGCTCAGTGCATGTCAGTACCTGTCCCCAAAGGCTGCCAGGGCCATGAAATATGTAAGTACCCTAGTATGCCCCAGGGCGATGGGGAGACGATCATTCATTCTGCTTAGTGTAGGCAGAAAAGGGAGATACTGCGTAACCAAGTTTTCTTGACAAGATCCGAAGGAGGAAGGAGGCATCTCTGGGTTCAGAGAGAGACGAGGTATTCTGGGTCCAGGCTCCCATGAGGAGTCTCTACACATGATTCTGCCTGACACTGCTGGTACCCTTGCCAAAAACAAACAACCAAGAATTAACTTCTCTTTAACTTGAAGGTTCTTCTCTCCTCACTGGTCACCAAGTGAGTCTTGGGGAAGACACTATTCTGTTAGGATCGGGATCTGTCCTGCACCCCCACTGGTAGTTCAGACATTGTACCTGCTTGAGGCAGAAAGGACTCCCTTGCGTTTCAAGTCCAAAGAGGGGTCCCTGAAATCAACCTCAAAGATTTCCAATGTGCCATTTGTGCTAAAGGAGGCATCGAGCTGCTGGGCGGAGGTTCCTAGGCACAAGCACAGTCAGGAGGAGGCAGTGCGTGAGCAAAAACAGATGCATGGATTGCAGGTAGTACTGGTTAGTGAGAGGAAAGAGAACAGATTGGGGCTGGGTAGACCCTTCTCAAATGGCAACTCCAAAGAAAGCATGAGGTGTCTACCACTGAGTTAGAGTTCAAGCAAGGCTGCCCCCAGGTAATAAAACATTTATTATCCCCTTGTGTATGCTGCAAACCAACCCCACCTTCCCATGACTCTAAAGCTTTCTCATATGCTCAGTAAGGAATTCTGGGTACTAAGTTTCCCCACGACCTCATGGTGATCCTCGCCCGCAATATTGCTGTACCTGTGGCCAGACACACAGGGTGCTGGCTAGCTGGGCTCCATGCAGGGACAGCAGGCCGCTCAAGTTCTTTCAGCTTCATGGTGTGTCCTGTAGGTGGCAGAAAACTGACAGGGCCCTCAGTCCACTGAAAATAGAAACCAGCAAGCTTAAGGGCCAGAGCCAGGGACACCAGTGTTTCTGAAGATCTTGTTTCTCTCTTTCCATCATGGGATGGGGCATTTCAGGGCAACACAGGGCGGCAATTACTGACATCTGCAGCTCTGTAAGGACAGTTTATTTACTCAATTGCTGAAACCTAATACTTTAAACTTCAGAAGATATTCAACTACACTGGCTATTATGGCCCAGTGGTGATTATAATCATCAAACCACATAATCTCTCAGTGATTGTGTCTCTCTTGACCTTAAATATCATCCATTTGCTGATGGCTCCCAAATTGGTATCACCGGCACAAATCTCTCCTCTCAGCTCCAATTTCTCATATTCAAGTTCCAATCAAGTATTTCCACTTGCACATAGCAAAGATACCTTAAGGCTAGTTTGTCTAAAATGGATTATCTATCCCACCATCTCCTCCCAGTAAGTCTGTTCTTCCTTGTTTTCTTCATGTCAATAAATAGTACCACAATCCATCCAACTGCTCCGTAGAAACCTGAAAGCCCCTCAGACCCCTCCTTCCCTTCCAAAATCCATTTTCATCTACTTTGCTCTCACGCCACTGCTGCCACTCTAGTTGAGGACACCACCGTCTTTCACCAGGAATCTCCCAACCGGACATTTCCCTACCAATCTTACTCTCACCAGGTTCATTCTCTACATAGCAAGCACAGGATTTGGAGGGCCTGCCTGGTGGTTCAAGGGGTTAAGTCTCTGCACAATGACGCTAGTGGCAGCCACTGCAGCCAGAGCTCTATCCCCGCCAAGCAGCTAACCCAGCAGACCTCTCCTGTCTCGCCCACTGCTCCGCTCAGCAGTGTACTTCGTCCATCTGCCTGTTCTGCTCCCCACTCTGTCTCTGGTGATTCCTCTCCCCACCGCCTGCCTATGCCCCAGTTCTTAGATGCATAAATTATTTTTTAAATGGGATTTTAGAATTTCATGCTTAATAGCTTTCAGTGGCTTCTCCCATGATCAGAATAAAACTCAAACCCTGTGTGGTAGCTCTGCTCAAAGGTTCCAGCCTATTCCATCTAGTATGATTTCCCCCTTATTCATTGTGCTTCTTCATTTCCTGGTCTTTTCTTACCTAGAGCTTTTATAAATTGTTTCCTGTACTTTGAATGCCCTTAATTTTCTCAGAAAGGTGAGGCATCCAATCAAAAATAGCCTCAACTTTCTTGTCCCTAGGAATTTACAATTATATATTTATTTCCTGTTATATTGCTGGATCATCCAGTATCAGGTACACCCACAAGAGCTGGCGCTGTGTCTGTTTTGTCATGTTGTAACTAGTGGCCAAACATGTTTAATACCTAGCAATTACTCAGTAACATTTGTTGGATATGAAGACATTCATTTTCTTTTAATTCCGTGGTTTCCAATTCAATTCAAACACATACTCAAGGTCTCATCCTCACTGGATAGCAATGCAGCAAAGGTTTTTGGTTTTGTTTTTAAAGTAACTGATAGAAGAATCCATGTCCTGCTGAGCAAACCACAGTTAGGTCACCGCATCCCACAGAAACAGGAGGTGGTATTACTTAATCTCAAATGTACTTTCCAGCTTTAAGAAGATATAAGTCTGCCAATTCAGACAAGATTTCCAGGCAGCCTCTAAACGCTTAAAGGGACTTCAAGTGTCTTCTGACACTGCACAACACACTACAGTCACCAGTGCCACCTGCTGGTCAAAGGCATTTCCACGTTTCTGGTGAAAGATTGTTTAAACCAAAAAGGAATCAGATTAGCACAGTACTTTTGACGTGCTTATCTCATTTAATTCTCACTATGGTTCTAGGCGGTAAGTACTATTAGCATCGTTTTACAGAGAAGAAAACTGGCGAGGTCGGCATGGGAATCCCAATCAGCCTCCAGAGCTGTGCTTTTAGCCATCGTACTAAACTAAAGCCGGTACAGTATGCTTAAATCCCTGACAGCCTGGAAACTGGGAAGATAAACTCTTAGTCTACTATGCTCAGAGACAGCTGTTCCCAAAAAGGAAGCGGCTGGGGTCAGGATGGTGGGCGGGGACACTCTGGATGGTGGTGAAGACAGGACGAGCCATGACCAACAAAAAAGAGGTGAACAGACCCTTGCAGTGAAGAAGGTCGCCCGCTATCCTAGGTCGTCCAGTCTCTCCAGCCTTAGCAAGCTCGGCGAGCCGGGTCAGCAATGACAGGCCTTCCCGCCCAGGCCGGACAGAGACCCGGTGTGCGCTCTGGGTTCAGGTCCGCCCACAGCGCAAGGAGGGTGGGAAGGCGCCAGGGCCGCGCAGAAGAGAGCCTCTCGTTGGCCTGGGGGGACCCAGGGGCGACCGGGAGAGGGGTGCCGCGTTCCCTTGGGGCTGGGGTGGGGGTGGGCTTTGTGGGGGACCCTGAGAGGCACACTGGAGGGGGCCCCCGGGGGCGAGCCAGGAGCGGGCCGGGGTCTCCCAGGCGTCAGCCCTTCTTCCCACCCACCCC
>NW_004567112.1:18249704-18287172 GCF_000260355.1 Condylura cristata | reverse complement strand
CAGGGCGTGCCCATCCCCGCCTCAGGCTTCTGAGGGATCACCTTGGCCCGCCGCCTGGAAAGTCGTGGCGCACCCTTCCACGCCCCCGCCCCCACCCTCTCCGGAAGGAGTAGCCCAGCACTGTCAGATCTCCGGGGGCCCCCCAGACAGGTGGGAAAACCAACCTGCGCAGAGAGCCCAGGTCAGGGGTCAGGCGTGGAAGCGGAGCAGGTCCTCTCAAAGGGCTTTGGGGCTCAGCGGGGCGTTGTTGTGGACGGCGGCTGCGGAGGGTCAAAAGTAGTCCTGGCAGGGCACCTGCGCTCACACGGCTCGAGGCGCGGAACCCCGGCCCCACCAGCCCACAGAAGACGTTCCCTAGAGGGCTGGGGTTTTTATCAGGCCTCCCTCACCTGCTCAGTCATTGCACAATTCTGCTGCCCGGTCGGTGCCTGCTACCTGTAAGTCCTGGTCTATTCAACTTAAGCCAGGCTCTGTGAGCAGTCTCAGAAAAGCAAAAATGCTAATTTATTATCTACTTATTGAAGCAAAGACCCGGGCCTAGCTCCAGGAGCTCAGTGAAATCCACTTGGCTGAAATGGTAAGAAGCAATCACGGCTGTAAATAGCGGCGAGTGACGGCACTGCAGCCCAGCAACAGCAGGTGCCCGGACAATGTTGGTTGAACTAATTAAGGGCTCTATGTGTGCGGAGGGCGCGTAACTGCATCCTGGGGCTTCCTAGAAGGTTGCCGCTCGGTGGGTGTGATTCCTTGGAGCTGCTGAATGTTAGGTGGTGTTCCAGCAATGAGGAAGAGGCAGAACTGGCTAACAGGCTCCATAACATTTCCCACGCCGCAAATGGAAGAGGCTATTTCATGGGGGAGTGGACTGCGTACACTGTGGAATACTAATTCAACGCTGCAGATAATTGGGAGCTACTGAAAATTATGGACAGGGATGTAATAAGATAAAGGTATTTCGAGACTAGTACAGTGGGTCCCCTTGGAGAGAGGGTTGGAGGCAGGGATTCAAATTAGGAGACTAATGGAATCTAGGTACCAGCTGATTAGTTTGGGGTAATACAGGGGAAAGGATAGGCTCTTGACTGATAAAGGAGTTAAAGACCATGGCTTCAGGCCCTCCCTGGTGGCATAGCGGGTTAAAGTACAGCACTGAGAATCTAAAGCTGCTTCCGCATGAGTTCATAGCGGGTTAAAGTACAGCACTGAGAATCTAAAGCTGCTTCCGCATGAGTTCAATTCCCACCTGCCCCGGAGGTGACCACATGGTGTGGCAGACCTCTCCTGACCTTCCCGCTGCTCCCCTCAGCAGTGCACTTCGTCGATCTGCCTGTTCTGTTCCCCACTCTGTCTCTGGTGAAGCCTCTCACCGCCCCTGAGCCTCTGGCCTGTACCCCAGTTCTGTATGCACAAATAAATAAATCTTTAAAAAAAAAAAAAGACCATGGCTTCAGAGCCTGGGAACTAGGAGAGCAGCTGTGCTATTCAGAGTTAGGAATTGGGAGAGGGAGGAGGGAAGGGGAGCTGAAAAAAATTCTTTACTGTGGATTGAGAATGATAGCACTTTCAAGTAAAAAATACTTGTAGGAAGCTAAATATCTTAGACCTAAGCTATTTGATTCAAACCTTTCATTTGATGCATGAATTCTGTGTTCTTGCCTGATACACCTCCAAAGACGCTGAGCAAGATATCACAACCCCCTCTTCCGTCCCCCCAAATAATTGTTTCAACTACATTTGCTTTCTGTGTGGACTTGGAAGGTTTGAACTCAGGAGTGCCTGCTACTCTATGTATAAGGTACGCAAGTATTTCTTGAACTTCTTGGCACAACAGTGGGTAAGACCTGAGTTAAACAGGATTGAACATGAAATCTTAGGCAACACCTCAAATTAGGGGATGAAGGGATGAAATGCTCCCAAAGAAATCTGAACCAAAGGCATATAGTCGGTTTCAAACTGTGATTTTTTAAAGTGTACTCTCAATTCACATCTTCTAGAAATTCTTTGCACCTGGTTTTACAACTGGCAGTCTCCCCTTTCGGGTTAACTACTTGAAGGCAATTATTTTATCTTGTTTGACTTTATATTCCCAGGGCCAGTGATATTAGGCACACAAATGTTAAATAAATGATTACCAAATGCTCTAGAGGAGAGAGAATGGAGACCTTCGAAGAGTGACATTTCAGGTAAGTACCCCCTTCTCTGATCTTTAACTGCTAGACAACCACTAATGGACCCTGTGTCTAATTTGAATGGACTTGCTTCAATGATCTTGTTGAATGTGTGTTTTTAATAGAAAAAAATTTAGGCAATATAACTTAAGAAAATGTTTTCAAAGGAAAAGAAAGTATGTTGGCTCACTTAAAAACAGATGCATGGGAAGGCCATGGGGATTACAACTGAGATGGAAAAAGGCACAAAATGATGTAAAAATAAACTATATTACTTATATATATATATAAAAGACGCACTGAGATAGACCTTCAAAGACATAATTTTCTCCTAAGACTATTTGTTGGCCTTACAGGTTCAGAAAAACTCACTGAACTGTCAGTTAATTCATAATTGTAGTTACTATCAATTTATAAGATGGTAGGATTCAGAAATTGCTTTGGAATAAGGAATAGAAATTCTTTGAAATAATATTAGTGGTATCACAGCCTTATCCAAAGGCCAATCCAAAAACACCTGTAAGTGTACTTGGAACATGTTAGTTTATTTTTAACCAATCACTTGCTCCAACTTGGGGACTCAGAATGTATCTTTTTGTCCTCAAGTGTGTAAATGGAAAAGGAGCTACCCTCACCACCTACCACACTACCGGAAACATCAACGGCCTTCGCGCGCCTAGCAAGCTGAACAAGTCAGCGTATTCTTGTGCTTAACTCCCTTCATCCTCCCATCCTTCCTATGTGGTGAGGGGATGAGAGATGGTGCGACAGTCAGACAGCAGGCAGAAAAAAAGCAAGAATGAGATTCCTCACAGCGGTGGCTGTTCCTGGGGAAATGAGGCACAGATACCGCAGCACTAGTTTTATTAGGGATTTCATTAAGGTTAAATCTCTAGGAATGAGGGAGACAGTTAGGGGGCACAAAGCCCACGAAGTCTCCTCAAATCTCATAGTGAACCACCGGCTCAGGTTCTTTGGTGGGATCGCCGCCTCGTTCCAGGTACAAATTATTGTAAGGATACTGCTTTGGCCCCTAGGAAAAAACACAGGTCAGCAGGATCAACACCGTTCAACGAACACCTGGCTATCCCCCACTCTGAGTCAATAATCACTAACAGTAGCTGGGCAATGATAGCCTCCGGTCAGACCCAGCTGGGACGAATGGCAGGAACAGCACTCCTCTTCCACACTCAGCCCCAGGCAGAGAGAAAGCCTAGACTGTAAGAGAACCGGTATCTACACTGTGTGTGTGTGTGTGTGTGTGTGTGTGTGTGTTGGGGTGGGGAACGATGAACAAGCGTGAGAGCATGAGTGTGCACACAGCCTTTGTAAATGAGACGATGCATCCATCCATCCCACTCTCTCTCGGGGTCGAGACAGACTCAATCTCCTTTAAGTCACTCAGCCTCTAATGGTTCCACCACTAAAGTGGCCTAGCAAATGAGGCGTGCAGGAGCAGCGGTGGGGGAGAGCACAGAGGAGACACGGCTGGGACGTGCTTTAGGGGCTGCTGGCTTTACCAACAAACAGCTGTCAGAGAACACAGCTCAAGGGGAGGAGAAAAGGGTGATGTGCTTACAGAACTGAAAAATGGAAGAGCCACACTGTGTTTCTTGCTCTCCTGAAGTGAAGTTAGTGCTCACACCAGCCCTCCGTGCATTCTGCAGCCTGAGCCCCAGGGCTTGGTAGGAAGGCTCGTGTCAGTGCACACAGCCATACCCGCTATCATGGGGACACTGATGATCTCTGTAGAGGTAGCACTGGGCAGGCAATTGCAAACACGATAGCTACCCTGCTTTCAGTTCCTTTCCTTATGCTCTATCCTATAGACTGTTCCCAGTAAATCTTCCTGAAAGTCTAGACTTCGTGATGAGTCTTCGATTCAAAAGCACACCATGGCTCGCAACTACCGAAGTCATCACTGTATCCCAACCCCTGGCACTATCTGCATCTGCCACTCGGTAGTAGCTTCCTAAATACTTGCTGAATTAATGTATTACCAAACCACCCATATAGTCTACTATGTCATCATATTCCTTAGGCATGCAATGCAAGCTGCTCAATTTAAAGATCAACTAGCCTCACAGTGTTTTTTAACATATCATTTCCATACCTGATTTCCAGAACAACCTAGGCATTTGCTTAAAAATACAGACTTTAGAACCCATCAAGGGGCTACTGAATTAAAGCAATACAGGAAGTGGGGTATCGGAATCTGACATTTTAGGGGTTCTTCAGGTTAACCAATGCTGCTGGTTATCTAGGAACTAATTTATGTCTGTTCCACTCCAGCTAACTCACTCTCTACCGCATTATTTTTCTTGCCCTAAATGTTCTGATGTTTGTTCCAATTTCTCCCACCATCCAAACACGCAAACACACACACACACACACACACACACATCTCTCGTAGCCCTTTTCCTTAACAGCATTTCACACTCCTTAGCACATATATTCAGAATACACATATATACATAACAACTGTGGCAAGTTCCCATGTTACTGAGCATGTCATCTAAAATTTCTTCCTTGCCAAATTAAACTTCTTTGAAGTGAAAAAGAATATTTTCTATATCCTTTACATTCCAAAATACAACTAGCAAATATAACAAAATAGAACTGTAGTAAACATCTGTTTCTAGTACCCTACAGAAAATGTCCCTTCCATTTCCAAAAAGGATAAATTTCAGTACCAAACTCCTTGATTCTACCTTGAAAAACTTTTTGCTGAAATTCAATTGGTAAGTACAGTTCCCAGTGGTAATTCTAGAGACTAGCTGGCTTCCATATTCTCATTCCTCAGTTAGTCCTAAATTGCTGCTTCTCACTCAGACTAATCCAAGATGTAGTCATGGACCAGTGCTCTGGTATACTTATGTCAAGCTTATGAGTAAAGCCCTCTGCTGGCTTGCCAGGAAAGCCCAGCTTGGTACTGGCTGGCTGGGCCCCAGCCCAGGAGACTCCATTCCCTCGGAAAACAGGGCTAAGTAAATGTGCTTCAGGGAGCGTTTCTCGGATACTCACCACAGGCTGGTAGGAGGGGTAAGTGTCACCCACCCAAAACATGAACAGCATGAAGGCCACGAAGCCGAAGAGGTGCTTACACATGACATTCCAAGAAAGAGGCGTGGGGGACGTGTCAACACGGTTTCTGATATACATGTCTAGGTCCCAGTGCATCTGAGGCAGAAAGGCAGATAATTGTCACCAATTGCTCTTCCTGTAAAAGGTAGGCAGTCCAGTTTTTGTACCAGAGTCTGTGACAAAGCTTGACAAAGGCATTCTGGCTCAAGCAGTGTTCTGAGAGGTCAGTCTGAGATACTCTCGTCCACAGGACTAGAACTTGGCTTATATATACTTTGTATACTGTGTGTACTTTGCTGATCAGACTGCTCATACAGCATGGAAGTCCACAACTTTCATAATACAGAGTTTTTAGTATTCTCAGAAGTCCCATTTCATATGTCACATGTGGAACCCCAGATCTCTCAGATCACTGGACCTTGTTTCCTTGGGCAGAAAACTATGTTACTTGAAAAAGTACCATTTAAACTAAACAGAACCCCCAAGAAGACATTAAAGAAAGAAGGTCAGATGGAATATGGTTCTCTTACCGGTTCACCCCAGTTCAACCTCAGTTCTGGATGGTCCCACTCATACCAGGGGTCCCTCTCATGCTGTGAGTGATCAGGGAGCTTCGGGTAATCGCCATACCTGAGAGACAGCAAGAACTGCTAGAAGGGGCTTTGAGAAGCCTCACTCAGAAAATTCAGAGTGTCCTCGTCTAGATGAGAAATTAAGTGATAGATAACTGCCTGCCTCAAAGACAAAGGAATTGATTTTTCAGACAAAATCTTAATTTCTAGTCTCTAAACATAGAGCTAATCACAGCGATCCAAACTGTAATTACAAGTCCAGGTCAAATTCTGAAATATTATAACATACATACAATTATCTTAACTTCTTCAAGAAAGAAAAAAAAAAACCACTATGTTATAATGTTCAAACTGGAAGAGAATTTAGCAATTCATCACTTTGATTCCCTCATTAGACAAAAAAATGAAACCAAAGTTTAGTCTGAACCCAAAGTCACCCAGCTAATTGGAATTAAAAAATGGGGGGGGGGAGGCAGATTAGAAAAGTATTCTTTTCATAGCACCTGTGTTACTCCACCACCTCCATGTCTCAAGCACCTTCTGGGACTTCTTACTAAACTGGGTTTTGCCCAATACACCCCAATCCAAGGTGCTCTTGTGCACAAGAAAAGATGGGAAATGATGACAACTAGACATATGTCATACAGAATAAGTGGAAAACAAGAAATATAGGAGCTGCTGAAATCATGACTAAAAGAGTGATGCTAGGAGGGGAAATGAGGGTGAGGGTAATGGCTTCAGATAATTAAACATAGGGATGTTATGTGGGAGGTGGGAGGAGAATATAACATCAGCTGGAATAAGGGAGCTGGTCATTTAATCTGCTTAACAGTGGCTACCATTTCCACAGCCCTAAGAGCAAAGACATTATTCTTTGAAAGAAATAAACACAAATGTTGGGCACTTCATCTATAAATAAGGTTCTCATGTCAGGAGTCCAGCTCCAGCCCGGTCACGTGCCTGGATGACAGCACCTGAGCCCAGCAGATGCTCAATCTAAATGAAACCTTGGGCTCTGGATGAAGCTAGGGAAGGTTCCTGCTATTCAGGGGTCCTCCGGGGAGCTATTAAAACCTCGGCTTTCTCATTTGAGGAAAGTGCCTGAGCCAAGGAGAAAATTGAAGTCCTCTCGGTTGCAGCTGCTCACCCACCCCCTCCCAATTTTCTCCACCGAGAAAAGCACCCACACCACTGACTTCTGTGGGGTCAAAGGAAGGTCCTCGGAAAACAGGGTCGAGCCAGCCAACCCAGCCGGCCTTCTCCCGTCACTACCCGAGAGCAAGCGGACCCTCTCTACCTCACCCCATGCCATCATCCGGGTAGGGCTCGTAGTCCTCCACTCGCATATTGTATTTCTTGGCGGCGGCGGCCCGTTCTTCGGGGGTCTTGGGATAAGGCCCTGGGAGCATGTCCTTCGTAATGTGGGAGGCTGGGGCGTAGAAAAGAAAAGGTCAGCAACGACCCGTTCCTCTGGACGCCCCAAAGCCTTTGAAGTGCTGTGGTGGAGGGAGCCGGAGCCCTAGAGTTCGCGGGGCCGGCGAGAATTTCCGCCTCCATCCCGTGCCCGGACACAGCGGCCGCGGGATTCGCGACACCCACGGCCCTCTCCCTGACACACCGAAGATCAGGCGTCCCCTTTCCACACTGAGACCTCGCTTGTTCTTACGGACCTGTCCGTGCCCCCAACGGCACCACGTTCCGGACTGCCCTTTGGAGACATCGGACTCCCAAGACCCCAGCCCTGGCCGCCGCCATCTTCACCTTCCTCCCGTTTCACCCCGCACATGCGCAGAGGCCTGGTCACGGCGGCTGAGCCGGGCCAAACACTGCGGGAGGGGGAGCGGGTGGCGAAGGAAGGTCGGAAGGGTTCGATCAAGGGCGGGACTCACGCTGAGTTGGGGGACGGAAGGGAACAAGATCGGACGGATAGAGGCAGGGAGGAAAAGCAGCGAGGAGAGAAAGCCAGACAGGCCAGCGCTTTGATATTTCAGATTGGACTGTTCTTTTTCTACCGAAAGGGACTTAGACTCCTAGAGACTCGGAATGCGAGCATCTCAAGTGGACAGCTGACCTACCTCCCCCAGGAGCAATAGAAGTAAAATGAATTTGTCTTCATCTCCTCTCTGATTGCTTGCCTTTTTCACTTATGTTCCATGTCCAAATGTGACCACTGTCCAAATCCAGCTGTTGGCCTTGCTGGGTCTGGTCATGGTCTTGGATGTAAAGTGATAACCCAAATGGTCCTCCAGGCGCCTCAGTTTCATTCCGTGTTTACATTTGAATCCCCCAGTCACCTGAAACCACCAAATGTAAAATCAATCCTAGCACCAGAGGTGGCTCTCAGAAAACAATGCATGAAGCCTCAGATTTGCTTGGACTTGGATAAATAGATTTCAAGCTGGACCACAATTAACAAACGGTAACTTAACCAAAGAATGAAGGACATTACTGTGTTTGCACATTTTTCACTTTGTTTACATAAATGGCATATGTGGAATAAATATGTACATACTTCCTGCAACTTTTAGGGTGATCATTGTTGTGGAGCAGCATCCATGATCATAAACATCCTCAAATATATATGAAAGCAATAAAAATAGATATATGCTATTTGGTAAATAAATTTGGAGGAGTTCATTCCCGGCAACTTGGCCTCATATAATAAGCATCACTTGGCTAGTGCTTGGAACAACTGCATAGTATCTACATTCAATCAATAGTAAATCCTGACCTTATTTGGGTCAAGAAACAAAGCTGTTTTAATTAGTTAATTATTAAGCTATAATTCACATACCATAAAACCCACCACTATAACATATACAACAGTGATTTTTAGTATATTTACAAAGTTGTGTAGCTACCACCACTAATTGTAAATTATTGTCAGCACCCCCAAAAGAAACCCCATACCCACTATCATAGCTCCTCGCTATGATTAGTTACCTACCCTCAGGTAATTAATCTACTTTCTTTCTGCAGATTTGTCTGTTCTGATATTTACATACCTTGAGCATCACTCCGGTCTTTAGGGTCCGAGCCTAGGGTGCACAGCTACGGGTCACCGTTAGGGGGAGCTCCCCCAGACCTCCGCTCCGCGTTCTTAGTGTCCGTGCACCTCTCCCTCTCGAACCCCATCTCTATGGTTTCCGCTGTGGTTTCTGAGCCAGTTGGGCGGGGCTTCCGGTTCCGGTGGGGCCGTCCCTGGAGACAGAGATGGCGGCGACTGCGGCCGAGGCAGCGGCCTCGGACTCTAGAGAACCTCGGGGAGAAGCTGAAGCCCCCGGGCCCGCCTGGGATGAGTCCCAGTTACGCAGTTATAGCTTCCCGACCAGACCCATCCCGCGTCTAAGCCAGAGCGACCCCCGGGCAGAGGAGCTCATCGAGAATGAGGTAGGGGGCGGGGCACGTCCGAACGGGGAGGAGGGGAGGGAAGAGAAGGGAGCTGGGGGAGAGGGGAGGTCAAAGGCGAGCGGAGATGGAGGTGGGGTACTAACTGGTGCGACCAAGGCTGAAGCGGGGATGGAGAGGGAGGCGTGGGGAAATGGGACTGCCGGTCCTTGGGAGGAATTCCTCTGAAGTTGGGAAGTAGTTGGGATCCGGGCTCAGAAACCCACCTGCTCCTTGGCACGACCTCATTCAATTTTTTCACCTGCTGTTTTCGTCTAGGAGCCTGTGGTGCTGACCGACACAAATCTTGTGTATCCCGCCCTGAAATGGGACCTTGATTACCTGCAAGAGAACATTGGTAATGGAGACTTCTCTGTGTACAGTGCTAGCACCCACAAGTTCTTGTACTATGATGAGAAGAAGATGGCTAATTTCCAAAACTTTAAGCCAAGGTCCAACAGGGAAGAAATGAAATTTCATGAGTTTGTTGAGAAGCTACAGGATATTCAGCAGCGAGGAGGGGAGGAGAGGTAAGTTCCCATACTCTGATTTTCTGTTGGGTCTAGGGCATCCATTTTCCTTCCCCTTACTGCCTGAAAAGAGAGAGGAGTTATGTGAATTCTCTAGTTCAAGGAAGTTGGGGATGAGGAGACCTGAACTGCCACTCTCTGGTACTTTCTAAAGTGGGAGTCGTGTTTGCCAGGGAGGCTCAGGTAGGTGAACAACATGAGTGGAGTTGTTTGGTTGAAAACTGTGATGAAGCTGAAGGCAAACGCATCCTCAGAATAAATCATTCCCTGACTCTCATTTCTGTTTGGGGGTGTAGTCTCGCAGCCTGGTGTTCTTTTTTCAAGAGAAGTAGGAAATGACAACTTTTATTTAACTTCTTTTTCACTTCTAAATATGGGTGGCTAAGGATAAATTTTTGTAAATGCCCTAACATACTAGTCAAGCTAGCATAGTTCGAGCTGGAAAATTACAAAACTTGCTGCCATTCTGGGGTGAAGGATATCAAGGATTTCTTAGGGAAGATCCGATTAGAATGGGTCGGAGAACACTGCTCTTCCACATTTTACTGATGATGGCAGGCACAGGACACAGAGAAGTGAGACGTCCTCTCTCTGCTTTTATCCCTGTTCATGCAGATAGTCTCTTAGGTAGCTGAGTCCCCGGTGATAGCATTGATAGGGGCGTTGCTTTCTCTGATCACCTCATAGTGAATGAAGATCTCCATCTCACATTTGGTGTCCACCCCTGGGCTTCTCACTAGTCTTCTGTCTCAGTTCTCTTCCTGACTCCTTGGTAGAGGTTTGTGTTTGAAGTGATTGAAAATAATTTCTTTTCCTGACACTTAGCATTTACAATTGTTGGAATTTGATCAAAAGAACTATCTCATTTATCAGTCATCTGATTTTTATGTCTTAAATACTGGATCACTTATGCCATCTCATGCATCAGTTTGCTCACATTTAACAAAGCAGACACCCAGGTACCCCACTATGAGAGATTAAAGGGTGCTGAAGGAGTGTAATCACAGTGACTGCGTATGTGTGACAAGACACATGACTGCCAGTTCCTCAGAGTAGCACCCTTTTTGTGCTATTTTGAGCATTTATGTGTTGAGGCTTAATAGGAATTGTTTGGAGTCATGTTTGAAGAATGTTCCTGACTTTCAGTTTTACTAGTGAAATTGTTAGGTATATAGCATAGTCTCTGGGGAGAGTTCAGATGTTGCATCAAGTCTTGGGGTTCCATGTCTCCAAAAAAAGTAGCTAATGTGTCCATATTAACAAGATTTCTAGTTAATGTCATAAACATCAGGGTTGTAAGCACTAAGTACTTTTGAACGTTTTGTTGTGTTCTCAAGGCTGTTCTTGTGTCTTCTCTTAAGGTTTGCCCTCTTAGTAATGTTTCTTGGGAGGCATGATCAAGTATGTCTGGGGTCTCCAACTCCTAAGCCACAGCTCAGCAACTTAAAGTGGCAGAGTTTTGTTTCTCCCCCTTGTTACCTGCCACCTTGGGGCTGTGCTCTCGCATCTTTTCCACTTTGGGACCCAGATCGCCCTTGAGGCCACTGGCTGAAACTGCAGTTGCGGTGGTGGAGGGAAGGAAGTGTGGCAATGTCTCCTGTGGTCCTGTCAGAGCCTGGAAGTATAATGGGTCCTTTTGTTACATTCCATTAGTGAAGGAAGTTAAAGAAGCAAGCTTGGCTTCAAGGTGATATAAAAGAATAACTCCCACAAGAAGGGAACTAGCTCTTGGTGGATATAACACTGCTTCAGGGTCCCTCAAGGGTCAGGGGGCCTGTTTTAGACTTTGCAAGTCTCTGAACAAGGTTGCTTTTCATTGTTGTAGGATCTTTGGGTAGGTTTTAAGGAACATAAAATTCGTATGAGACTTAAGTGTGTGTGTGTGTGAGAGAAAGATTGAGAATTTTTGTGCAGCAGTATCCTTGGATTCTTAAAGGATAAATATTGTGACCCAGAAGAAGTTAAGAATCACTTCTTTTAAAAGGTTGGTGTTGAACAAAGTTCAAAGGATGATGGGTAAGGGTTTAGTTCTGTGTGAATCTGTGTTGGTTAAGATTTGCCTGGCAGCATCTCCTGTGGAAGATATTAGCGTGGTCTGGGTTTGGATTCCAGGTGTGGGGAGACCCTGCCCAGGGAATATGTATACGTGCACTAATGAGATTTTCTTCTTGGGGAGCATAGGTTATATCTACAGCAAACACTCAATGACACTGTGGGCAGGAAGATTGTCATGGACTTCTTGGGTTTTAACTGGAACTGGATTAATAAGCAACAGGGAAAACGTGGCTGGGGGCAGCTGACCTCCAACCTGCTGCTTATCGGCATGGAAGGTAAGCAGAAAGCAGCATGGCTTGGGGGTCGTAAAACCCAATTCTTATCCTGTCTCCACCATTTATCTGCTCCGTGACTTAGAACAGGTCACTTAACTCTCTTAAGCTTCAACTTCCTCACTTATAAAAGGAAGGTGGCATTTTATAAATAACTCTGAATAGTAAATTAAGTAATGTATGTTAAAGCTTAAAGTTAGTTTCACAAACACTAAAAGGAAGTGAGTTCCCTTTCCTTTCTTCAGCTGTTGTGTGAGTGCATGTACTAAGGTCCTGGGGATCTCTGCAGTACTGCTGTTCTCTGTTGCATATGCCTGCTCAGACAATTTTTGTCTGAAGCAGGAAGCTTATTTTTCTATTATGATTTTAACCGTGTCTTTTGAATAGATAACATAGGGTTATTCAAGAGGCATAACTAAGTATGTAGTGCTAAATCTGTATTCTGCTTTAATTTCTCAGTCTTACAGTTTTCCTCCTTGGAAAGAAGGTTACTAGTTACTAGTTTCCTCCTTGGAAAGAAGGTTACTAGTTATGACTTAACTGCTATAGGATTTTGTACATACACAAGCAGATAGGGTGAATATGTTCTTTGGGATTTTTTTTTTTTCTTTTAATAAAAATAAAAGGCGAACTCTTTAAATGCCAGTCAGAAAGAGAGCTCCTACAGCTCTTGGTCATTGTTACATTCTTATTTTTGTTTCCAGCACTAGCACACTACTGGACCCAGAGTAAAATACTTAGTAGATGGTGAATAAATTGGGTTGGATTGAACAAAGAGGAGAGTAATTACTCATTGTCATTCACCACTGGGCTCTGAAGTCTATTCTCCCCCTTTCATTCCCCCCCCCCTTTTTTTCCCCCCAGATTCAGACTCAGTATTAATAAAGGTTTCTAGTAATATAGCAGTGAATTGATCCTTAACTCACCGCTGAAACCCACTCTTTGTTGATCTGGTAGCAGTCAGTTCTGGTTTACTTGACTGGATTTCCTGTTGTCTTCTGCCCTGTGGTAGAGTGCAGAGGAGAAGCACACCTCTGCGAGGGAGCATGGGTCTCTGCACGGAGGAGGGCAGCTGCTTTGGTCCACCCAGGCCGACACAGGGAATGTTTCTAAACTACGCCCTGCTGAGGGTCCTTCAGCGCTCAGGGAAGCAACAGATAAACAATAGACATGGTGTCAGTTACAGAGAGTATTTGGAGAACACATAACTCAGCCATACTGTAAGTCAGCATTTAAAATCATTTGCCTTACTGTTAAGGAATCAGGTAATGGTTTCCCTGATGAGACTCAGTAGCCCCATTGTCCTAAGAAATTTGCATTCTGCAGGTGTGTTGATGATGAAGTAAAAGTTGAGAATTTCTGCTACAAAAGATCCACCCAAAGCAAATTCATAGTCCTACAGCTTAAATGACTGGTAAACTCCAGCAATGGAAAGACCGTGCACACATGGTCGATACCAGTCATTGCAGTTGACTCGTTTGCTGCCCTTAGTTGTTGCTGTGGTCAGGGAAAGCACAGGTCTACCCAGTGTACTCGTGGGCCAGACCTATAGCTGTCATTTTGATGTGCCCTTGCTTCTAGAAATGGCAGGAGACATCAGTTAAGAAAATGTGCTTTGTGCAGAAGAAAACTCTTAGATTATAAGAACACAGTGGTGGTTACTTAGGGAGAAAGGCGTAGGTGAATCATGTAAAGGTGGTCAACTATGGTGGTGGATGGAAACTAGACTTTTGGTGGTGATCATAGTGTGGTATATACAGGTGTCAAGTTATGCTATTATAAACCATTACGACTTCAGTGAAAATTTATTTTAAAAAAACTGTTTACTATGCTAATTGATGGTAAACCCATAGCCAACGGCTGCTAGATTACCCATTAAAAGTATAACACCTGATTTTCTGAGAATCATTAATTGCCGTCTTTCTTGTTCTGCCTCAGGCTTTGATTTGGAACCCTTAGCTGAAAGGGCAGGCTGGGTTTCTCCCCAGCACTGGGCCCTGTGTTTCCACCCATTCCTTGGGATAAGAAAATGGTTTTCTTCTTACAGGAAATGTGACACCTGCTCACTATGATGAGCAGCAGAACTTCTTTGCTCAGATAAAAGGCTACAAGCGATGTATCTTATTCCCTCCGGACCAGTTTGAGTGCCTCTATCCATATCCTGTTCATCATCCATGTGACAGACAAAGTCAGGTGAGCTTGTGTGTTCTGAGGAGGGTGTCGAGTGTCTTTGGAACCCAAGGCTGCCATGTCTCCCCCCTCCCCACAGCGGTGTGCCAGCTTAAGGCAAGCTCAGATGGTAATTCCACATGTCACTCATACATTCCAGCCCCCTGTGGCGGTCCCCAGATGTTTATATATATACAAATAGCCCTGCTGTGCCAGTTCTTGGAAGGCAGACCCATCATTGATGCTAGTGGACTCTGGTTAATTGGCTTGCAAGTTCAGGGAGCAAGATGTGTTCATTGTCATGGATACCACTTCTCTTTGATGAAGAGAAAGGACAGGTAGAATTGAAATAGCCATTTCATGCCTTTCCTGGGATCTAAGTAAGGCATATGCTTGCCTTTGTGGCCAGAGATCATCTTGTTTCTCGTGGAGGAGTCTGTCTGGCCACTTTATGTGGGCATCTTTGCTGGTTGGAAAGGAAGATGTTTGGAAGGAAGTTTCTGCAGGTTTGGATCCTGGTACCTCATACCTGCTGGTCACTCAAGCCATGTTGCTGGACTTCTGACCTTAAGCACTGAGGTGCAGGATTCTTCCAACACCATTTAAGCATGGCCAGTCTTACAACATTCTCTGGGGAAGAGACTTACATTCAATGTATGTTTTGTCCTTTGCTGGATATAAATTGTAAAGACACTTTGTTGGTTTGCAGGCGTCTTTTTGACTATCGGTGTGACTAACACGTTGTAATTTTTCATAAAGATTTGATGATGACTAATTTTTTTTTCTCTTGAACCTCTCAGGTGGACTTTGACAATCCTGACTACGAAAGATTCCCCAATTTCCAGAACGTCGTTGGTTATGAAACAGTGGTTGGCCCTGGTGATGTTCTTTATATCCCAATGTACTGGTGAGGAGGGGCTAGCACTGGGGGCTTCTTGGGAGCTTTCTTCCAATTCCCAGGAAAGCCACGTTTGTGTCTCTCCCGAGGTCAGGATTGGTCTCCGTGATCTACAAGAGGCTTGGTATATCAGAGGGAAGCATACTGGACATGGGGAAGTGACAGCCCTATCGGGAACAGGATGACACTCCTCAAGTCCAAAGTGGTCCCAGAGACTTGAGGCTGGAGAAACTGTTCTTGGCTCTTTGGATTTGGGGACAGAATACCATGGTCTCTAGCCCGAGTGTGTTTGCTGGGATGAGTTTAAAGATACAGTTTTCCTTACTTCCCTTAGTGGACTCTAGTTTTCCTTCCCTCCCTCTGAAAAGTATTGGTGGCAAACAGGAGCCTATTTATTTTCTTGCAGGTGGCATCACATAGAGTCATTGCTAGATGGGGGGATTACCATCACTGTGAACTTCTGGTATAAGGTGAATATGGGGTTTTGGTAGAGGGGTGTGGGGTAAGGTAGTTGTGCTCTGTCATTTAGGTGGGGTGAGGATGTTGGCTGTCTCTGGAAGTGATTCCCAGGTCTTGGAGGAGATAAAGAGGAAGGGCTTGGATTTGGATAGTGCTGGGAACAGTGGGTGACAGTGAAGCCTGAGCTGCTCCTTCCTTTGCAGGGAGCCCCCACCCCTAAGAGAATTGAATATCCCCTCAAAGCCCATCAGAAAGTGGCCATAATGAGAAACATTGAGAAGATGCTTGGAGAGGCCTTGGGGAACCCACAAGAGGTATGTGGCTGCCCCCAGTGGTACTCCTGTGACCCCTTGGGTAGAAAGACCAGGAAAGGCAAGGTGGCATCACGTTATCCATAGCGCCTCTGTTTTGTTATCTTGTGTCCTTTTTCTCCGTAGAGGTTATGGGCATGTTCAGAAAATCTTTGTTTTCTGGTGGAAGCTGGGCTTGACTGGCGGATCAATTATAATCTGTTCCGTGCTAGTGGTAATGTTCCCTATGGGGCTTGAGTGCCAGCTGGGGACCCCTGAGGGGATTCTTCTGGAACGGGAAGTGAGCAGCAAAGTATCTCCTCACATTCTCCCAGCTGTGCCAAGGCTGTTCTAGGTAGTGGTGAGATCTGCGTCCTCACACAGGTGTGCCAGTGGCCCATTGGTAAGAGGGAGGTTTGTATTTGAAATGCTTTCACCTCCTCCCGGTGGGTAACCTCACATCCAGAGGACATATGAGGTTGAGGGTGGCACCATTTGGTGGTTGTAGTGACCTTTCCTAGATATAGAGGCATTTCACATTCCTAAGACATTGCTGAGGAACATGCAGGCACTCTTGGGTGTTCGGGGTTGTAAGCTCCTCAGTGCAGGCTTGTAGATATAAGGTGTGACAAGGAGGGTAATCCAGGGTGGGCCCAGCGAAGAGGGCCATGCCCCAGACTGCTGGGTGGACCTCCAGGAAGAGTGTAGTTAGAGGGCTTCCATCATTGAATGTCCCTGTCCTTGGCTGGACACCCTCTCTGGCCCGGGAGCTGGAATAGGCAGTTCTGACTGGCTCCTCCTGTCTCTTCACAGGTGGGGCCCTTGTTGAACACAATGATCAAGGGCCGATACAACTAGCCTGCCAGGAGTTGAGGCCTCCTGCCAGGTGACTGCTAGCCCGTCCACCGCTTCATTGATGAGGACAGGAGACTCCAAGCGCTAGTATTGCACGCTGCACTTAATGGACTGGACTCTTGCCATGGCCCTGGAGGCAGGTGTTTGGGGCAAGGCAGGGTGGTTGCTACTCCAGTCCTATTTGGAGGCGCTTCTTACCTTGGCTCTGTGCCCAGCACCTTCCCTCTGTGCCCCCCCTAAAGTCCTGCATTCAGTGTGTGGAGTCCCAGCTTCTGGTTGTCGTCATGTGTGTGTGTCAGTCTGTCAACCTCGGGGTGTGCGTGCGTATGTGTAGACGCACGCACACATATGTGTCTGATTTTTGCTCCCCCTTCTGGGTCAGGATGCCGCTTCTGGCTCTCAGCCCTGTGTCCTGCAGCCTCAGTGCCTCAGCCTGAGAGAGGAGATGCTCCTAGACACCCACTTGGTCTGCTCTGCAGGGCCAGAGCTGTCCTGGCGCTCAGTCAGCCTGCCTCTTGCCAGCTTCTGAAGCGTCAGCCTCTAGCCTGGATGGGAATGGCTCCTGGGACTCTGGGAGAGCCAGAGGGAGGCTTGCCTCTGAGAACCTGGGTAGCCTTCCTGTGCAAGGATTGTTAGACGGGTTCCAACTTGGACCTTCAAGCTCAAGCCATACATAGAAAAGACCCTTGGGACACAAGAACCAGGGATTGTGCAGAAGTTCCAGATTACGCTACAAGCAGCTTTTTTCTTTTCAGCACCAGCTCTTGCTCCTTGTGTTGGGCATCAAGGGAGTTCTTCTAGCAGCGGCTTCTCTAGGTTCTAGGGTACAAGCCTCAGAGTGTGTGTGTGTGTGTGTGTGTGTGTGTGTGTACGCGCATGTGTGTACACTGTGTGTGTGTGTGTGTGTACATGCACACGTGTACACACCGACCTGCTCACCAAGTTTCTCCACGGTTTAACTTTGTCCAGAGGGAGCCCCCAGGAAGTACTGCCTGACCTGGCCTGAAGCTTTTGTGCTCGGTTGTAGCCATTGTATGTGTGTTGGTTCTCTCTGCGAACTGCCTGAGGGCTGACTGGCCAGGCCCTGTGACCACTCCACCTAGGCCATATCCTCTGCTCCTGTGGAGTTTCTGGCTGACTGGATGAAATGGGTCAGCCAAGGTGGCTAACTAGTCACCTGTCGTCCACCTCAGGGCAAGGCCTCATGGAGCCAGCACCTTTGCTGGACCCCACTACAACGGTCCACGCACACCTCAAAAGTCGGGGCAACTGATGGAGCACAGAGGTGGAATTTCCTTTTCTGGTCATGGCTACTCATGTGAACCCCTCAGGGCTGCGGCTCACAGCGGGCAGCTAGGCACTGCGCTCCAAGGGCCGCCGTTCACATGCTCTGTGGAGGGGCTCCTGGGGATAGGCAGCGATGGCCTGTCTTCTCACTTCCACTCCCATCTCCACGCTCCTCTCTGCGAGAAAAGAGGAGCTGGATTCTCTGGTTTTCTTTTTTTTGCCAAAGGTTGACTTCGGGTATCTGAGCTCTGGCACTCACTGCCGCATCTCAGCTTAGTCACAGTGCACTGGCAGAGAGGGTGTGTGTACGCGCTTGTGTATGGATTTGGGGGAGGCTGTTTATTTTGAGTGCCCCATTCAGGGCATTCTGATGCTGTGTGGGTGTGCAAGCATGGTACCTCTCTGTAGTTCTTTCAAATATAGCCAGTGCTGGAAAACGCGACTGCCACCATCTCCGTCCCTCCATCTGTTTTGGGAAAGAGGAGACAGCTAAGAAAACAAAGCAGACCGGTAACCTTGACCACTGTCACACTTTGAAAGATGGCAGATTATTTCCATTCTCAGCTGTTCTGCCATGTTCCTGACTCAGCCCTCCCAGATGGGAGCGTGAGGTGGCATGGAGGTATGCGACCCCCAGCTGGCCCTTGTCAGGTTCTGTGCTGACAAGGTCTGATCTGAGTTGATCTAGGGCGAGGGAACTTGCTAGGGTCCTTGAGAAATAGGATAGTGACCACTGACTATTAGACCCCTGGTGTGCACCTAGTGCTATCTTGCTGGTCACTGTCCTGCAAGGTAGGTAATCTCATTACAGCTGAGGAAACAGGCTCAAAGAGGTTCAGTGACTAGTGGCAATCGGGATTTGTACCTGCTGCTGTTGTCTAACACCCTTTGCTGTTCCTCTTCCACTGAATGATGGTTTTCCTACCGTGCCCCTGTTCACAGGCCCACCTCCATTTTTGACTCACTGGGCAGTGTCTAGTGAAGGCAGACTTAGCCCAACAGGGCAGAAGGCTTGGGATGAAAGCAAGGCCGGGATCCAACTAAAAACACCTTGGGAAACCCCTGAAGCCCTATTACAAGATAAGAGGACAGGAAGCAGCTTTGGAGAAACAGTTCTAGATGCCACGTGTCGTGTCCTTGAGTAGAGCGATCCCTACCTTTTGCCAGTGTGCTTTTGCTTTTGTGGAAATACCTAGTTCTGAGATAATCCTAAGAACTTTGACTTGTGTTCTGCAGACTGCTTGTTCACTCTTACAGGTTAGGGCTGTTCAGACTTAAATTCTGCTTGCAACAGGGGAAGCATTTCTGCTCCGTTGCTTCCCCTGTCAGCTGGTAACTTGGAAGCAGAACACCAAGGGAAGGTAGAGATTTGGGCCTGTATGAACTATCTTGTAAGTTCCCATTTTTACATGAGCAAGTATGGAGAAAACTAGTGAAGTCAAATATTTGTTGGGGGGTTGGAGTTCGGGGGATGGAGGAGGGGCTGTTCTGGGCATCAGTTGAGCAGATGCCCAGGATGCCTGGGGGAGACCAGCTTCCCCTACAAATCAGAGCTCTAAATTACAAGGTTTTTACCAACGTGAACAGTTGGGGGAAGTCGTCTGCTCTCATTTGCGTAATGGTTTCTGTCACTGGTGATTAGACACAGGATGAAGGAAAAGAAATTTGACAATTAGGAATGAGCTATCATTAATCTGAATCTGTTAGGAGACAAGAGAGGGGAAGGATCCTTACCAGTGGGCCAGCCCCGCATGGGCAAAGCCTCCTGTCCCTAGAGACTCAGGCCACAAACCTTAGTGTTCTTACCAGCAGGCCAACTTGAGTATCTCTTAACAAAAATTAGGTGGGCCCAGCCCCCCCACCACATTCAAAGCCAACAAAAGGGAGGGATGGCGTCATACGCCTACAAGAAAAACAGTGGAGTAGTTTGACATGTTTGTGGAAATGTGAGAGTTGTCACTCCAGGTACACCACCTATAACAAAGGTTTGTTGCATTCTAAAGCTGCAGCGTGTGGAGAAAACATGGTCTCGGTAGAGAAGAGCATATGAAACAAGTGGAGCTTCAGAGCCTTATGTCATCGCGTGCCCTGTGTGGACAGGACTAGAGTCCTAGAGGAAGAACATCCGGAGAGCAGAGCTTCTGGGCTCCCAAACTCCGGGCCTTGGTATCATCGATTCCTGCCCCCCCCACCCCCCCAGCCCCTGACCAATGTAGCCGTAGTTAAATGGAGCTACAGAGGCACCTGCCCAGATGTGCGAGCAGGTGGTGACATTAACAGGTTGGGTCCCAAGATATGGCGAGCCCCAACTTAGAACTTCCCTGTCCTCTTGAAACTTAAAGGTTAATGCTAATTGCACCAGTTGGTACTTCCTCAGACTGTGGCTCATATGTGGCAGGTTCTTAAAGCCTAAGTCCCCTTGGATTTGTTTCCTCTCTAGTATGAGCTCCCCACAGGTGGGGCTGTGTGTGCACATGTTAATTTCCCTACCTCTTGTTCTCCCACTCACTGAATTCACTGCAGAGCTTAGAAGAGCTGCAGTGCCTGGCTTTCAGGGGCTGTTTTTGCCCGAATAGAGGGAACTGCTGAGGCACCTGCAAGTGGCTCCCGGGGCTCCAAAGGCACTGGCCTTGTAGCCCGTCAGCCCCTCTCTGGGAGCTGCTACTGCTTGGCCTTGGTACCTGTCACTCTGGTGCCGGTTCCAGAGGTGTTTCACTCGCAGACCAGTCTCCAGCAGCCCCTTCACCAAGGTTCATTATCGTCGGTTCTGTCCTCAGCACACAGGCTTGTGCAGACATTCTGCTCCCTGCAGGCATCCTTCATCTTAGAGCCCTTGTCTGACTCCAGGAGTTCCTTAGGGTTACTAGCCCATTGGTTTGTGTTCTATTGGTTCTGTTCTCTTGCCATCCCTTTGTAGGTTATGTACACTCTTGTTTCCCTTTTCTAGTTCCCATTCTTTTGCTCATCTTCAGCCAGCCCTGTTTCATCCTCACAATTCTTGAGATTTTCGCCGGAGCCTCGCTGAGACCTTTGATTGTATTTCTGGAGGACAAAGCCTTGGATGCTAACACAGAGGCCTGCCTGTGACCTGCGAGGCCTCCAGAGGTGGGCGAGACAGAAGCTAGGAGTGGTGGGCAGTGGAGAAATGGGGACTGGCACCTGGGCCGACGAGCCATGTGGACGCTGGAGTGTGTGTCCATCCGAAGGCACCTGTTCATTAGAGTTCAGCAGTGCCATGGGCACTTTGTGACTTCCCTGATTCCTCTCAGGTATCTGGCAGTGCTCCAGGTCACTGAATTCCACTGGTTGCTGGAAGGGAAACTGCCTGTTTAGAGTTGTCAGCTGTCGGGTGGAGATCTAGATGAGGATGCCCCCAGCCTGCTCTCCCAGAAGAACCCTGTGGTCAGCTTTATACTCAGACGACTCTTCCATTTGAGTGTGATAGCTGATCAGGAAAGGTTTTTAAAAGGCCCTGCCTTCACCCGAAACCTGGCCTTCAGGAACTGTTGTGGGAAGGCGCATGTGCCCTTTGACTTGAGTGAGAAGCGGCCTAGTGTAGTGCTCCCGTTGGGTTTCGGTTCAGATTTTCAGCTCTGCTACTTAGCAAATAGGTTGACCTTGGTTGATGTATTAATCTCTCTGAACCTCAGTTTCCTCAACTATAATGATATTGGGGGGGGGGATTTGAAAATATCTACCTCATGGTTGTAGGATTAACTAAAATAATGTAAAACTTTAGCACAGTGCCTGGCAAGCACTTAATAAATGTGGTGGCAGTGATATTTTATTACGTAATTTATTCCAAAAAGTTGATACCAGGGATTTCTAAGCAGTTTGTCAATGAGCCCTTCCCCCTCAAGCGTGAAGAAGAACAGGGAAGTACCCCCAGAGAAATCCGTATTGATAGGGGGCAGTCAGAAGAGCCTTGTACCCAGGCCCACCCAAGGTGAAGGAGGTGGACGTATCCGATGTCACTTCTGCCTGACCGACATGGTTCACCCACTCTCTACTGGGGACCCAGTGAGAAGCTTTCCTGTGAGGGGTACAGGGAGCTGAATACCCACCTCTGGAGAAGCTGCTGCCACCTCACACCAAGACACTGCAGCAATCAAACTGGGTCTCTGGTTCAGCTTTATTCCATGCTCCTCGATGTGTACAATTGGCCTGTGACAGAGGGCGAGCAGAGGAGAGCGTGGAGAAACCAAGACAGGGATCTGAACAGCTACTATCTGGCCAGTTGGAGCGTTTCTGGTCTAGACCCAGTGCTGGTCCCAGCCATGTGTCCCCCCGGGAATAGGGGAGGCGAGCAGAGGAGGAGCCCCTGGCCAAGCCAGGTCCTCACACTTGGCTTCCTGCGGGAAGTGAGATGAAAGTTGACACCTAGAAAATAGCCAGGGGTTAGGGGTAGTAAAAGGCATACGTTTCTCCCAGTTTCTTTCTCCCTGACCCCCGTGAACATTGCTTCTCCATATTTAAGGATTTGTGGTAATCACTCCAGGGAAAGCCAGGTGACAAACTCCAACCAAAACCTTTAGTCACAAATCTTCGGCAGTTACTCAGTGTGTCCTGGATTCCAGTGGGCCGGGCTGCTCACCTGTGTGCTGTTCTCAGAAGGCTGCATGGTCCAAACCACTGCCTCTCTGGAAGAGCTGCTCGATCCAGTCCTCAGGCAGCCTGAGGTGTGTCATAGCTGCCTGGAGTCCCAGCTGATTTCGGCTCTTGCACCCATTTCCGGCAGCTCTCTAACTACCGGGGGCCAAATCTGTTCTCTGTAGTCACATCTTTTTGCCTCTGACCCTGGCCCAAAGCTCATAGGTAAAGAAAACCAGCTTGTGCCAGCTGTCTCGACTGCAGCCACCTTGCATCCACCACTTTGCTCCTAGATTGTTCTGACCCGGCCTTCGAAGCCTTCTCTTTGACCCCAGGAGATGTTGCTGTGTAATGTTCAGTTTGCTTAAAATCTATTTACGTGGTCATTGAGGTCAGTCTTGCCCTTCAGGGAAGCTGTGCTCCTTAACCCAAAATGTAAGTTACATCTGGGCTAAGTTTTTATTACCTCAAATATATACTGTGTACTGCAATGTAGGGTAGTGGTTGAGAACAAGGACTCTGCACGCCTGGCTTTGAATCTGAGATCCGCCGATCTGTGTGCCCTTAGGCAGAAGACAAACTGCCCAAGACTCACCCTCATGTGTTCGAGGAGAGACTTCGCCTGCCTGAAATAAAGTATGTGGAGAAAGGCTCAGCAGTGTGCCTGTTCCTTAGCGAGGGCCCACATGGCAGTGACTTTAAGCAGCCCCAGCCCTTCTCTCTCACAGCTTTTCTGTCTTCCTCTTGCAGCTTCCCTATGGAGGCCCTGCGCCTAGTTTAGGGCAAGTGTAACTGAGAGAGCCAAGTGGAAGTCAAAGCTTGACCCACTCACAGTACCAGCTCCTACTCCTCCTTCATGACCTTTGACTCACAGGGACCCAGTCACTATCACTGCTGGGACTGAGCTCCCAGACATTCTGTGTTGAATGTGCCAAAAACACAGGTCAGTGGCAACAAGCCCTCGGACCTGCTGCTGCCCAGGGAGTAGGAGGTCCTGAAGGCGTGTGCTGGGGGCAGCATAGCCACGCGTGTGAGCACCGCGGGCAGGTGGCAGGGAGAGTGATGCAGGGGCCTGGGGGCTCGGAGCCACGGCTTGAGAAGTCTCCCTTAAAGTTGACTCGTGAGTGTGTTTCAGCAGAACCTCACCCACTTCACAGCATGACCACTGTTCTCAAGGACTCGTGGGCTGTGTCAGCAAGCGTGGAGTGGGGTGTTAAACGTGGCTCCTGGGTTTGAATCCCTATTTGTCACTTCCTGACACTAAGCTTAGGTAAGCTGAGGTCTCTGGGTGTTCGCCACTTCACCTGTTGGGCTGGTCAGCATGGGTAGGAGTGTTCGTGGCAAGGCTTTTAAAGACCCCGATCGGCACAGGTATTAGGAAACACTTCCCAGCTGCCTGTGACCAGTGTGGACTGAGCTGGGAGAGATGGCCAGCAATGGCATTGCTCTCCTGGACTCAAGGTGAGGCACGGACCACAGAGACGAGAGGTGGGCAGGCAGGCTGGGAAAGAACATGGAAGAGACTGAAGTCAAAAGCAGGGCTTGACGGGGTTTTGAGGGGCAGAAGCAGGTAATCTGGATGCCAGGTTTCTATCTGATCCCAAGAACAAAGCCGCTGGGGTGGGAGAGTGTGGCAGACACAGGGTGGCCAGTTGGAAAGAACACAAGGTTTGGGGCAGTGAACCTCCCTGTGTGCTTAGATGGACTTTCACAGGCTGGGTGACTGGGCATGTTGGTGTGTCTCTGCTTCAGAACCCTCGTTCTTCAAATCGGTGAGGAATACTATCTCGCCCTTGCAGGGCCGGTGGGGGTGGTGTATGGGTTGGGCAATACAAGCTGAGCACTGTGTTAGCAGTTGGGGTGAGTGGGTAGGAAGAAGTTTCCAGAGCAGGTGGCCACAGAATTGCAGGGATCCACAGGGGCAGAGCTTCCCATAGTCTCAGCGGAAGTGTAGAGCAGCATCTCCCACCAGTCCCTCCTGGGTTGTGTGTTGGTTTCAGAATGGACCAGGTTTGCATATTGGCCTCACCACCCCCAGCACTAAGGTGGTCAGTGTTGACTACCTCTGAGCCTTGATTTTTTAACAGGTCCCCTCAGGTGACTATTGGGAGTGAATGAGGCACCTCAAGTGGAACAACTCAGTGCCTAGTTGGTGCTCAATTAATGTTACTTTCTTCCCTTACCCTAGGAAGCATCCAGTTTACCCAAATGTACAGGGAGTCACTGGTCTGTGTGTTAATGCAAAGTGACACCAAATTCCCCTTTCTGTCATGAGGTCAGTTGCCTTCAAGGAGTGTGAGTGGAGAACATGGAGAAGGGGCAGGACTCCACAGTCCTGCAGCTGGGCTTCTAGCTGGGCAGAGAGATAGGATGGAAAAGAGAGATGTCGACAGGTGAGAGTTTCCAGAAGGAAGGTGGGTGCTGAGTATAGAGGGAAAGTGGGATGGAGGACAGGACTATGAACTAAGACCAGAGTTCTCCCAAGAGAACCTTGGAAATTGTGACTGCAAGTCAAAGGAGATGAGCTCCTGCCTCAGCCAGTTACCATCATCACCCCTGTGAGAGCAGTGGTCCTTCCAGAAAGGCAGACTGATAAGAAATAGATTCATCAACACTAAGTGTTCCCAGAGCCAAGGAAATGCACCATCTAAACAAGGCATAGGGGAGCCTAAGTAGTGTTCCACATACTCTGTGGCAGGGAAAAGCGTCAAACTCAGGGATGTGAGCTGGGTGGCCATCTCTTTAATGAAGGTCTAGTGACAGACCTTTCAGAGGCCACAAATAGGGCTTGTTAGAGTCCAGTCTGTGGTCTAGCCAATGACTCCTTATTTTATAACCTGAGCCATGAGAAGACAACCTCCAGAGTACATGGGATAGCATCAAGGGTCCCTTACAGGCAAACCTCTTTCAGTGCTGGAGAGCTCAGCGTGGAGGAGGGACGTGCTGAAGAACATCCAGCCCATACTTGACTGTGTTGGCTTTGAAGAATCTACACGGTTTGTATTTTAAATCTTTGACACGTGGGAAAGAATTGGCCTATAACAGGTTTACTGTGTAAGGCCGACTTCATTTATTTAGACTTGAATTTTAGGTTAAATTCTCGTAAAGTTATATAAAGTTTTGAAGCATTTAAAATGATTTAAGTGTTGTGGTATTTATAAAGTTAACTTGTCAGAGACATGACAATTATTTAAGTACTTGGAGTGGTATGTTTTAGTCAGATAAATGAAAAACCTAAAGAAGTCAAATACATTAACATTAAATCAGATTCTTTTGTTTTATAAGCAAAATCACATACTTTGTAAGCTGAACGTCAAAGCTTAGATAAGAACTAGGGCTTTCTATTTGTAACCTTGAAGACTGAGTATAACTTTTAAAGCCAACATAATTTCTGGGTAGATGTCTGTACACCCAGTTCTCACCAATACAGAAAGCTTGCAGGAAGCGTGGGACAACCTCACGCCCAGGCCTGAGCCCCCATGCCCAGGCAGCTGGTGTCAGTGAAGACGAGCAGCCCATATTTTTGAAAGTATAGACCTATTTTTGAAAGTTTAAAAAACTTAGTTGACAGGTTTTAAGATTCATTTTCATCTGAAAAGCCAAAAAAAAAAAAAAATACAAGGAAACTGAAAGGTCTGGTAGCAATAAAGTCACATTTCCCGCCAGGCTGGAGCTGAGCGGGCATCATTTTGCCACAGTCTCTTCTCAAGTTGGTCCTGACACCTGTTTGTCTCTTCTGACCTGTCTGGCTCACGTAGACTTTTGAGCCTTGCTGCCCTCAACTAGAAGCCCCTGGAGGGTTGTCACAGCTGACTGGTGGCCGGAAGGGGGTGTGCAGCCCTAATTCCAGCTGTGCTGTCTCTTTCTGAGCTCACCCAGAGCTAACCTAAGCACCTTTGCTGTGGCCAGGTCTCCTCTTGCCTGGTCAACTGAGGCTCTGAACTCATGTCTCAGTTCCTGAGGGTTTCCTGGTCATATTTACAGTCTGAACACGGCCTCAGTTTGGTATGTGAGGTCCCAGGCTCCTCATTTTATGAAGCTCCCACACCTGATTCTTCTTGGTCTCTCAGACCTAGTTGTGAATCTTCCAGCTCAGATTTCCAAACTCTAATTCCATCTCTGCCATCACTGCTCCTCACCTGGGCAATGTGGTCACTCAACCGCGGAGTGTAAGGCAGGTCACTGAAGGGCCAGCAGATCTCAGAGGTAAGTTTGGAAGTGTTTATACTCTCCAGAGAAAGACAGAGGCAGAAATCAAAGTGAGTTTACGGAGACAGCCAGCAGAAGGTGTTTCAGGCGTGAGAGGCCAGTGCACCTATTAGTAGGCAGAAGAGACGGCAGTAAGAGAGCTGAGAAGGTCTGAGAGAAGACCCGGGGTGGGAGTCAGCAACAGCTGCTTATGCCCAGGGACGTCCGGAAGCTCAGAAACCTCAAAGATGCAGGAGGCGCAGTGAAACTGGAGTTATAATCCCCGAAACGTATGGTTAAATAAAGGCTGCCAGAGATTTGGTGGCTAAGAGGAGGACATGGCCCTGAAGCTGGGCCACAGCCTGGGGCCGAAGGAATTTTCAGCAGTGCAACCAAAGCTGCTCACAAGATCTGCACATGTAGCAGGAACATTGAACCGAATGGTCACGAAGCCTGGTGAAGAGCCAGACCCTGCGCGGGGTGATTAATGGATCCGTGTCAGCCTAGACCAGAGGGAAGTCTCCAGTAGTGCCTTTGGGTTGTCTGGGCCTGTGACCCGTCTGACACTTTTATTGACAACTGACCGAAGCAGCAGGCTCATCCGGTTTGCAGGTGATAGAGCTAGGAGGGGCAGCTAATACTTTGCATGAGAGAGTCAGGATTCAAAACGATTTCAACAGGCTGGAACACTGGGCTGGAACCAACAAGATTAAATTTAACAGGGATAAATGTAGAGTCCTGCACTTAGGTTAAAACAAAATCAATGACATAAGTACCGGGTGGGAGGGTGGACCCAGTTTGACAGCAGTTCATGAAGAAAAGACCTGGGGGGTTTAGTTGACTGCAAACTCAATATGAGTCAACGGTGTGATGTGACTGCTAAAACCCCAAACACAATCATGAATTGTATTAGCCAGAATGGAGCAGCAGACCAAGGGAGGTCTTTACCCCACTGCTTTCTAAGACCTCTGGAATACCGGCTCTAATTCTGAGGTTTTTTCTTTTTTTTTTTTTTTTTTTTTAAGGGGGTGTCAGTAACAGCTGAAAGAATATTTTTCGGCAAGCAGCCAGCATGGCAGTGGGCCTGAATGCTGCCAGACATTTGCCAGAAAGTCTCTGGTGCTGCAGTTCCGGAATGAAGGGCGCCGTGTATAACTTGCCCTCAGGCAAAGCAGTCGTATCTGGAACACTTCTAGGATTTAGGGGGAAATACTGGGATCTGCTTTCCTTCAATTCTTGCAGGGTATCCAGAGGCTTTAGCCTGTGAATCTCGTCCCAGGTCCTCCTGAAGTCAGGGAGCTGGGGGTCACGTGGGTGGGCTCTCAAATGGAGTGCAGCATGGGAGTGGGTAGGAAGCAGGCAGTGAAATGGGAAGAAACCTGAGACGAAACGGGGACCTCCAGCACCACCTCAGCGCCGGCCGCTGCCCACCTGCTATGTGAAGTTCCCATTTCTATCACAGTGTGGCGCCCTCGCTCCACGCGGGGATCCCGAGTCCAAAGTGGGAACGGAGCGCGAGCTGGGGTCCAAGCTGCCTTTCCCACACTCCCCACAGTGGGGAGCCCTCGAGACCCTCCGCTTAGGCCCTGCTGACCCAGGACCCCTGTGCGGCCGGACAACTGGAGTGTGGAAAAGCTGCCTTGAGACACAAACACACTTGGGGTCCAGAATCGGCTCCTCTTAGGGCCCCACATTCAGCCACAAGTCCCTTTGCCTTGGCATCTTATCTGCCCTGGCACTAAGCCCATGCTGCAGAGAGCGGCTCTTCTGGCAAGAGGGCTGCCTGGCATCAGGAGCGCCAACACTGAGGTGGCACAGGGGCAGGCCCTCCCACCTAGTGTAGGGCTGTCAGCGGCTCGCTCAGCTCTCCTGGCGTGCCAGGGCAGAGCCACACGGCCAGTTCGTGGAGCGTTAGCTTCGCAGGAGTCAGGCAGCTGTGGCAGTGGTTCTGAACTGCCGCGGGAATCACCAGGGCAGCTTGTGAAACTCAGGTTTCTGGCGCCACCACTAAGCCATTCACTGGCTCAGGATGGAGCCCAGATTTCTAGCTGCACCCCAAGAAATCTGATGTTTGTGCTCTGACCACAACGGGCCGGGCACATGCCAGGCTACCCAGAGATATCAGTGCTTTCTCTGGGCCATGGGGCCCACAGTGTGGTGGTCCCCGCCCAAGGACACAGGCTTGCTCTCCATGTGACCCTGGCCAAGGGGGCGGGGGGTGCTGGGGTGGAGATGGGGACACGGTGTTTAAGCTCAAAATGGGTGTTTGAGACCTGGAAGGCCTGGCTCTACAGAGGGCCGCAAAGGAGCTGGGTGCTGGTGCCAGAGACCCGGCACTGAGCAGCAGGCAGTGGGTTGCCGGTGCCTTGGAGCTGGAATGTGCCTGGAGGGAATGGGATGGCTGCGGCCTGTGGGCAGGCGCCAGGGCTTGGCCTCTCTTGCAGGGCTGGGGGTGGGGCTCTCATAGCTGGTGGGGGCAGACAGGGCAGTGAGACTGCGGTGGGCATGGAGGCAGCCACGCGGGATTTATGGTGAGGAGCTGAGCCCAGGCTTCTGATTTCTCTTTTTTTTTTTTTTTTTGGATTAAGATGGGGTTGGAGGAAGTTCCTTAAGAGCTTCTACCGTAACTTCCCTGCACCTCCCCCCGCCCCCCAATGTAGGTGTAATATGTGTAAGAGGAGGCGAAGGTTAGCCTCATGCTCAAAGTTAGCCTCATGCTCAAAGCCCCCCCTGGAATTCCTGACTCTCCTCTGTCCTACCTCCACACACAAAACACTATTTGATCTTACACTTGGGGTCCAGCTTCTCCAAAGGGGGGGGGCACTCCTGCCAGCAACTCATGAGCCTATGGATATATGCTAAGTGAAAACACTTCCCAGAAACTCTGAAGATCTTCCCAAAAGAATATTCTAGAAGGAATCTTCATATCCCAAATCCTTGAACATTGGTGCTGCAAGAAAATTCCAATACCACATGATGCAGTCTGCCCCAATTTGAACCTGGGGAAGTAACACTTCGTATGGAGGCTCCCCAGGGAGGGAAACAAGACGCACAGTTTGCCTACAGCAGAGGGAGACACACAAAGTCAGGCAGTGCGTGGTGAGATTCTGCTGACGAACACCTACGAGGCCAGGGGCCAGTGAGCACCAGTAAATGAAGGCTCCCTCGAGCTGTGCAGCTGGAACCACACCTAAAGGGGTAGGGTTTGTACTGGTTTGTTTTCTTTATTAACTATGATGTCATGAAGAATGAAGAAAACTAAAATATTTAGCTGAGCAGGCAGGTGGGGCGTGTTGGACAATCTACAGGGAGCAAAGCTGCAGGGCCTGAATGCACTTGAGGGTTTGAGGACAGTAAAGAGACCAGCTTGATTGGGCGTGTGAGGAGGGCATTTCGGGTACAGAGGGAGGGAAGGGCAGAGGTGTGGCTGCAGGAGGAGGAGGAGGCTGGAACCCAAAGGCGAGAAATTTGGCGCTGCGCCCACCCTTGGCCAGGACAGACTGGAGGAGCAGGTGAGACACCGAGCTGGGAAGGGGGTTTCAGGTGCAGGCGTGCGCGTGCCGGAGAAGCATTTGCCAGGTAGGAGAAGCGGGGCTTAGAGAGTGGAGGTCATTGAAATGAGGGGTGGAGAGGGCACAGGGAACGGGGGGGTCACAGGCTTGACCTCTGAAGAGGAATTTGGGTACAGGAGATGGGGTGAGCACAGAGGGGGGCTTCAGAACTGGTGAGGACAGCAGAATGGAGGGCTGGCATGGGAGTCGGGGGGTGGCACGGCTGGGCTACAGGGTGCAGAGGTTGGGGTGCAGACAGGCTGCGGTGGGTGGGACCCGTGGTGCAGAGGACTTGGGTTAGGTTGTCTTAGGCCAGGTCCGATCCTCACTTCTGGGGGCAGCACCTTGAGAGCAACCACGGTGCCGCCAGATCACAAGTCTCAGAAGCCAGGGAGCTTAGAAGCCGTGAGGGGCGAGGGGTGAGGGGGGTGGGTTCCAGGGCCCGGCCTGGGAGGGCTTGATGGAGCAGGGCCAGGTCAAGAGCCCACATTCAAGCGTGAGGCATTCTTGCTACTAATTTAAGTATCTGTGGTAGACTCCAAGAGGGGAGTGGAGCAGAAAGGGAGCATTACTTTGTGCCAAACACTTCTTAGGTAACTACACATCACGAGACCCTCCATGCACAAGTGCTCTTATTATTATTATTGCCATTTTAGAAACAAGGAAATTGAGGTTCAGAAGAGGGGAAGAAACTTAGAGCCACACAGCCAGTTGATGTCGGAGTTAGATTCCTGATCCAGAATCCTGCTCCCTGCTGTGTCTCCCCACCAGCTACTTACTAGGTGGGTAACATTCGGCAGGTCACTAATGTCACCTCTTTCCTCACCTGAGAAGTAGGGATAATAGTGCCTCACTCAAAGCTTGTGACGAGTAAATGAATTAATACATATAAAGGACTTAAAGCCACACCGAAAACTCAGAAAGTGCCACTTCAGGCCACGCTTCTGCTGTTATTTTGGTTCTTCTCCTCACTCCTCATGGCCTCTTGCTAGAAGCTTTGAGGAAAAGCTTAGGAAAACTAGTGCTGTCCTGCGGGCTCTGAGCAAGGTGAAGGAAGAAGGGTCCCAAGGGCCCTGGCACCCTGGTAACTTAGAGGGAGTCAGGAAGGGGGCAGGTGCGGGGGCAGCGTCCAGCCTCAGGTATTCGACCAGGGACATTTTGGTTTATGCTGCGGCCTGGAGGAGCTGCAGGGTTTTGGTGGCAGGAGCCATTAACAGCAGTCAGCCACAGCCTAGCTGAGAACATGCAGGAAAGGAGGCTTGGGATTAACGGCCCAGAGGGGAGCGGCAGAGACTGGAGCCGCATGAGCCCGTGGCATGGGTTGGAGGTCCGTGGGCAGCTGGGAAGAATCAGATCCTGGTGGAGGTGAACGTTAGGCTGGGCCCAGGCCCCAGAATACCAGGCAGAGGGGCTGGACGCTGGGCAGGTGACATGGAGAGTGGTGGGCTTCTGGGTGAGGGGCCCGAAGCATTGAAGATCACTCATGTGGCCAGAGGAGAGGTGGGGGAGCCGAGCATGGCGGCCCCCCAGGAGCTCGTGGCCTGACCCTGGCAGTGCAGGCACACGAGGCACGCTGGGTGTGAGGTTGGTGGACATTGCTACGGGACATTTCAAGGAAACCTCCCAGCGTGGAAGGTGAGGGGACTGGGCGAGCTCGAGCAGGCATGTGACCTGGGAGGGACTTCTGGGAGAGGTGGGCTGATCTGGGACATGAGGCGGTTGCCACGAAAGTCAGGTGATGGTGGGGAGTCTGGAAGGAACAGGAAGCCGGAACTGAAGTGCCAACTGGGGGATCATTAATTCACATCTACTAAGTTGCCATGAGGCTCAGCACCCACAAGAATTAGGGCCTCTTTGAGGCTCATTCCTGTGGGGCAGCAAGTGGAATTTGAGGTCTTGCTGGGGATACATTGGTCACAAGAGAGAGTGTGGAGGGGAGGCCTGCAATGGGTCCCTCCGAAGCTGTGCGGATAAGGAGAATACTGGGAGAGAACCAGAGAGGTGAGAGGCTGGAAGAGGGAGGAGGCTTCCAGAAGGGCAGCACCTGCCGGGCCACAGAGACTAAGGGGCTGGCTGCCTCCAGGGCAAGTGACCAGGACAGTAGAGTAGAGGCCCAAGGACCTTCTCCAGCCAGCGGAGGTAGGTGGGCAAAGGTGGTTGGTGACTCCTCCCCTCCCCACACAGCCACGCATTCCCGACACCCCACTCTCCTGTGTAGTATAATTCCTTTTATCTTCATAAGTATAATGTTGTACAAGCTCTTTTAATTAACTAGATATATAATTATAGAAAATAGAACTTCAAATTACATTTGTATCCACATACGGTTATTAATGAAATTTTAAAAAAGGTAAAGCAGGAAAAAGATGATTGACAGGCTGGAATTTGGGAGTTGAAGGAGAGAAGGCGGGAGCTGTGGTCTGAAGGCAGGATGAAGAGGGTGTGTGCGAGACAGAGGCAACTTTGGGTAATGGAGTGGAAGTAGGACAGGGGTGTCTTGTCTGAGCTAGGGTTCCTGCAGTGGATTTCTCCAGGCTCAATCCTCTGGCCTTCATCACCGCCCCCTGCCCCCCAAGCCCTGTTCCTCACTTAAGTCCAGTTTAGGATATTTCTGACCTTGACCGCAAGGAACACCAGGGAAACACCAATGGTGCCTGTGACCACCCTGATGTCCTGGCTGTCCTGCCCTGCCCTCCCGGACCCTGCACCCTCAGCCTCCCCTTCTCCAGGGTGATGTTCAGCTCCCAGGAAGTGATTTATCTGCAGTTTCCCTGGCTGCTGTCCTCAGCTCGCGTGGGCTTTCCAGAAAGCTTGTGGGTCGCCTGGACCCTTTCCCCTCTCCCACTATCCTCTGCTTCTCCTATTCGGACCCCACTTGTCTCTCTCGCTCTCTTTTTTTATTTGTTGCTTTGATCACAGACCTTTCTGGAAAGCAGTGCCCAGGCCCCTCCCCCATGCACCCTGGTCTTTGAGTCTGTCACCAGGTCAGGAATCAGCAGAGGATGTTGAAAACTCCTCTCCTCTAGGAATCCTCCTCCGATTGGACTCATTCAATTCTTATTGTTCCTTTCCTCTGTCATTCTGCAGATCAGGGGGTGTGAGGGCCACTTAGATAACTTGGCAGATAAAAACTGCACGCGCTCTGGTATCTTACTCTTTCAGAACTATTTTGCTTCTGTTGCATTGTGATGCTCTGAAAGGACTAGAGATCATCGGGTCCAGAGATCCCAAAGGATGTTTTAAACTTCAAAACTTCAATTCTAAACCCACACACACACAGCTTGATCTCTCTTCCATGGCACTTCCCATGTAGTTGTCCTGTGCCCCCACTAAGATGGAAAGCCCCGTGAGGCCCACCCGAGCCCCAACCCTGTCCTTAGCTCCTGAGGAGCCTTGAGCTCCACTCTGGAAAGTCTAATGCCTTCACTTACAAGTGAGAAGACTGAAGCCCCGAAGCCCAGAGATAAAGGGACTTACCCCAGGCCATACAAGCTGGAGCAAAATCTCAGATAACCCCAATTCCAACCCACACTGGCTTTCTAAGACTTGCCAGCTTCGAGCTGAGCTGTCTCTCCGGTTTCTGCCATGTGCCTGGCATTAGTCATTCCTTCACTTAGCAGACCTTTGCTGGGCACACACTGTGTGCTGGGAACGCAGTCGGCCCTCAGGACTATTAGCTCCCAGCCCCAGAAGTGAACGGAAGCAAAAGCAGACACTGTCTGCCCTCATGGGGCTTTCAGTCTTAGTGGGGCGCAGGGAAACTACATCTGTGGGAAGTGCCATGGAGGAGAGAGCAAGGGCATAAGGAAGGCTAAAGTGGGGTGCAGTCCCCTGTAAGTGGGGTTCTAGAGCAACAGTAGTGTAGATGGGTGACTTATAAACAGCAGGAATTTTTTTTCTCTCAGTTCTGTAGGCTACAAAATTCAAGATCCAGATTTGGGCACATTTGGGTCTGGGAGAGGGGGAGGGTCCACTACACTGCTCACAGCCCTCTGTCCTGCCCTCACAGAGTGGACGGGGCAAGAGAACTCTCTGGAATGAGTGCCTCTTGCAAGAGCATTAATCCCACTGGCCAGGGCTCTGCCCTCTTAACCTAATCACCCCAAAGCCACACCTCCAAATACATTCACATTGTAGGAACCTGGTGGGGGGGAGGGGATATAATTAACATAGTCGGATGTGACCTGGAGCCAGTACCTGAAGGTAAACTAGGGGACTAGAGGAAAGAGGGGGGTTCCAAGGGGAAGGAGCAGTGAAAGCAGAGCCCTGGGGCAGGAGGAAGCCAGTGGGATGAGGGACTGAGAGGCGCCTGTGAGGCAGTGTGATGTGTGGGGGTCGTCACGCGTGTGTCACGCGTGTCAGCACGTGAGTGTGCGGGCCGTGTTCGCTAAGAGATGGCCACTGTGGGCAGTGTCTGCTGGTGTGGGTCTCCTCTAGGTGTCATTGCCTACGACTGTCGCTGTGGGTGCTGCCCCCCAGAGCTCGGCGTGACCACAGCAGGGTGGCTGAGGTCTGGGTGCGTGCATGTCGCTGTGTGATGCGGATGGAGGCCCTGAGTCGGGTGTGGCACGGCCTGGCGGGGAGGCTCGCTGTGCGGTGTGGTGTGTCTGTGTGTCTGCGGGAGTCTCCTGCAGTAAATCCAGGAGAACAAGCTCTCCAGAGGCTGTAGGAGGCTCGCCTGGGCCCCTGATGATTGATGCAGGGAGGGACTGGAGCCCCTGCCTGGTGCGGCCCTGGGATGTTGGGGAGCCAGAGCCTCCCCCGCTGGCTGGCGCTAGAGGGGAGAAGGGAGATGGGGGCCACTGGGCGGTCGGGGCTGGGCAGCCAGGGCCAGATTAATAAAGAGGGGCCTGTGGGAGGGAAGGCTGGGCGGCTGAGATGAAAGTGGCCCGGCTGGCGGGCAGGCAGGTGGCCTCTCCCTGCCTTGTCAGCACTTTTTAATGTCCCCTTGACTAGAATGTGTGGGAGGAGTGAGGCTGGGAAGCCGGGGCTCACCTTTCCCAGGCCCCGCAGGAGGGGCCCTTTCAGGGGTGGGAAGAATGCCTGGAGGTGTAACAGAGGAAGCCGCTCTCCCCTCAGGCCACCGCCACCATGGCTACTGCCACAGAGGGGCAGGGCCAGGAACAACTGGAGAAATGGAAAGGGGGTGGAGGGGATGAGGTGTCCCCACATGCTGGTCACCCTGGGGGAGGAGGGTGTATTCAAGCCTGTGTAAATAAGTGAGCGTGAGGCTGGGTTCGGGGCGTGTGTGCGGGGCCGGCTTGCGTGTCCAGCTTGCATGTCCAGCTTGCATGTCCAGCTTGTGTGTCCGGCTTTCTGCGTGTGGGGACTTAGGTTGCCGAGGGGTGGGGGTGGGGGTTCGCATCCTGGCTTGGTCCGATGCTGGCGTGTGGCTTTGGGCATGACATTTAACCTCCCTGAGCTCCAAGTGGGCAGCAGGGTATCTGTTGCACAGGATGGCTGTGGGGCATAACTAGACGGAAATAAATGTTCAACTGTAAATTCCTGGCTAAACGTGTGGAATCACTGGAATAATTGCAGGGGGGCTGGGGGGCGACTGTGGGGGTGTGTGTGTGGGGTGTCGGCCCCAGTGGCTTTGTGGCTCTCCCACAGCAGGTGCCAGGTGAGCGCCAAGGCTGAGAGAGTAGGAACTGCCTGGGCAAGGGGTCTGCTGTGGGCCGACAGTACAGGTGTGAGAGAAAGACGGGCAGACAGCCGCGGTCCCGGAGTGCGAGCTGCCTTGTGTGGCTGTGAGCCTGTGGTTTTCTGTGGGTGTCTGTCACTGTGTGTCTCTGCCTGGTTTTGTATGTCTGGGGTGTAGCCGAGCCACCCGGGCGCGAGGTGGACGCGCGTGAGGCGGGGGCGGCCCTGGGCGGGGTGTCCGGGCGCGGGGGGTGCGGCCTTTGTCTCGGCGGGCGAGTGTGATGGCGGTGCGTGGGGCTCGCGTGGCTGTGTGGGCCTGTGTGTGTGGCTGTGTGTGTGCGCAGCGCGAGTGTGTGTTTGGTGAGCGGCTCTCTGCTGCCTTAAGCACCTTTCGAATACATTGGCCACAGCTCATTGAATCCTTTAACAATCTGACTCTGCTCTTCCTTCCCCGTTTTTTCTAATTCAGTTCCTCTTATTACAAAAATAAAAAATAAAGCGCTGCCCCTTTCCAGTGGCTGGCCCGCGGAGCCCCCGCCTCGGGACCAGCCTCGTTTCACTCCATTTCGGAGAAAACGGGAAGTCGGTAATTTTAAAAAATATTTTCTACTTTATTTGGGATTTAATGTTCTTACAGAATCCTGCTGCCTCCCTCTGTCCCCCCCTCCCAGCCACCCCCAGCCCCACATGCAAGAGGCGTAATGGCCCGTTCAGCATATTAGGGGAGCCAAGCGCACACCCGAGTGTGTGCGGTGTGTGTGTCTGTGCGCACACACACGCTCGGATAAGAGCAACACCCACACAGACACACACAGGAACACGGGCCAGCGCGACGCACACTCAGATGTGAACACTCCGGCCTGGCGCTCACACCCCACACAAAGACACCCCAGACACGGCTGCAGTCTGAGGGGAGGCCGCTGGAGACATAAAGGGGACCAGCTAGGCAGGGCAGGGAGGAAAGAGAGAGGCAGGCTCCTGTGAGAGAGGGGTCAGAGGCAACTTTTAAGCCGTAAAGAGACCGCCAGCGGAGTCACCCAGGGCGTGCGAGCGGCTGATGACCCCAGCCAGGCACTGGGGGCGCCACGCAGGCAGTGGAGACGTGTGGAACAGAAGTAGGGGTCCAGGGCCAGGCTCCTGTGTCCTGCTAGCGGGGTGCCAGGCCGGTAAAGCGAGCAAGCGTGTGTGTGCTTTCAACACCGCAACTCAAGTGCCATCAGCAAATGTGTGTGACCACTGCCGGACCTGAGCGGGGCTGCGCCGGCTTCTAAATGCACACGGAGAGGCCGTGTGTGGCTTGCGGGGGCGTCCGCCTCTGTATGAGGGCGCGTGCGGGGGTGTCCGCCGCTGTAGGAGGGCGGCTGTGTGGGCGCGGGTGCAGGGGTGCGGCCGCCGCTGCAGGAGGGCGGCTGTGTGGGCGCGTGTGCAGGGGTGCGGCCGCCGCTGCAGGAGGGCGGCTGTGTGGGCGCG
>NW_004567112.1:18204550-18249344 GCF_000260355.1 Condylura cristata | reverse complement strand
AGGGGTGCGGCCGCCGCTGCAGGAGGGCGGCTGTGTGGGCGCGTGTCTAGGTGCAGACTGCAGGCCCTACAGGGCAAAAGCCAGTCAATCCTGTTTACCGCTGATCCCCTTCACCTAAGGGCTCCGCGCAGAGCAGGTACTCAGTGAACGCTTGTTTGGGAACAGATGATTTACTTAAATTGTTCCGGGCATTGAGAGAGCTTGGGGGGATCTGACCATCCCTGGCAGAGGCCATCAGCCAATGGCCTTGGGGCAGGACCTGAAGGAGGGGAGGTGCCCTTGCGCACTGAGGGGTCGGGGCAGGGGTGCCTTCCCTGCTGCATGTCTCCTGCTGGGAGACACAGGGTGGGGGGAGGCCCTGCAGACTACGCCATGGGAAAAACTTTAAATATGGGACAGGGTGAGGGGCAGTAGTGGCTAGAGGTTCAGGGTGGCTAGATGGACAGAGATGGACAGATATACTGACTACACACACAAACTGATTAATAGATTTGTTTAGAGACAGACCCAAAGACAAATAGAGACACAGAAAAATAGAGGCAGAGACAGACACACTGACTGACATGAATAGGCAGGCAGGCAGACAGTCTCCCGGGTGACAGACAGATCAACAGACAGCAGACCAATCAATAGATAGATAAGCGGATGGAGAGCTGCCTGCCCAGAGAAGATGGATGCTCGCTCAGCAGACAGAACGGCCCCACCCACCAGCCTCTGCTCGCTCCTGGAGTCCCTCCTTGGTTTGAGTTTGGAGACCAAGTACTTTGGGGTGGGCTGAACCCTTCCCTTGCCCCAAAAGTGAATCTTAGTGGTGCAGGACAAACGTGTCTTGTGTTTTCCACCTGGCTGTGGTCAGAGTTCAGGCTTCTCCAGGATCATGGACAAGACCTTCCTTTTTCTGGTTTCCATCGTGTCCAAGCAGGTCCTCACAGGCCTTTTGTGGTACGGCACTCAGCCCATCCCCTCAACCTTCCTCTCTACCTGCTCATGTAGCAACTCTCCTTCCTCCCCTCCACAGCCCTTCCTTCTCTCCTCCTTTTCCACATAAACAAGCTTCCCGGAGAGGCTGCTCCTCCTACCCCAGAGCATCAGCCAGAGCCAGACCTCCCGCCCTAATTCCACCTCACCTCCTCCCAGGCCTGTTTCCTCTGCAAGTGACTTCACTTCTGTCTCCTACTGTGTGTGGGGCCCTTAGGTGAAGGGGATCTAGAGGTAAATAGGATTGACTGGCTTCTGCCCTGGAGGGCTTGCAGTCTGCGAATGAGGTAAGTAATGAGGTAGGTAATCCTCACAGGACTGTTGAGAGGACTGAGTTGGAATGAGTGGGCACTTAGTCAGGGCTATGATAGTGAGGGTTATTTATTATTCTGTTACTCTTCCACCTCTGGGGAGCTCAGGATGCTCAAGCCTAGAGAAAGACAACTACCAGGTCTGCTGAGTGAGTGCTGGGGTGCTTACATGTGGTATCTCAGTTGAAAATAAACCCAGGAAGGGAGGGTCACCCCGTCTGTCCCACAGATGAGGCGGTGAGGCTTTAGCTGACTGAAGGAGACTTGCCCAAAGTCTCGTAGCCAATAAAGTCAGGAGTTGAAGTAGATTCCCTGGACTCGGGCGGTATGCCATTTCCAAAACACTGCTGTTTCTTTGATGTGAGGATCGGGAGACAGGATTTGAGTGTGCCGCTAGAGGATACGGGTCTGAGAGTGCTACTGCTTTGGGTTGTTTGGCTGGGAGCAGTGTGTGAGTGACAGTGTATGATGGGGTGTTGCAACCCTGTTACACTGCACCCCCAGCCTCTGCCTTCTGAAATCAACACTCTGTGCTCACAGCATGGTTTGGAGGTTTCTGGAAGGTGGGTACTAGAGGACAGCAAGAGTCACCAAATTAATGACCCACCTGGGGTCAGGAAGTGCAGGGCCACCTGGAGATGAATTATCTGGTTAAGAAGCCATGACCAGGTGGATCAATGAGATACAGGGTTTGTCACTAATAGGACATTTCAAGAGCTGCACCCCCGGGCAGGGGCTCATGGGAGACTGCTGTCTTTGCCTAGTGGGGCCTGGACTACTAAGTTCTCAGGAACTAGATACAGATACATAAACACTGGGCCCTGCCCCATGAAGCAGATTCTGAGATAGAGGTTAACTAGTAGGGTTATCAGGAAGCTCTTGAGATCAAACTGGTGGGAGGAGAGGGAGAAATCAGGATTAGGCAGAGATGGACCCAGTGGAGTTGAATGATCCTTCAACTTTTGCAAGGTGGCCCTGGATGTCTTGCGAGGGCTCAGCTTTCATACCCCCATGTAATGAGTCATGGAAGCCAGTAGCCCGAAAGGGGGTGTGACCTTGAGCTAGACAGCTGCCTTCAGCTGCGGCCATTGTCCAGCGGGGATGAACTACCAGGGACAGCCTGTTAGCATCCCCAGCAACTGGGCTGAGTGCCTCACTGAAGGGGACCTGGATGGTTCCTTTTTTAGCTTCTCTGTGTCCATCCCAAATGAATGGCGGTAAGGGGGAAGATCAGGAGGGGGATTGGGAGAAAGGGGAATTTCTGGTAGAAAAAAGAACAGCATATACCAAATCCCAGGCGCAGCCCTGACGAAGGAGAGGTGAGCAAGACCCTAAGGCCTGTGCTACCTTGCTAAAGTATTAGGGTTTTTGTACTAAAGGTTAGAAAAGCTTTAAGGATTTTTAGGACAGCATGTGACATGACTAAGATGTGTCTTTAGAATAATCTTGGCACAGTCACTTTCGAGCTGTGTTACTAACAAGTGACTAACCCCACAGTGCCTCGATTCCCTGATCTGTAAGACCAGGATAGTAATAGTGCCAGCCTCCTAGAGTTGCTGTAAGAGGGAGATAGAAAGCTAAGGCTGGTGAGCATGAGCTACGGCCATTAGCTACAAAAGGCCGGGGCGGGGCAGGGAGGCCAGTGGAAGGGCCAGCAAGATGGCCACAGTAGGTATGCGAGAACTGTGGTCTGGGCACTAAGGCAGTCTGCAGAGGTGGAAAAGGGGGGGCCAGTTAACACTGAGAGAGGCTGGAGGGAACGACACAATGTGAGGGCTGTTTGCGTAAGGGTGATGCAGTCGCCCGCCCGGTGGGGACCCCAGGTAAGTACACAGAGAATGAAGAATTGTGGGCTGGACAGAACCATAGCCAACGCCGTCATTAAAGGGAGAGAGAAGAGATGGCAGAGAAGCAGGAGGAAACGGGGGTGCTACTGTCATGAAGCCAAGCAAGAAAGAAGAGCCCAAAGGGGACCAGCCCACAGCGCTGTTGAGTGAGCAAGTGAGCAGGGCAAAGACGAAAGGCAGGGTCTGTCAGGGCCCGAGGCTGAGCTAGCAAGAGTGTTTCCTCCAGGACATCAGCAGCTGGGAGGCGAGACGGGGAAGAGCAAAGAGGAAGCGGAAGGCTGCACGTCTCTGAGGGGCAGACACGTGGGTGTTTGTGGGTGTTCCGAAAGGCTCCGGGGCAAGGTTAGGGCTCCGGGGGCTCCTTCCCCAGGCTTCCCGTCACAGCCGCCTGACTCTGCGTCTTTTTCTCTGCCCTGCCCCCGCATCAGGCCGCAGCCCCTCGCAGTGGGAACCTCCTCCACATTGGCACCTTCCTTCCCTGCACCACACGGTGCTGCCCAGGCCTGCGCTGCTGGGAGTGAATGAACCACCCAGCTAAGGCCACGCGGGGACTCTCCTGCTCTGCAGACTGTTCAGTCAACAGAAAAATGGTAAAACCGTTCTGGAAGAAGGTGTGTGATGTGACTACGGGCAAGTGGGGCTTAAGGACAAAGAAATACAACTGTCCCTTGAGCTGCAGTCTGACTCTATCCAGTGTAAATACTAAACTTATGAAAAACACACATTACGCCTTCATATCCAGTTTGCACATGATTTCAGGAACTTCGCAGACAACGCCTGCCCCCAAAGACCCTCAGTTCTAGAGGTCTACCTTCTAGACCCGTGAGCCAAGGCTTCCTGGTCAGAAACATGCTTCCAGAATGGAGTGCTTACCACCCCTGTCAGCGGGGGGACATCACCTCGCCGTCACTTTCTCTATGTGCAAGCTGAGGAGTCGTGAGGTAGAGATGGGAACCATAAAGAAACTAGCCACCTCGTGAGTCCTCTGGTGCCAGTATTTCCCACGCCGCAAACACCTTTTCTGTTAGTGGGTAGAGTATCCCCATTTTGAAAATAGGCAAATGGAGGCGCAACTCAAGAAACTTGACCAAACCTCACTTACCTGGGTAAGCAGAGGGTCTAGATTCCCCCGGATCTGTCCACCTTCACCCCTGGGCGCGTCCCTGAAGACCGTGTGAAGTGATCAGCGTCTGTCTGCTCACCTGGCAAGGTTAATGCATCGACAGGAAATGTTTTGGAAACTGGACAGCACTATGCCAGTGTAAGAAACCCACTGGTATCATTCTCGATCACCCTGTATCTTAAAGCCCCTGTCTTGGCATCGGTTTCGCTTCACCGCCTGCTGCTGCTTTGGTTCCTCGTTTCCCCTCCTTTCCCTCATCGCCTAAGGCAGGTTTGCTCTAGTTCTCACCTCCTGCATTCTGTTCTTTACTCTCTAAATCCCCTCATCCTACAACTTCAGCTATGACCTACAAGCAGATGACTCAGACCTATACTCCAGAGCCTCGTTTCCACTGACTGCTGGGAGTTTGGCACCTAAATAGGTGGTTCAGCCTTCACTCTGCGCCGGAATGACCTGGAGCATTTGGTAAACCATGTTGCTGGGCCCTACCCCCTCATTTTCTGATTCTTTTGGTCTGGGCTCAAGACGTTTTACAGCTTTGTATAGGTGTAATTAACATTTAAGAAACGGCACATTTTAAAAGTGAATGATTTGATACATTGACATAAATGTTCTTAGGAAAAGAACACCACAATCAAGATAATGAGCACATTCATACCCCCCAAGCTCCACCCCCATCTCCAATGATTGTTATCATGTTTGTATCATTATAGATTAGCTTACATTTTGTACAATTTTATGTAAATTACCATAAAGTAGGTATTCTTTATTGTTCCTGGCCACTTCACCAGCGTAATTATTGGGAGGGAGAGTCATGGCACATTGTTGCATAGATCCACCACTGGCTCTTTTTCATTCATGAGTAGTAGTCCATGCTACGAATATATAGCAACTTATTTCTCCATTTTCTGAATTTATAGACTTTTGGGTTGCCACCAGCATGAAGATATTACAAATAAATAAACCTGCCAAGAACATTTGTGTAACAATTTTTGGGCTTTTATGTCTCTTGGAAGTGGAATAACAAGGTCATGTAGTAAGTGTATATTTAACTTTTTAAGGAAAAGTCAGACTTCCAAATTGGTTGTCCTGTTTTTTACACCTACCAGAAGTGTGTGAGAATTCCAGTTGTTTCACATCTTTGCTAAAATCTGGTAGGACCATCATTTTTAATCTTAGCTATTTCCATGGACATGTAGTAGTTCTCATCTAGTTTTCATTTGCATTTCCTTAATAACAAATCATGCTGAGCAACTTTTCAGGTGCTTATTTGTCACCCATGTATCTTCTTGGGTTATGTGTCTGTTCAAATATTAAAATATTTACAATATTTAAATATATTTAAATATTTAAAATATTACAACATTTAAAAATTGTATTGTTGTCTTCTTACTAGTGAACTACAAGTATTTTTTATATATCTTAGAACACTCTGTTAACATGCTCTGTTAGAGAGATGGTTTAAAAATAATTTTCGCAAGATATGCCTTGCTTTTTCAATATAATCAGTGTTTTTTTAAAGAACCCATATTTTTAATATGATAATCTTTTTCATGATTGGTACCTTTGGTATATTTAAGGAATCTTTGCCAAACCCAAAGTTACCAAGATGTTATTTTACATTTTCTTACAGACATGTTATGGGTTAGCTCTGATATTAAGTCTATGATCCTCTTCAAGTTATTTTGTGTATGGCATATGGTGTGAGGTAAGGGTCAATGTCTTTGATCTTTTTTCTTTGTGTATGACTCTCCACTGAATTATCTTGAACTTTTTAAAAAATCAGTTGCCCATTTATGTATGCATTTCCAGACTATACCGCTCCATTGATCTGTTTGTCTGTCTTTATACCAATGCCACATTGTATGCTGCATTCTTTATAAGTCTTGAAATCAGGTAACATAAATAAACCTTCCAACTTTGTTCATTGTCAAGGTTGCTTTGGTTATTCTAGGATCTTTGTATTTCCATATTTTTTTAGAATACCACTTGTCAATATCTACAGGTAGAAAGTCACTGGGATTTTGTGACAGCATTTAATGTATAGATCAATTTGCATAGTATTGAAATCTTAGCAGTATTAATCTTCCAAAGCATTAATGTAATATTTGTCTATTTATTTGGGTTTTCTATAATTTTTCTTAGCAATTTTCTATAGTTTTCAGTGTACAGATTCTTTGGTCAAAGGAATCCCTAAGTATTTACTACTTGTTGATGTCCCTGTAAACTGTATATTTTTAAATTTTCTATTTCGTATTGTTGTTGCTAATGTATAGAATGCAGTATATGTCTGTTAAAACAAACTTATGCTCCACCTACACAGTTTCTGATTCAGTAGCTCTGGCATGTGGTCCTAGAATTTGCATTTCTAACAAATTCCTATGTGATGCTAATGCTGTTTTTCTGGGGGCCATGCTTTGAAAACTGACAACATGTACATTCTGCTTGAGTCTTTGTTCCAAAAGAAGCTTATCACCTGACTGCAAGTAAGCTGTTCTTCTGATTTCCTTCTTTCAGAAATGCCCCCTATCCAGTTCCATGTTCATTGGTGAACAGAGTTTCCCATTGCAAAATCAATCTGTGGTTTATTTAACACAGTCAGCTGCCACCTTAGTAATATGTTCCTGAAATTTGTTTCCCCTCTGTCCACTCTTTTTACTTTCCATTTCTTCTTCAATATTTCTATTCTTGATCAGTGGCCCCTCTTGATCTCTCTACCTATAGTCTCTTTGTGCTCCAATCTGTTCTCCATACCCCCAGACTGATCTTTCTAGCCAGCAACTTAGCTAGAAATCCTCTCCTACCAAAGAGTATGACACAGGGTTCCCATTGCTGTGCTGCATTAAATCTAAACCCCAACTGGTATTTCAGAGACTTCCAGTTGCCTATTGGCATTTAGTCTCCTTTCACCTTTAGCAATAGTACTCATGTCTTATCCAATGCAGCAATATGCCACAGCAGATTTTTGAAAATTATATTTCTCAGTGTCCATTGCAGATTAATGGCCATGTGAAATTCTGGCCAATAAAACATAAGTTGTTGGGTACCACTTCCTGGAATGTTCCATAAGGAAGGCAGATACCTAGACAGACAGCCTGTCTTCCCTCTCTTTTCCCTCCATGTCTGGAATGCTGGAGCTCTAGCAGCCATCTTGAACTATGAGGCAACTTTAAAGATGAAGCCTTGGTTTAGGTTATGAGGATTTGGGTATCGGCAGCCTGGAGATCAAATTTGTGCTGTGGTGGCTGCAAATAGATTCATAGTGCTGCAATGATCTACCTTGCTTCTGAACTTCGTGACAATTAGAGTCTGCTGCCCAAATTATCATTACTTCAATGTTTACACTGCTAGGTTATAAGAGCCCCTCATGATGCCAAACAGAATTACTGTTTAACAAAGATTTGCTATAAGAATTCATAACTAAATAAAGGAAGGAAGGAATGCAAGCAAACAGTAAACATTATTTCTCCCCTCATCCTGTGTGGCATCCATCTCAACTCCTTTGAAGAAAGCACACTAGTTTTTAAAAAGTTCCTGCAATCGACAAGGAGAAGACAGAGTCAGTGGGCACAAAGTAAGCTAAGAGGTCTTCCCTGTCTGGAGAGGACAAGACTAAGGGAGAATTATTGCACTTGGCTCAGCCTGCCTTGTCACAACAACAACAATAAATATTTACTAAGTATTTGCTATGTGCTGACACTGTGCAAAGTGACTTACATGCACGGTATCATTTCAGCCAGCCTGTGAGACTCATACTAATCTTTACCTGATTTTTTTTTAAAGATTTATTTATTCATACAGAACTGGGGTACAGGCCAGAGATGCGGAGGGTGAGAGAGTTCACCAGAGACAGAGTGGGGAGCAGAACAGGCAGATTGACGAAGTACACTGCTGAGGGGAGCAGCGGGCGGGTCAGGAGAGGTCTGCCACACCATGTGGTCACCTCCGGGGCAGGCGGGAATCAAACTCATGTGGAAGCGGCTTTAGATTCTCAGTGCTGTGCTTTAACCCGCTGCGCCACCAGGGAGGGCCTCTTTACCTGATTTTTAAAGTGAGGACTCGAGGTTTAGAGAAGTGCACTCCCACTTGCTGCCAAGCCATGCCCTCAACCATGTGCCAGACTACATGAGACATGGTTGTCTGTCCCACTAAGTGACGATGTCCTGGAATAAAGGAGTAAAATCTGCACATCATGCTTATCCTGTGGGGCCTACACAATGTCTTCTTTGTCCTGAAGTCTCAGCAAATTGATTGATATGAAAATGAGTTTCCTATCTTAGGAAAGGTAGATTAGACATTTCCTTGTTTCTTTTCATTAAGTACAACTAACTATCTGGGGCATTGTACATAAAGCAAATATAAAAAGACTGAAAGGTAGAGAGATGAGGGCAGACCAGCTGAGGACAATAGAACTTGTGCAATGATATGGCAGCGAGTAGTTTTCTCATTATTTTACCTCAAGTACTTCAGACTTGGAGCTGAAGAAACTAGGTATCCAAAAATGTCAATAAGTGCAGACCCAAAAAGGAGCTCCAAGAACAGCCTGCTCTCTCTAGTCAAAGGGCTAGCCTAGCAAGACAACAATTACCCTCTTAGTCGAAAACCAGAAAAACCTACTCCCACAGATGTTGGCAAGGGTGAACGCTGAGCCTACACTGCTATTCCAAGCCTGCAATGATACACGCCAACCCCTGATGGATGATAACGGAAACAACAAACAGGAAGCCTGGACATTTGTCCCTGTCACTGGTGACAAGCTCCCCATACTATGTGGAGAGTCTGGAAGTTTTATTCCAACCCAGCAGTGAGCCCACCTTTTCCCTCCACATTAAGGTCGTGTCATAGGAGCCTGGCAAAGAGTAAGGACTTTCATGCCCTGCTGCCCCCCCTTGGTGTGAATGGAAGCTATGTGGGCGGTAGTAATAAAGTTTCCTATCCCTGTGGCTAGGGAGGTTTCAGAGGAGGCTTAATGGACAGCTAGGACTTAAACCTCCATCCAACAGTAACAAGAGTGGCTACAGTGAGGAAGCCGGACTTCTACTCCACCTTGTGGTAACAGAATAATGTTCTCCCCCTTTGACTGCTAGAGCAATGTCAGAGGACTCCAGCTACAATAGAAGGTTTTGATAAAATCAAGAGTGTCATAGTACCCAAAATTTCATTCATCATATCAAGAATTAGGAAGATCTTAACTCATGATAAAGGACAATTAAGCACATGCCAACACTGAATGACAAAAATGTTAGAATTATCTGACCAAAATTTTAAAGCAACCATCACAAATATGCCTCAATGAACTACATATACAATTGTAATAAATATTTTAAAATAAAAAGTATCAGCAAAGATATAGAAAATATAAGGAAAAAGCAAATGGAAATTTTAGAATTCAGAAAAGCATATCTAAAAACCTCTATGGATGGTCTCAAAAGCAGAATGTTGAACACAGAGGAAAGAACCAGTGAACTAGAAGATGAAAAGTAGAAATCACTCAATCTGAAGAACAAAGAGAAAATAGACCTTAGTGCTCTAATAGAAGATATAACATTTTTGTCGTTGGAATCCAAGTAAAGAATGAAAGCAGGACTGAAAAATACTTAAAACCGGTAGAAACACCCCAAATTTTCCAAAAGATGTAAACCTAAACATTCAAGACATTGAGTGAATGCTAGATTAGATAAACCCAAATAAATCCACAGCAAGGCACATTAAACTCAAACTTCTAAATGTTGCGGATAAAGAAAACTCATGAAAATAGAAAAATGACCCCTTACCTGTAGGAGAAAACCAATTCAAATGCTGTGGATTTTTCATCGGAAACCATAAAGGCCACAAGGAAAGGACAGAATATTTTTCAAGCGCTGAAAGAAAGCACTGTCAACTCAACATATTCAGTGAAAATATCTTTCAGAAATGAAGGGGAAATCAAGACATTCTCAGGTGAAGGAAAACTATGAGAGTGTGTCACTAGTAAACCTACCCAAACAGAATGACTGAAGGAAATTACCTACATAGAAAATAATTAATAAATAAGGAATGCTGTAATAGCAAGAAGGAAGAAAGAACGTGGTAGGTACAGTAGTCTGTCCTCTTATATTTTCTAAATTATGTTTGATGGTTGAAGCAAAAAAAATTAACACTGTCCGATGTACATAAAGGAAACATTTAAGACAGTGATATTATAAAGGAGAGGGGACAACAGGATATAAAATGAGATAAAGTTGGCCCTCCCTGGTGGCACAGCGGGTTACAGCGCAGCACTGAGAAACTAAAGACACTTCCGCATGAGTTCGATTCCCGCCTGCCCCGGGGGGTGACCACATGGCGCGGCAGACCTCTCCTGATCCCCCGCTGCTCCCCTCAGCAGTGTACTTCCTCAGTCTGCCTGTTCTGCTCCCCACTCTGTCTCTGGTGAAACCTCTCGCCACCCGTGAGCCTCTAGACTGTACCCCAGTTCTGTATGCACCAATAAATAAATCTTTTTTAAAAATGAGATGAAGTTTACACATTTTCCTTAAACTGGTAAAAATATGACACCATAATTGATAAATTATGCCTTTATAATGTAGTACCTAGAAAAACCACAAAAAAAATCATACAATTGTAAAAAGAGATACACTTGTAAACACCATAGTAAAATAATAAAAGCAGAAATGTTCAAGTTACCAATAGAAAGACAGGAAAAAGAGATACAAAAAACTAAAGAACAAAAAAAAAAAAACAAAAAAGGGACAGATTTATGCATTACTATATAAGTAACTATATTAAATGTAAATGGTATAAATATACAAATTAAAAGATAAACTAGAAAATTAACTAAAAATCATGAGGAAACTATATTTATATGCTGTCTGTAAGAAACTTGCTTCAAATTTTATATACCCCCACACATATATAAGCCGTAAGCAAAGAAGGAAAAAAGATAGATCATGAATGCATTAATCATAAGAAAGCAGGATTCCATATGTCATCCTGTACCCATTATTAGAGAAAGTAGATAGATCTTAGAGCAAAGAAAATTACCAGATAGAGAGAAGGATATGACATAATGATATGGATCAGTCTACGGAAAAAATAGAATGGGAGGAATCAGTCTATACATTTCAAGTTTTATTATATAGTTATAGTAACTAAGAGTGAAATATTGGTAGAAGTACAGATGTATAGAACAGTGGAACACAATAGCGAATCCAAAAATAGACCACACAATGGGACCTCCCTGGTGTTGCAAGGGGTTAAAGCACAGCACTGTGAAGCTACCAGCAGCTACTGCAGCTAAGTTCGATCCCTGGGGGGTGACACAGCGGCCGCAGGTATTCATCCCAGAGAAATGACAACATATGACTACGCAAAACCTATGCACAATTGTTTATAGCAGCTTTACTCATAACCCAAACTGGAAACAATCTGAATGTCCTTCAGTGGATGAATGTTCTTCAGTAAAGAATTAAACTGTGGCACGTCCACATCATGACTACTCAGCAATGAATAAGCATGAGCTCTTTGTACATAACATAATCTGTATGAATCTCTGAAGAATTAGATTGAGTGTTTTCAAAAGTCAGTCTCAAAAGGTTATATGTTATAGAATTCCATTTACATTATATTCTTGAAATGACAATTTTATAAAATGGAGAACAGATTCATGGTTCCCAGTAGTGACCAGAGACCAACTGGAGGGAAAGTGGGCGTATCCCTAAAAGGCCACATGAGAGACCCTTGTAGTAATGGAAATGATCTTCACCCTGCTCCGTCAATGTCCCACTCTTGGTTGTGACATTCTTTTTATAATTTGCTTTAAAAAATCTCAAATTTTCAATTTAAAAAATGATTAAGTGTGCAAAAAAAAGGCTTGTTATAGCCATGGAAACAACCAAAGACAGATGTGTGGATTGGGAAGACATGGGATATACTTGCAAAGCAATACTACTCATCTATGAAAAAGGTGAACACACACCATTTGACTCATGCTTTTAAAAAAGTGCATAGCACTGCCTGCTCTAACCCTTTACAGAGTTCATCCTGGGAGACAAGGCGCAAATGAAAAAAGTTACAGGATCACAGAAAGCCTAAATAAAATAATGCATGTGTGATAAGTCCCTTTGACATTCTGTGATGTTGGGGGTTCCTCCTTAATGCCAAGGAGAGTAGCTGTGTCCCACTTCCATTCTTTGAATTTTGTCAGAACTGGGACCTAAAATCTGGGGAGCCTTAGGGCAAAGCTGGAGAGCAAGTCTGAATTTTCTACACTGGAGGAAGCCTTGAGTCTTATTTACATTTGCTTAACCTTTTGCTTCCCAAAATATTTGACCATGGAACCCTTTCTCCTAGGTAACACCTACTCATACCCTACAGACCTCACGCTCAGAAATGACTGCCTAAAACTGGTTGTATTATGATAAACTTTTTTTGAGTTGATGGAAGCGGGTCTCTCCCATCGGCTGTCGTCACGACACCATGCCCACCACCAAAACACCCAAAGCCCTCGCCCACAGTGCGCCATGCTCCCTCTCCACTCTGTTCACTTTCCTCCCACCTCTGTGTAGCCACAGTTCTATATCAGAGTTCTAAGTTTCGTTACTAGTTCGGCTTTATCTGACCCTTTGCTTTGTTTCTCTGTACTCCACATATAAGTGACACCATCTGATATTTGTCTTCTCTTTCTGACTTAACCTAATCTCCTCCAGCTCCATCCATGTTTTTGTGTGTGTTTACCTTTTTCATAGATGAGTAGTATTGCATTGCACATATATGCCATATCTTCCCAAAGGTTGTTTCCATAGCTAGAACAGCATTTTTTGCATGTCTAACAGGCTATAAGATATGAATAAAGTTATCTCATCAAATTAAATAACTTTTAAAATGTTCCCCACAAAGATTTGTGGAGCCCCTATCTGTGACACAAGTTCTGCCAAGCTCTAGGCACATAGGGTTTGTTGAGATCTACATATGTCTTGCTCTTATTAAGTGCCCATTCCCATGGGGAAGACCTATACTAAACTACAGCCACAAATTAGTCTACCATCTATAACATGAGCGGCCAGTCAGGCGAAGTGGAGGCGGAGAGCGTGGGTTGGAGACATGTTGGCAAATGGATACCAGGCAACGAAAGTAGCAAGTGCACAGCCCAGCGGTGGAAACGGGCCTGGAAGGTGGGTACCCGAGGAGAGGGGCAGTGAACAGGCATATCATGCAGACCTCACAGGTCACGTTGGCACTTTCTGTTTTATTCTAAGACTAGTCGGAGCCAACGAAGACGCTTCCAATCCAACAGGGGAAATGTAGACATAGAGAGATAATTACATGGCTTTTTATAATAAGATACTTTATTGGCATAGCATTTTGTGCTTTACAGAATAGCTCCACATCTTTACGTCTTCCTGGCAGCAGCCCTCTGAGGGAGAAAGCCCAAGTATTTGTATCAAATGGGGGCTCTTGGGCACAGAGAAGAGGTTTACCTAAGACCCACAACACCTAGCTGGGGAGCAGGCATCCAGATCCAGGTCATTTCACTTTTTAGACGAGTCAGGCAGAGCAAGCACTGACTCTGGAGTCCAAGTCCTTACTGGCAGGGAGGACTCTTGACTGTGGACATGGGGACTGTGGTTAAGTGCCCCCCTCTCTCATTACTTATAAAAACTAACCTCATAGCATTGCTGTAAAGATTAAATAAGATAAAGTATATAAAAGTATCCGAAAGTACACAAAAAACAGTATCCAAAATATAGTATGAACTCAACAAATGTCAGTTTGATTTTTTTTAGATATAACTGACTCTTATTTTGGGACATAGTGAATGTGGAAGTCAAAGGAGGCTCAGATCTCTTCAAATTAGGGTTTATTGAAATGCATGGGAGCTTTGCGTGATTTTTCAGATACTCAAGATGGTTCAGAGGAACAAACACTGAGATCCTTCCCAGTAACAGAGCTGATGCTCGAAGTAAAGTCAAACACGGCTAGCACTGCTCCCTCCTGGGCTGTGTAGGGGAGTTCTGCAAATGATAATTTCCCTGGTTGCTGAGTGCAGGGGAGTAACTGCCAGGTGTCCTCCCAGGTGGATGTTATATGGTGGCGGTGAGAGCCACATTTAAGGACTGTCTGAGGTCAAGACCCAGGATGAGCAGCATTTGAGGGCTTCGAAGGCCTGCTAAACATCAAATGAAAGGTCTTCCCAGATTAGGGAGGAAGGTGTACAAGGGTGAAGTAAGAGGCCCAGAGCACTCACAGGACTCACTCTGTATCCTTCACCACTTGTGGGGTTTCCAACCCACGGCAGCCTGGGCCTTTTTGGGACACCCCATCTGCCCTAGGGCATGTTGCACTCTAAGAACTTCAGCTCTTTTGAGTTTTCTGATTTTGCAAGTAATATCTGTTCTTGGAAATGGGCCTGATAGAAGTAGGTGGTAGGTAGAGTGGCACCTCAGAGAAAAGTGAACTATCATACAATCATTGACCCTCAAATATTTTTACCCTAACTTACAACCTACAATACATTTTGCTTGGTGACCCCAAATCTCATGTGCATGCACACACATGCACACACACCCCTAAAACAAAAGTTTCCTTAAGCAGCACCTATATTTACATACACCTGGTTTTTATTTTCTGTTTTATTCAATTTCATTAAATTGATTTCATGACCTGTTAATGGATTGCAACCTACACTTTGAGAAACACTGGTCTAATAGATGATGACTTGCCCTTGAAGGTGATTGAGGAAGGTGCCATTCATGAATAATGAAATTCAGATGAGCGATGCCAAAGGCTGAAAGCCTAACTGTATGCTTTACATGTTCAGAGAAAATCCAGAACCTGGTTTTCTGTCACCCCACAACACTGAGATTGGAGGTACTAAAAACAGCAACAATAAGAAGCATAACAATACCTAGTAAAGCCTACTAGGTCCAGTGCAGAGAGCTGGATGAGGTTCTGGCGTGGTGTGACAATATGAATCAGAAATAATCTCTGTCCTTAAATAGCTCACAACCTAGTCAAAGAGATAGGCTGGATCATAAAAACAAACGATATGAAGGAATTTCAGGTTAATGTGGCAGTTTGAGCTGAAAGATGAGTAGGAAAATGTACCCCACTAGAAATATACACTTTGTAATTATATATAATTGATAAATTAAAATGTACATTAAAAATAACAATTGAAAAGTATATAACCACAGTCTAGAGCAATAAATGGAAATCCCTCAGTGTCAGGAATGAAAAGAAACCTCAGAGCCAAAGTGGCTGGGAGCTCACAGGCCTTACAGCTGAGAGCATTTCACGAGGGCTGGAGTTTGCCAGTGGAGGGGCTGGAAGCGTGGGCCCAGCTTCTGCATGTTAGAGAGCTGGAACTGAGCTCCCCTCATGACGTTAGGAGCCATGGAGGGTTATTTACTCATGTAACAGGGACCAGAAAATTTCACTCACTGACAAGAAGCTTGTCATTTTCTGGGGATTATGATGGGAAAAAAAGGTCATCCATGAGAAATTACAATCCCAAATCCATGCCAAGCATGGATGTGCATTTCAACTTTACACTATCTGCAAGGTCTGGGAAACCCAATTCACGAAACTAACATATTGGTTCAGAATGGTGAAAAACCCCAGAGTTTGACATGAGGCCTCCTGAATGGGCAAGGGCATGTAAATCTGTCACACACAAATCAAGTCCCACTGGAGATGAGTTCAAAATCCAAAACTATACAAATCACAAGAAGAAATGAGCTGCAATGAGAAACAGAGTCAGTTAAGGAAAATACACAGAAGAATTCAGCTATCTAGGTAGGGAACAAAATAAGCTGGAAAACACTTTAAAATAAATATATTTAAAATTTTCCTTCCCAAATAAAGGAGAGAACAAAATCTAAAGGCAAAAATAAGACACAATGTGGGTGAGGGAAAAAGTACAAGGTAAGAGTTTCTAGACATAAAATAACATTTAAATGAAAATGACTCAGTGGGTGTATTAAAAAATTGACAATAGGCCCTCCCTGGTGGTGCAGGGGGTTAAAGCGCAAGCCAGCAACTGCTTCAGTGCGAGTTCAATACCGGCCTCCGAGGTGACCTCATGGCGCAGCTGACCTCTTCTGACCCACCCGCGGCTCCCCTCAGCAGTTGGCTTCCTCTATCTGCCTGTCCTGCTTCCTACTCTGACTCTGATGAATCCTCTCCCGCCCCTGCACCTCTGGCCTGTACCCCAGTTTTGAATGCATAAATAAATAAATCTTTAAAAAAATAAAAGTTGACAACAACATTGCTGAAAAGAGACTTAGTGAATTGGAAGATATATCGGAAAGGACCAAAAATACATTTCACTGAGTTACAGTTATGGAAAATATAAGGAATTGTTAAGAGACATAGAATTCTAGGAGAGATATTAGATATTCTAGAAGGAAAAAAACAGAAAGGAGAAAAAAGCAATATATAAAGATACATTGATGGAGAATTTGCCAGTATTGAATGCAGAAGTGAGAGAGAGAGGGCACAGATGGATTTCTGAGCAGAATAAAGAAAAACTGGTAAACCCTCTATTAGTAAGAGAGGGCACAGATGGATTTCTGAGCAGAATAAAGAAAAACTGGCTTACACCTAAGCCCAGAGCTGCGATATTGCAGACCTCAGAGACAAATATCACGAAAGCTACCAGCATAATGACAATCAGACAAGCAGCAGGCTTCTCACTGGGAACAATGGAAACCAGAAGATAAATAACTACGGCCTCAAAACAACTCTAAACATAGAGCACGATCACTCAGATAATTAGCTTTCAACAGAAAGAGTGAAATGCAATTTCAGATACAGGTGAGAGAGAGTTTACTATTCACAGTTCCTTGGTAAAGGAATTTCTAAAATTCCTTCAGTGAGAAGGAACTTAGGCCCAAAAGGAAGAAGTGGGGTACAGAAGCAATAGAGAGCAGAGAAATTGGTAAATATATAGATAAATCAAAGTACTATCCAAATAATGATAGTACTAATAATAGCAATAGTAGTAATAACTACTTTGAAAGAGAATAAAATTATGATGGCACTGAAATACTAATCAATAAAAAACATGAAAAATTAAAGACTTTAGTTCACATCTAAAGATCCTTCTACCATTTAAAACAAGAAGTATAAATTAACTTGAATATTAAGTGAAATGTGCATGTTTTAAGTTAAGAGTGATTCTATTTCCCAGGAATAGTATGTCTAACTTCCAAATCAGTAGACTAAAATGCAAAACGGAGAGATAAGGAACATTTCATTAATGTTATAGAAGTCAGATAAAAGAAGGAAAGCATGGAAAACAGAAAACACAAGATGTGACTAATCACAATAAATGTAGATGTTTCAAATTTGCTTTTGGGTTTGGTTCCCAACCCCATCCAATAAAAATGAACCTATAGAGGCCCTCCCTGGTGGCGCAAGGGGTTAGGATGCAGCACTGCAAGCTAGACAAAGCCCTGGCCACTTCAGTGCAAGTTCAATCCCCAGCCCTGGAGGTGACGCACATGGCTCAGCAGACTGTTCCTGTCTCGCCCGCTGCTCCCCTCAGCAGTGTACTTCATCAACTTGCCTATTCTGCTCCCTACGCTGTTTCCGGTGAATCCTCTCACCTCCCCTGCACCTCTCACCTGTACACCAGCTTTGTATGCATAAATAAATAAATAAATCTTTTTTCTTTTTAAATGAACCTATAGAACAAGATACGCCAGGCACATATTAACCAAGAGGAAACTGGCCCAGCAATATTGGTATCAGCCAAGAATTTAAAGCAAAGGCATTCATAGGGCTAAAACAGGATACCACTTCGTGAGAAAAGAAGCCACAGGGTTTACTTTCCAGCAGTCGGGAGGGTCTGTGGTGGCAGCTGGCATCCAGGCTGCACAGCTGAGGGGCTCAGCTCCCACTGGGTCTGTCTGGGCTGTCACCTGCCTGGGCTGGGCATTGAGGAGAATGGCAGGGCACTGAACCGCAGGCCATATTTCTCAGGTAGAGTGTGTCATCATCGCAAGACCCAGATACATGTTTATTGTAAACTTGGGTTTTTTGAAGACTAGGAATGAGAGCCCCCAACCTTAATTCCCCCAAGGTGAGCAGGAGGAGCGCCCCCTGCCAGGAAAGAGCCAAATCCTCTATGGGGCTCATCAACAGCAAATGCCACTGAGGTGCTGTGTAGTCTCCCAGAATTACTTACGTCAGTGGGAGAGATCTTAAGGACTCTGGGGTTTGGGGTCAAAGCTGTAGGTTTGATTTATGTTCTTTAGAAGATCAGGTGACAGGAAAGTAAGGTGAGAGGCAGGAGGGTGAGGCTGACCCAGAATTCTGTCTCTACTTCTGAAGCTGGATCAGCACCTGGGAGTCCAGCCTCCATCTAACTTGGCAGCTGCATTTCCGGACACATCTCCCCTTGAGGGCCCGTCTCTCCAGGTGTACTGCACTGTGACTAGCCCGTGGCACCTGGCCATGGGACCCTGTTGCCTCATCTTCCCACTCTGGCCTGCACACTAGATACCCAAGGCCTTGCTCCTTGTCCAGAATTTTTATCTGCTCCTCCTTTGAAGTTAGCAAATTTATTTCTGTGACATGCATCTCTTGGGGTGTCTGTCCAGCATCTTTGGAGACTAGTCTCTCTACCCACAGGATGGACCCCGGGTGGACTCTGGAAGTCACATTTAGCCACAGTTGGCGGAGGCAAGGTCAGAAATGTCACACAGAGCAAGTCAATCAGATCCCTGCTCTAAAGAGTTGGGAGTTTGAACAAAGGAGACTAGAGACCTCAGGGCTGATAAAGAGTCTCTTGGTAAAGAGCACAAAGGAGGACCTTAGCTTCTAGGAACACAGAGATGCCTTGGCTTCGCCTGTGCCAAGGCTGGAGATGTGAGATACTCCTTGAATATTCTCAGTAAACATTCCTTTGTGCTTAACCAAGATGTGGGTACATTTGAACCATTATTAATATAATTTAATTACAGAAAATATCTCCTCTTAACTAAAAAGACACTTCTCCAAGAAGAAAGGGAAATAAGTGGCCACAGGCATATGAAAGTATGTTCAACATCACTATTTATCATGGAAATGCAAATCAAAACCACAATAAGATACCACTTCACTCCAATGAAGAATGGTGCACATCAAAAAACAACAGCAACAACAATAAAACTGGAAACAATAAATGCTGGAGAGGGTGTAGTGTAAACTGGTCCAACCACTGTGGAAAGCTGTGTGGAGTCACCTCAGAACACTAAACATGGATCTACCATATGATCCAGCGATTCCGCTCCTAGAAATCTACCCAAAAGACACAAAGCATTAACTCAAAGGAAACCTGTACTCATGTGCTTATTTTTTTTTAAAGATTTATTTATTTGTGCATACAGAACTGGGGTACAGGCCAGAGGCTCAGGGGCAGTGAGAGTCTTCACTAGAGACAGAGTGGGGAACAGAACAGGCAGATCGATGAAGTACACTGCTGAGGGGAGCAGAGGGCGGATCAGGAGAGATCTGTCACGCCATGTGGTCACCTCCGGGGCAGGCGGGAATCGAACTCATGCGGAAGCGGCTTTAGCTTCTTAGTGCTGTGCTTTAACCCGCTGCACCACCAAGCAGGGCCATGCTTATTTTTTTTTTTAAGATTTGATTTATTTATGTGTACAGAACTATGCTACAGGTCAGAAGCACAAGGGCCATGAGAGAATTCACCAGAGACAGAGTAGGGAACAGAACAGGCAGATCAATAAAGTACATTGCTGAAGGGAGCAGTGGACAAGACAGGAGAGGTCTGCTGTGCCATGTGGGTCACCTCTGGGCTAGAGATCGAACCCGCACTGAAGCAGCCATGACCAGCTTCCAACCTGCTGCACCACCAGGGAGGGCCCTCACATGCTTATTACAGCATTGTTTACAATAGCCAAGATATGAAAACAACCTAAATGTCCCCCAAAAGATGAATGGGTCAAAGAGTGGTGGCATGTTTATGCAGTGGAGTATTACTTAGGCACCAAAAAGACAATCTCATACCATTTGTGGCAACATGGATGGAGCTTGAAGGGATTATGCTAGCTAAAGTTAGTCAGAAGGAAAAGGATAAATACCAGATGGTCTCAGGCAAATGTGGAAGACAGAGAAACCAAAAGAAACATTAAGAAAAAATAAAAACCGGTAAGCTAGCCATAGAACTGAGGCATACAGCAAAGAAAGGGGGCTAAGGAGGGAAGGGAAGAACTCAAGGGAATATGGCAATGGTTCATGGTGATAAGGTGGCAGGAGAACTATGGGGCGTAAGGAAAAAATGTTAATAAACATTTTAAATAAGAAAAAATATCTCCTCTTAAATAAAAAGAATCTTCTAGATATTCTTATAATAGTATAGAAGCTCTAGTTCACTGTGGCCTTGTGTGCCATTATGGTGGCAGGTCAGCCCACACCAAAGGGATCCTGAATCTGCTTGTCATTCACTGAGGAGAACAGTCTGGTCTCATTCCAGGAGCTGACAGCAGGCAGCCTCACCTTCCACTATTACCAATGGCAGCAGATGTACCAAAATTTCCTATTAACAGCATTGGGCCAGACAACCAGTAGGATTCTTAGCAGGGAATCAGTGGAAAGAACTAAGCAGGGAGTCAGTCAAGAAGCCCTAAAGAGCTATCGTGCATTCTGGAGCCACACCCAGAGGGCAGCAGGTCCTGAAGTCGCGGGCTCTGGGAGCCTGCAGAGGGGTACTCCTTGTGATGTGTGGTATACAGGCCCCTGCTCTCTACCTATACGCCTCATCTACCTTGGGCTAGCCTGTTCCTGTGGAGGGATCTCAGAGACCATGAGTATATCTGATCTTGCAGATAGTTTTCCAGGAAACTACGACTGTATCCAATTATATCAGAGGGGGTCTCTTACAGACCATAGGAATACCTGGTCTCAAGGGACGGTGTCCTTCAGGTTTCAGGTGCACTTAGACTGCTGGTGAGTGGCAGTGTCTCTGTGGACATGGTATCTCCAGAGACCGTAATTATGCCTGGTCCAGACCATCATAGTTCCCCCATTCTTTTCTTTTCTTTTCTTTTCGTAAGATTTATTTATTTGTGCATACAGAACTGGGGTACAGGCCAGAGGCTCAGGGGCAATGAGAGGATTCACCAGAGACAGAGCGGGGAGCAGAACAGGCAGATTGACAAGTACACTGCTGAGGGGAACAGCGGGCGGGTCAGGAGAGGTCTGCCACGCCCTGTGAGTCAGCTCCAGGGCAGGGACTGAACTCATGCGGAAGTGGCTTTTAGCTTCTTAGTGCTGTGCTTTATCCCACTGCGCCACCAGGGAGGGCCCGGCTCCCCCATTCTTATCAAAACTCTTACATGAGAACAGCCTTTCTTATTAAAAACAGAAGTCTGCCAAATAATAAAGGCAGAAAGAATTATAGAATTAGAAATTTCACCGTTTTGTAGCCACTGTCGTCATAATTGATTCAGACAAGATCATGAACGGACGCTACAATCACTAGAATAAAGATACTTAGAGAACAGGATAGTCACACATTTTCAAGTCCTGCCTGGCACACATAACGTATTGTTCATCCAAGGCAATAGACACCTTTACAGTGGAGAAACTTAAGTGATGCCACCTTCAAAGTGATCAAACTTACTGTCACCAGCAACGGGAGAAATTGCTGGCGTTGTGTGCATCCCAATATGATTCACGGTGAAGGAAACGTCACCTGTTGTGGTATTCCTGCCCAAAATGTTTAGCCTGAATTTAATCATGGGGAAACAATCAGATGAATCCAAATTAAGGGCCATTCTGCTCCCTGGAACTACAAAATTCATGAAAGACCAAAAAGAAGTTGGAGGATGATTTTAAGATAATGGAGTTTTTAAAAACAACAACAATAGAAAACTAAGTGTAATGGAAGATCTTGGATGGGAATATTATAAAGACCTTTGAAGGGACAATTGAGGAAATTCAAATATCGGCTATAATAGGCATATGTTAAATTTCATAAAAGCAATCATAAAAGCATAGTGCAGTATAAACAGATGTCCTTGTTCTTGAAAGATAAATGCTTAAGTATTTGCTGATGAGGTATCATTTATGTCAGGAATTGACACACAAGAAAGAGGAAAGGAGAGATAAACCAAATGTGGGAAATTGTGAATCTGTTGCAAATTGTTAATCTGTGTCAGGACATATGAGTGTTCACTATAAAAATGAAGTTTTCTGGGGCCCTCCCTGGTGGCGTAGCGGGTTAAAGCACAGCACTGAGAAGCTGAAGCCACTTCAGCACAGTTCGATCCCCACCCCCAAGGTGACCCACATGGCACAGCAGACCTCTCCTAACCAGCCCACTGCTCCCCTCAGCAGTGTACTTCATCGATCTGCCTGTTCCGCTCCACATTCTACCTCTGGTGAATCCTCTCACCACCCCTGCACCTCTGGCTTGTACCCCAGTTCTATATGAATAAATAAGTCTTTTGTAAAAATAAAGTTTTCTGTAGGTTTAAATTTCCCACATTAAGAAGTCAGAGAGAAGAAACAATCTCAAATAAATACAACAACTCCTAGTGAAATAATGTATCTAGTCAATGATAGTAAATTGCTGTTAAAACCATTATATGAAAAGTTGATGGAGGCAAAAGGCTGAAGGAACTTCAAAAGGAAGAGAGCTGGATGGCAGCAACTAAACCCACTGATTCATCTTAATATTGAAAAAAGAAAAAAGACACGAAATTATATGGTTCTGATGTAAAGCGAGAAGAAGTTTACATTACCTGTAAAATAGTCTTGCCAAAAAATCAAACCTTAAGCCCTGCAATTCTGGAATCTACCAATTTAAAGGGACAGAGAAGTCTGCTAACTGATACCGTGAGGCCATGATCAGCAAAACCTAAATGCAGGAAATTCCACAGAACAGGTAGCTTAGAGTCACTCCAATCAATAAATTGCAGAAAGGAAGTGTCATTTATGGAATGACACTTCGGAAACAAACCGGAAGAGAAACATCGAACACGTACAGGGCACCGACTGAGGTTGGAGCCCAGTTTAGGGGAACTTGAACACTAAATGGATATTTGATGAGAGTAAGGTGTTCTAGTTAATTTCTGTTTAGGTGAGATAACGATATTGTGGTTATGTTAAGAGCGTCCTTAACTTTTAGAAATGCACATTGAAATAATTATGGGTGGACTCACTTGATGTCTGTGATTTGCTTCCAAAAATTCTGCGGGCACTGAAATAAGCTCAGCTGTATCTTGTTAGTTACCTAACCAGGTGATAGGTACAGGGATATGTTTGAAAATTTCCAGAAAAAAAAATCCAATGAATACATAAACCGGTCATCCGGGTATCTCGCTAACACGGGCAATGCCAGAGGAAAGTCTCCAGGGATGGAGTGAGGGGCTCACGAGCAGGTTCACGTGAGGTCAGCAAGAACGCCATGCAGAGGGTAAAACTGGGCCCTCTTGGGGGTCCAGATCCTCTTTCAAGTGGGGTGCTGCTTGTTCTGGGAAGCTCTGCCCTGTGTTTTAAAGACTAGCCTGTTTTCTAGCTGACAGAAGAAGCAAATTATTTCATCTGGGCAGCTGCCTGCCCCAACTGAGCTTAAAGGTAGGGGTTTGCAAAGGTTAGTGGGTTGAACCCAGGGCAGAGTACAGAGGTGAAATTAGATGTCTCCTTTGTGAGCCTTAATTCAGGCTTCTGTCCATAATCAGAGGTCAAGGATGGACGGAGTCCATCACCAGGGAGTGTGTGCTCTGTGGAGACATAACCGCTTCCAGAGCAGGCTCTCCTGGTGGTCCTGCCTCCTGCCTCAGTGCTCCAGGCCAGCCGGGGAAGGAGAGCGTGGTCCTGATGCATCTCTGCTCACCTCCTCCTCACAGAGGCCCCTGCCCTCTTCCTCCTACCCCATTCTTCCTTCTCCATCTCACTCTCTGGCCATTTTCATCCCCTCCCTCCTGGAAGACCCCTCCCTCATCTCCATTCTCTGTCCCCTGTCCTCAGCCCCACCAGACACCACAGTCCAGGGTCCAAGAGAAGGACAGCTTTTATGTGGCTTGTAAAATTCTATTATATCTGTATTCAAAACCTAGCAGCTGAGAAACACTGGTAATAAGCGTGTTATTAAGCGTGTAAATACACTTCCACTCCAGGGCCTCCAAGGGGTGGGGGCCGGCTTCTCAGTTCGGTGTCTCCCCTGCATGGAAGTCCCTTCCCACCTGCCTCCACCGCAGCCTGGTCCGGTGCAAGGCCAGGTTTGCGCCAGCCTCCAACCACCGAAGTCCCGCAAAACCCAGGCTGTGGAGAAAGAGGGCGGGGGAGAAGGCCGAAGAAAAAAAACATTAGGAAAAAAACTCCCACCCAGAGAGCATTCTTTCTGCAGCACTCAGGAAAAAGGATGTCTCACAGGGGACGGGAAGGCGAAATTTTTTCACATCCAAATGGATTGCAATTTCCCTCCATTTAGCACCTGAAGGTAATTAGCTCGAAGAGACTGCCGAGTGCGAAACACGTTCACGGAACATTAACTCTCACACATTCTCCAGTTGCAGGGAATTAATAGGAAAGATTAAAGTTTAAAGAGAGCAAAATGCCATTACCTCGCCAGCCACCTCTCTCCGCGGCAGTATCCAGCCCCAAAAACCTTCGGCCAGTGCCGGGGCCCGGGCTCGGGGCTGGGGCTCAGCCTCCCGCCCGGCGGGCCAGGGCGCCTGGGTGTGCCCGTGAACAGTGCTGGCGTGTGCTGAGTGCACGCGCGTGTGCAAATCAGGGCGGCTCTGACGTCTCGCGCGGTCCGTGCGCCCCCTGGCCGTCAACATGAAGTTTGGAGTGGCCGGGACAGGTGTGTTCTCTTACAGGCTGACATCTGGCACTGGTGAGAGCCGAGGCCCAGGGTAGGGGAGTGCTTGGAAGAGACATTAGCGTAGGTGTGCCCTGCAGTTTGGGGGGAGAAGCTGAGATCTGCCAGCTCAGTCCTCAGCAGAGAGATGCAGGGCGGCCCTCCCACCCAGGTGTGCACCGAGGCACTTGAGGGAGGAGATGGAGCTCCTGGCCCCACTCAGTGAGCCCATGGGCAGGACACACAAGCACACACGTGGGCACACACAACACACACACAGGCTGCCGTGTCACTCACAGACGGCCCCTTCATTCTGCTTTTTCAAAGTTTATGTAGGCTACAAATTCTAAAGGTTTCGGTGTTGCTTCAGTATTTTAGGAAAAGACAAGAGACAGAGAGAGGGAGACAGAGAAAGAGAGAGAGAGAGAGGGGGAGAGAGAGAGTGAGGGAGAGAGAGGGGCAGAGGCAGGCGAGAGAGAGCGCGCGAGATGAAATTGAGACATGGAAGAATTTATTGCCCAGAAAATTCCATTCTGCTATCTGATTCAAAAAGTCCAGTCCCCCCAGCTTCGGAAAATCTATTTTCCACATTTTAATACCCTGCAGAACAGTCCTCATAACTCATCCGAGTGTGTTAAGCACAGTTTTATTAGATCTGAAACAAATTTTGGTGGGGAGATACTATAGGTCATTAACCATGGAGTAATTTTATCCTTGTTTCCCTAATGATGCCATAATGGCGAGCGAATTTCTTAACTAAAGACCAAAGAACATTTTGAAGGTCAGTTTCATCTGTGAGCTCCTTCAAGCGCTTCTCAGAGAAGATTGGAAAACTCGCCGATTTTTTGAAGAGTCATTAATAATGTGAAAGCTGAAAGCACCCTCCATTTGCGTTCCTGCTTTTTACCTTTTAATTTTATATCGTCCCCGCTCAGAGCCCCGCTCCCACTCCTTCACCCTCCTCTGGACCTCCCGCCCGCCTCCCCGCCCCACGCAGGGAACAGGCTGCCCAGCACCAGGTAGCCGCTGGCTGTGATGGGGCAGCTGGGGGCTGAAGGCCGGGAGGCAGGAGAGGTGGAGAGGCCGGAGTCACGCCTGTGGTCAGGGTATCCCCACAGAGGTGGGGGCCTTTCTGTACCCCAGAGTGCAGTGCGCTGAGCGCAGTGAGGGTATTGTGGGATGCATGATGTACATGTGTGCGTGCACACTACCTGTGTGCAAGCGTGTGGGGTTGGGTCTGGGGTCTCCGGGTTGTGTGCTGGGTGCCATTGGGGACCTGTCAGAAATAGGTTGGAGAAGGGGAACAAAGATCAACATTCAGTACAGCGGCCTGGGCAGTGGGTCACTTGGGGGACTTGTGAGCTGTTAGCAGGGGAGGGGGCCTCCCAGCAGAGGTGGACACCAAGTGGAATGCAGGAGACGATTTATAGCATGTGTGTGTGGGGAGGTGGTGAGGTATCAAGGCAGGAGCCTGGGGCCCCTCCCCTCTGGTCAATATCTAGACACCAGAGTCAGTGACCACTGTCTTCCCCGGCTCTCACTCCTTGGTCCCCTCACCCATGTTCCCCAGGCCTGGAGTCCCTCATTCACCCTTCCAGTCACCTGATGCCCAAGGCCTGGGTCCTTGGGCACCCCCTTACTCCAGCCCTCCCCCCGAGCCCCATCTTCTGGCCACCTCACCCATCTGATGGTTCCCCATGCAGGGTGCCCGGTCAGGGGCAGGGGTGGGGCAGCCCGTCTGCGTGTGTGTGGTTTGGGGAGGAGGGGGCGGGGTGGCGACACTCCATGCTCCCAGATGTGGTGGCAGCGATAATTCCAATTTTATGCCTTTGTTATGGCTTTAATCACTTTCTTTATGCGTTTTGTTCCAGCGATCAGGGAGAGACACCTGATAGGCAAAGAGGATACCAGGGGAACCATTTTTATTTGGAATGTGGTGAGAAGTCTAATTAGAATCTGAATTCTGCTGAGCCTTGAAATGGCCAGCACTTTATCCTGATCGCCTTAGATATTGTTTCGAGTCAATCATCTGTCATGGTGCGGCAGGAGCCTCTCCCTTCACACCAGCTCCCTCCCGCTGCAGACCCAGCCGGGGCACACTGGGGGGACGGGAGGGGTGCAGCCTCCTGGGGTGGGGCCACTGTTAGGTGCACCACTTGCCCTCTTCTGGGAAGTCTGTCTGCTGGGATGCTGGGTTTCGGCTCATGGGGTTAGGGGATGGCAGGAAGAGGGTGTTGAGGGGCCAGTATCAGAGGAAGGAAATATTGGGGCGAAACCAACTTGGGAGGCGCCTCCGAAGTTTTCACAACACACTGACCACCCTACCAGTTCTGCAGCAATGGCCCATGCGACTCTCCTCTCCTCTCTGTCCCCTCAACATGTTCTCTCCCCACCTGCTCGCTGACCCTCAAACTCATCCCTCCCATTCCTCTCTGATTTCTTCACTCTAGACACTGCCACTGGGAGTCCTGCTCCTGCTTGTCCTTGCTGTCTGGGACTTCTGCCACCTGTCAGGTCCCAAGGCCATGCTCACTTCCCCCAGAAAGCCTTCTCGGATCCACCGTGAGTGCGATCCCGGGAGCAGACCCCATCAGCCTGGGCGCTCCTGGATGCCCCACTGAGGCGGACGCTTGCTGCCACTGACCCCTCTGACCATTTGGTTCTCTCTTGCCTTTTTTTTTTAAGATTTATTTATTTTTTCATATAGAACTGGGGTACAGGCCAGAGATGCGGAGGGTGAGAGGATTCACCAGAGACAGAGTGGGGAGCAGAACAGGCAGATTGACGAAGTACACTGCTGAGGGGGCAGCGGGCGGGTCAGGAGAGGTCTGCCGCGCCATGTGGTCACCTCCGGGGCAGGCGGGGATCGAACTCATGTGGAAGTGGCTTAAGCTTCTTAGTGCAGTGTTTAACCCACTGTGCCACCAGGGAGGGCCCTGAATATTACTCTTAATGACAATTTCATCTCCCAACCACACCAGAGGCTCCCCAAAGTCTGACCATCACCCAGCCCCAGCTCGTGTCTTTCCTAAAAGCTAGCTCTGGCACACAGGGTCAGGCACACAGGGCAGACTGTGCCATTGCCTCCAGACTTACAGGCCTTCTGCCTCCCTCCAACACACTGGGTAGGTGTGGGCATTCTTGGGGCATAGTGAGTACTAAGGGAAGAGCTGTATCTGGCAGAGAGGGAGGGAGGCTCTAGGGAAATCCTAGATGGCTAGTGTTTTCTCGGAGGGTCAGGTCCCCACCTCTCTAAGTGGTGGGGGTACTCAATTCCCCCCCGGCCAGTGAGTGCCCCATGCAGCAGTGTCCTCACTGGTGGGCAGTGTCACTGTGAATCTGAGCAGCCGCTGCCCCTAGAGGCTGGATGTGTAGTGTGGAGACGTATGGATGGTCCAGTCCCCCCTGCGGAGAGAAACAGGCCTAGAAGACTCTTCTCACCCACTCCCCTCCCCATCTCCACCCAGCTCTGAATGCAGCCCTGACCTATTTCTTTCCTGAATGGTCTCTTTCACTGCTTGCACCTCAGTTCTCCTGACCCCTGAGCTCTGGGTGGGAGGTGGGGTTGCCTTAACTGTGGCCTAGCAAGCCCCAGGGCTTGTGGTCAGCAGATGGACGTGGGTCTCCCTCCCAGCGGCCCTCATCCAGAAGACACGGCTGCGTTGGGCTCACGTTGATGGATAGAGCGTCATGAATGCAGGGACGTGACCCCGAACTGGGGTTCCTTATTTATAAGGAAGGACAGTGTTTGGAGGGACACAGAAACAAGCTTCCTATGGGAAATTGCAATCTGCCATTATCATCTAGATATAAATTAACAATCACATGGTGTGTGTGTGTGTGTGTGTGTGTGTGTGCATGCGCGGGGGTGTGTGTGGTGTGTGTGTTTGATGGAGGGTCAGCTGCAAGGGACCCCCACCCCCAAAAGGAAGAAGAAGGACCCCGCACACTGGTCTCCCCATGCTGAAAGGCCAGAGTGTAAGGGTGGCTCATTCTCCAGCTGCTGTCTCCCCACCAAGGCTGGGGGGGAGATCCAGCTCCTGGCCAGGGAGTACTTGCGGTGGGTGGGGGTGACGGGCTGGAGGACAGAGAAGCCCTAGCTTAAAGGCCTGGCCTCTCCCCATCTCAGACACCCTCGAGGCACTGTCCTCTCTATAGCCAGAGCTGCAGCAGGGGTAGATGAAAAGGAGGAGAAACTGTTGGATAAAAAGAAATTCAAAAAAAAAAAGTAAGTGAAATATTCAAACTGGAAAGTGATATTATAGAAACTGCAGCCCACGGCTCAGTGCATTCAAATTTATTCAAACTCGGCGCCTGACAGTGATGGATGCGGCAGCTTTTCCCACAATATGGAGAAGGCGCGGGGGCATTTAGGACTGCGGGTCCCCTCCGGGAGGGTGGGGCCCACACCACCTCCCATGCCTCGCTCCTCCTAAATGGGAAACAAGGTTCTGGGGCCTGCCGCCTCTCTTCTCCTGAGCCCCATCCACTTCCTATGCCCTGTCGTTCTAGGGACTTTGGGGGACGTGGTCATCACTAGCCCCACTGCTGTGAGATGGCCTAGAACAGAGGATACGACCCGAGTGAGCTCCAGCGCCAGAGAAGAGGGTAGCCACATTTTCCAGAGGACCACAGGCCAGAGTGTCACCTCCATCAGACAGAAGAGCATGGCTGTGGTTTGCAGCCAAATAAATAGCATGACCCCAACATGCCCTGGAGTGGCCAAGACATGAGGCTGTCAGGGACCCCAAGTCAGAGAACACCCATTGCATTGAGCCCCACTTTCCTCCCCAGGCCAGGTTGGCAGCTGGGGAGGGCCAGGGAGATGCCTCAAGTCTGAGGTAGGTGACCCTGAATTTGAAGTTCATTCTCACCTCAGTCAGTTTACAGATTCAGAGGGGGCCTGTACTGTCAAAATAATTGCAAGGATGTAAAATAATGGTATCCCAATAACAGTGTTTAAAATTTGGGCCCTCTCTGGTGGTGCAACGGATTAAGGCACATCACTGTGAAGCATCAGCAGCTACTTTGGCACAAGTTCTGTCCCCAGTCAGGGAGGTGACCCACATGGCACAGCGGATGTCTCCTGTCACATCTGCTGCTCCCCTCAGCAGTGTGTTTCACTCAATCTGCCTGCTCTGCTCCCCACTCTGTCCCTGGTGAATCCTCTCACTGCCCCCACACTTCTGGTCTGTACCCCAATTGCATATGCATAAATAAATACATTTTTTAAAAAAAATAAATAAAAATTCAACGACTCTTCCTCATGTCTTTTGCACCCGTCTTTGCCTCACCATCCCCGCTGGCCCAGAAGGCCCTATCGCAGCTCCCCTGGATTAATTCAATCCAATCTGCAAACTGCACACCACATACCAGGTGAGGCATCTTCCTCCAAGCAGGGTGTGCGCCTTTTAGTGCCACTGCCTCCAATTCTTCTAGCCGCTGCCAGGTTAATTTGCAGAAGCACAGCTCTGAAGCTGCCACTCCCCTACTCAAAAACCCTCAATGGCTCCCTATTGTCTACTAAATAAAGTACAAACTCCTTACTCCGATGTTCACGGCCCCTGCCCACCCTCTCTCCAAGCTTTCCCTTCAGTCTCCTTCATACTCAGCCTGCCAGCCAGACTCTGAGTGGCCCCCTGCACACTGCCCAGCTAGCGATGCCACAGTCTGTGCACTGTGCTCGTGATGCCCTCCTTGCGGGGTGGCATCAACCTCAAGTACCCCTACTCTCCTCTGTCTGTTCATATTCTTTCTCTTGTGCAAGACCTGATTCAAGTAAAATGTGCCTATTATTGTTGTTATTCTCCCCAATACTGGTTTCCTTTTCCTGTGAACCTTCTAGTCCGTTCTACAGCTTTCCTTTTACCATTGTCACTAGTAACAACATACCAGACTATAAACCTCTATAAACTTCTTGAGAACCTGGACTAAATAATATTCACTCGCGGCGCCCTCTAGCCTGGAAGACTCCATAAACACTTGTTGAACAAATGAATGACTGAGTGAGTGAACAAATGAACCATACAACAGAGCTGGCTAGGACCTGGCTGTGTGACATGGACTTGGCTCTTTTAAGCCTCTTGTTCTGGACAGTGACCACCTGAGAGTCCCCTGTCATTACTCCCGCCCTCCTGACATGTGTCTAGGTGAGCTGGGACGCTCACATGCAGGTTGCCTGACAGGTGTGTCATCCCCCCAGAGCAGGAAGGAGTGTGGCAGAGTTCAGCTCTCTCAACTCATCAATCAAAGGGCACTTACAGACAGCTCCTGAGACGGCTCTGGGCTCTGCTGGGGTTGGGGGGATGGGGGGGCGGTGAGTGCTGCCCTCTGAGGGGGTCACAGTCTGGGTGCCCCTCACAGGCTGATCTGCTTCTCTCCTGTGACTCTCTGACCACGGGGACTCAAACGGCCCCATGAGTGACTAGAGACCAGAGATGGGAAGGGGCACACTGAGAGGTGGCTGAGCCCACCCCCCCCTCAAGCTGCCCTGAAAACCACTCAATCCAGAAGTAGCTCTTTGGTCCTCTTGGGTGGCCCTTCCCGGCCACCAACACTGGAACTCCCCTGGAAGGTCTGTATCTTCTGCTGAATTCTTCACTACAAAGCCCAGAACGGCTCAGCATACAGCTGCTGAATGGACGCGGGCTGGGTGCCATGAATTGCTGACTAAATAAATGAACAAGGAAATACATGGGTGAGCCAAGCGCTGGACAGATGGGCACAGGTAATACTCGTCAGCATTTATTGAGCACCTACTAGGTGCAGGCCTGTGCTCCACCCTCCAGGCCTGGGCGCCCGGACCCCTGCCACCCTGGGAGGAGAGGAGCTGTGAACCCAACGAGGAAGCGGAAACTGCAGCCCAGGGGCACAAAGCGACTTGTGTGTGAGCAACCAACTTCTCAGTGACAGAACCTTGGCCCCCTCCCCTAAACTCTGCTCGGTCCCTAAGAGACCGCGATCCTTGATCCTGGCATTGACCCGCGCGGCGGGAGCTACTGATGCTCCGTGGACGCCTGGGGAGGCGGTCGGGTGCATGGGGAGTATTCTAGGGCCCGTCCTTTCACGTGCACTGGGGGTCCTCTGGGTTCTGGGTTTAGACTCCTTTCATCCTGGCTTGGGGACAAGGTGAAGTTCAGAAGGGGCACAGCTGATGAACCTGTTTCCCAAAAAAGGAGACCTCTCCTCCATTTGAGTGTAACAGCCGCTCCTGAAGGGTCCCCGCCGCTGGGGGGCGCCCCAGCCCACCCGCCCCGACCCCCCCTCGGTACGGTCCCCTCCTCCTGGCCAGATACAAACAAGCGCGCTAAACTCCGGGAGATTTACAGCGGGCGGCTGGGCGGCGCGGGGCCCCCGGCCGCCGGTGAGATATCTCCAAACAGCGCACTAACCACTTTCCATTTTATACCTCACCAGCTTTATAGCATCTTAAGGATTTCTGTGCACGGCTGGCTTCCCGCCCAGGGAAAAAACCCAGCCTTGTAAATAAATACTAAATATATATGAACAGAGACGACAGCGAGAGACGTGGAGGAGGGGGAACGGATGGGGGTGCCGCGGGGTGGGGGTGGGGTAGCAGCCCAGGGCCCTGAGACCGAAGGAGAGCAGAGGGGCCAGGGAAATATTGGGGTGTCGGAGACAAAGGCGAGAGAGAGAAAACAGCTGACAGGCAGCATGAGGGAAACTGAGATCGCCCTAGAGATGGAGGCAGAGAAACAGAGATGGAAAGGGGTCCACACACCTCCAGTCTCGTGAGAAAGAGAAACCACTTCCAACACTACCTCCCCCGTCTCCATTATTTCTGAGGGTCCTGGGAAAGCGCGGGCTTCTCCCCTGTGTGCTACCCATGCAGTGTGCACGTGTGTGCTGGATGGGTGTGTCACGATGTGCGCAAGGAGCCTGTGTGTGCAGGTGTGTGCAGGTGCGTGCAGTCCTGTGGTTGGTGTGGGTAGCAGTGCCCCAGGGGAACATTGGGGTGTTGCGTATGTGAGGAGGGTGGCCACGGGGTGCTACGGGGTAGGTTGAATGGGAGTGTGAGGAGGAGGGTGAGTTCTGAGAATGTGTGCAGTTTTGGAATTACATTGTGCAGGGGCTAGTAGTCATGTATCAGAGACTTGGGGTGTCTTGGGGTGGCAGCCGTGCAGGGGGCTCAGATAAATCAGGATAGACCTTCAAAGGAGCATGTGCTGGATACAGAAGCAGGTGTGCGGGTGCGAGTCGGGGGCTCTCAGCGGTTGGTTTTGAGGTGCCACCAGGTGCCACCTCCACCCTATCGTCCCCTTACCAAGTCTCTCTGGAGGTCCTGGGACCTTCTTTGCAATGACCACTGGAGAGAAGGTCCCCTGTGCTGACTGCAGCCCCCATATCACCCCAGGCCCCAGCTCCAAAGTTTCTGGACAGGAACTAGTGTCGAATTGGGGGGCAGAAAGGACCATCTTCTCCCTTCTCCAGGGACCCAACGATCCCTTTTTGTTCCCCCCTTGTCTTCGATATTAAGTATTCAAACCTCATTTACATCCTTATTTTTCAATTTGCTGCCACAGTAGTTTAATTTATTCGATATAATTTCTTTTTCTGAGGGGACATTAATCATTGCCCTGTGCTTTTGGGCGCCTGTGGGATCTCTGCGTGCGTGTGTGCGCGCAAGTGCGTGCACGAGTATGTGTGTGTGTGTGTGTGTGTGTGTACACTTCGGTGTGGGGGTGGGCTGTGTGAGTCTGTAAGTGCCTCTGCAGCCCTAGGTATCTGTGCCTGTGCACACTTGTGTCTGTGTGTGAAGCGCACGTTGTGCATGTGTGTATGTGTGTGTGTGAATCTTTGTGAGAGGGTTCATGAACGTGAGAGAGTTGGGGTGGGCTTGCTGTGGTGGGTGGGGGGTGCAGATGTGCTGGTCCTTTTCTCCAGCACCCCCCTGGCTCTTCCCAGGATGCCAGATGGAGAGGAGTGGCAGAGTAACGGGGAGACCTTCAGGACACCCAGGTCTCATGGTCTGTGTGTGCAGGTGTGTGCAGGTGTGTGCAGTCCTTTGGTTGGTGTGGGTAGCAGTGCCCCAGGGGAACATTGGGGTGTTGCATATGTGAGGAGGATGGCCATGGGGTGCTATGGGTAGGTTGAATGGGAGTGTGAGGAGGAGGGCGCATTCTGAGAATGTGTGCAGCTTTGGAATTACATTGTGCAGGGGCGAGTAGTCATGTATCAGAAACTTTGAGCTGAAAAGTTGGCTTCGAGGACTCCCCTGTCCCAGGATACTCCCAAGGTGGGGTCCTTCCATTACCCCCTACCAAATTTCCTCTTCTGAGAGTGTATTCTCAACCATCACAGCGGGAAATGTTCTAGAATCCATGCTCTTTCAAGAAAGGGAGAGAGGCAGAGACAGACACAGAGAAAGACAGACAGAAGAGGCAGGCCATGGCAAGGAAGAAAGAGGGGGAAGAGACCAGGAGAGTGATGGAGAGCGGAGCGGGAGAGAAGTAGAAGTGAGCTAGCTGCGGTCTCAGCCCATAAAGTCCCTGGAATGGGAGGAAGGGGCGAGAGACTCTCACATCAGCTCGAGTCCAGTCATGGCTCAATGCAGCGTGATGGGGGTTTGGGGGGAGGGTTGGGGCTGGTTTTCTTCCTGGAGCTGAGTTGAGTGAAGTGACATGGGAGAGGCTTATTTGGAGAGAAGAGGCAAGAGGTCCCAGCCCATGTGGGACCCGAGGGGCAAAAGAGAGGAAGAAGAGAGAAAACCCCTCCAAGGGAATATAATTTAGGGGAATGATACCAAGGAAATGTCAAGGAATGTTCCAGGGGCAAGATGGAGGAAGTTCTTCAGTGTTCCTGACCCTGCTATCAGCACATGTGAGCAAATCCACAGCTTCCTGAGACACCCCCTCCCCGACTTATGGTCCCCTGCCCGAAGCCCTCAGTTTCTCTTCCCTGCCACAGTCTTGGAGTCCCCAACAGTGGGGCTAGGAAGAAAGGAGCAAGAATTGAAGCTGTTCACCAAGCAATGAGCTGGGATTGTGCCAGGGACAATTCCCTTCATCTTCACAAGAGCTGGGTCTCCCCACTACTGAGAGGAAGAAGGGGCCATACAGGTCAGGACTTGCCCCAAATCTTGGGAAAGTGCAGCACTAGGACTGAAGTCAGAACTGCCAGGCCCAGGGCTCAGGCCTCAAGCTCCCCTGCATGGCCCTTCCTATCTTCACTGCCACAGTTACACAGTCAGCACACACTTGCCCGCAAAAGCACTTGGGGGACCCATGGCAAGTGGGGAGGTCACTGAGGGTGAGAGTCACCCCATTCAGCAGCTGTTCTTCCACCCGCTCCCTGCTGTGAGAACTCTGAGGTCTGGGGTTCACATATACCTTGTCTTTCCTCTCACCCAGGACCCCCTGGGAAAGAGGAAGTCAAACCCAGTCAGGCACAGAGATGGGCTGGCTCTGTCCTGGCGCCTGGCTCCTGCCCCCCCGGACCTAGGTCTTTTTCAAGCCCAGTTTCTAACAGCTGTGTTTTGCCTGCTTTAGCCTCATCCAAATAGTGGCCTGAGGTCCAGAGTTAGGAGGGGGAAGCTTCTTTCTCTAAAATTCTGAAAAGTGGGCTAAAATAGGAAGCCCTGGGACCTGACCCCTCGGGCGCAGACCTGGCATCCAGCCACCAAATACCTGATTATACGGAGAACCACAGATGTAAACACTCTTGATTTCAAAGCCTGCGAATCTGACTGCTCCCAGAAGTCCACGTTCAGGGGTGCAAGGGTCCTAGAGGACCTGGGACTGGTGTATCTCTGGGTTGGAAATCTGAGACGGGAGGCGATGGGAAGGGTGTCTGAGCTGCCACAGCCCCAGATCTCAGGCCGCACTCCATCTTCCTTGGTCCTCCTGGTTCCCTTCAATTCTCCCTACCTTAAGGGGCCCCTCTTCATCCTCCCCTTTCAGGTCATCACACCCAGGCCCCCAGCACTGAGAGGTCACACAGAAACCAGCACCCTCTGGGGCAGTGATAACTGGGGGATCTCAACAGGGGGTCTCTGAGCTTGTGGGAGGGACCAAGGGGACAGGCCTGGGGCCGGGAGAAGGTAGCGCGTTCATTTGAATAATGGGCAAAATCAAATTAATTCTACATTAAATAGTTGTGAATAAAGGGTTGAAGTCAGCAGTTTCAAACTTGTTTTCCTTAATTACTTTCCGTGTTTAATGTCATTAAGAAGATTAAAAATTCATTAACAAGAGTACTAAAGTGGCAAATCAGGAAAGCGATCACTCCAGGTTAGAAACTCCGCTGAGGCCACACAGGGAGTCTTCCGCAGGGGGGCTTGGGTGGGGGTGGGGGCCCCAGAGCAGGGGGACAGACAAACATACACACATGACTGGTGGCCACAAAATAACCAAGCATCCGTAATAATAATGGTGGACACGGGCACACTCACACACAAGCTCGCTTTCTCCCCATCTGCACCCAGGACTTCTGTGATGCAAGAAGAGTATTGGGGTCTGTGGCTGGTCAGGTCCCCAATTCATAAACCCGTCTCCTAAAAAGAATTCAAGATCGGACTCTTGCGACTGGCCATACGTGGCTGCAGGAATGGGTGTCAGTTCAGCAGTTCACGTCTTGTCTCCTGGTCCTCACCCTGTCTCTCCCAGTCTCGCTTCCCTTCCCTCCCACACCAAAGGGCTCTCCCAGGGCAAGCCCGATCAGTTTCCTGGGAGGAGCAGCCGTCTTTGAGGCTTAATTATCCTGGAAAAGGATCCCTTTTGTGTCCTCAGCTTGTTGGGGGAGGGGGCTTGAAGGTTGGGAGGGGTCATGTTTCCTCTAGGGAGCGAGGTGGGGAGACAAAGGGTCACCTAGTGGGGAGAAGGTGAAGCAGAAACAGCTGGGGAAGCGGTGGCCAAGTGTCCCAGTTCAGATCAGAACCCCCTCTCACCCACCCTGTCCTTTCTCCTCATCTCGCTGACTGACCCCTTCCTCCCCAAATCCAGACTCAGCTCCCTTCACTCAGAAAGACGCTCCAAGTCAGGACATTGCTCCCTGTGGCTGTTACTGTCTCTGACTGCATTTCTTTCTTTTCTCTAGACCCCAACTGAGTGTCTGAATCTGGCTGTGTGAGAAGAACCTTAATCCCAGCTTGAGAATACCATGTTAACTATAGACAAATGCAACTATATAAGCCTGTAAGGTTTCTTTAGAATGAATCCACTCATTTTATAGAGTGGACAACAAACTCTAAGAAGATGAAATTCCACTCTCAGGAATAAACTCACAAGAAGTGAAAACAAAGCCCACACAAAAACTTGTAGAAGGATGCTTATCACATTATTATTCATAATGCTAAAGGCGGAAGCAATAGCAATAATGTCTATTGACTAACAACTACATCAATAAAAGGTGATATATTAATACCGTGGAATATTATTTGGTCATAAAAAGGAATGAAGTGCAGATTCATGCTACAATATGAACGAATATTGAAACTATGATATTGTGAAATAAGCCAGTCACAAAAGTCATGCACTGTATGATTCCCTTCATATAAAATGTTCAGAGTAATCAAATATACAGAGAAAAATAGATTAGGTTCGCCTATAGCTGGGGTAGGGGGCAGGGATGTTAGGGATAAAGAAGAGTTACTGCTAATAGGTATGGGGTTTTGTGGGGGTTGATTCAAGTATTCTAAAATGCCTTGTGGTGAATTATTGGCTCTAACATTTTAAATAGATGAATCTTATAGTATGTAGATTACATCTCAATAAAACTGTTCTTTAAAAAACAGATAGCATCACTTGTTCAAGGTCACCCAGCAAGGGGGAGAGAGGGTCCTGGGTACTAGATCTTGGTCCCTTGACTCCAAGCCCAGTTCTCTTTCCACCAGCCCTATGAAGCCTAGTAGGCCTTGCTATGGAATCTTGCAGGCCAGCCCTATTTGCATGGGGTGTTCACTAGCATCCGGGCTTCTCTGTAGAGTTGTCCAGCTTCTGCCTGTGACCGTATGTCTGTCTCATTGTGTGTGGTCTCACAGTTCCGCACGATGTTGTCTGTGTCTGCGGGCACCTCTGCTCACTGGCTGAGACTGTGTCCACCTGCGTGCATCTGAGCGGCCATGTCTGTCTGGGTGCTGGAGGCCCTGGGACAGTGTGGGAGCCCGTGATCATGTGTAGTAGTGGATGATGTGTGATGTGTCTTGGTGGGTGTCTGTGGGTTCTTGAAGTATCAGATCAAAAGTGGGTTCATGTGCCTTCACCTCTGGGTCTGCCTTTGACAGAGCTGCTCAGGCATCTCTGTATCCAGGTTAACACTGGGGTGCCCACAGGTCCATCTGTGAGTGCCGGCATCGTGGCGCAGGCACCATGGGCCTGTCTGTCTGAGTCTGTTTGTCTGAATCCCTCCTTCAGACACCAGCCCCAGAAGGCGCCTGCCTCCCCACCTCCCCTCTGACAGCCACGGAGAGAGCGTCACAGTAAATTCATGGCCGCCTGGCTGGGAAACAGGCGGCTGCAATGGAAAGGAAGCATGGATTTGCATATTGAATTAAAATTAAGAGCTAATTATGCAAATAAATTATGACATTTGGCAGGAGAATTTGCTTCAAGATCATTTATTACGTTCTTTTTATAACAGTGTGAGCATTTAACGGTCAAAGACAATATTTTAAGGGAAAATTAACGCAAGATTATTAACCTAAAAACAATTCCACGTTAATGAGATGGTGAGCTGGTCCCCCCCACACACCTGGGCAGGCCTAAGCCTAGTCTGGGAAGGCCTTTTTCTCCTCCCCTCCTTCCTTCCCCCAGTCTGCAGGGGGGTGGGTTAGGATGGGGCCTGGGAAGGGTGGGGAACCTCAGGGTACAATCTTCGAAGGGAGATCCTGCTGAGCTGCAGCACCCACCTGAAAACTGTCTGTCCTGGCTGAGCTCCCAAGGAGGATCAGCCACGGCCCCCGCTCCAGAGACCTGTAGCCTGTTGGTAAAAAACATAACCCTGGCGTTGGGGAGCCCTCATCTTAATGAGAAAGACAGACTCCACTCTAGAAATGACTCTGGGCTTAGGACCCGGAATGTAGGGCTTAAACATCCTGGCTGCACCCCACCTCAGGTGGCCCCCACCGACTCCTTCTCCAGGTTGCAGAGCCTTGGACCCTGGTGCCCCCACACCCTAGACACTCACGGACCTGAACTGTAACCCCTTCTGGGTCCCTTTCTCCCTATGACTTGATCTGTCGACCGGCTTCATTTTGAGGGGTAGAAAGGGAAAGGGAGGCTTTAATATGAGTTTTCCTGGGATTTCCCCAATTCAACCTAGGCAAGCAGACAGTGAAGGAAGGTGTGGGAATTTCCTCCAGGGGCCCCATCTTCTCTCTCACTGTCTGTGGGGGAGCAGAGAACACGGGCCATCTGTTCTACCTGATCTCTGGGCTAGCTCTGTGATGTGCAGACTCGCTGAGGGCCTCCCTGTCTCTGCAGTGTGGGCCCGAGTGAGGGAGTCCAGGCCTCCCTGTGGGCTACTCTGCTGGGTGAAATCCTTGGTTTCTAGAGCCCTGCTCTGACGCAAGCTTGCCCTCTGGGACGTGAGGTGTTACTACCTCTCTTTAATGGCTGCCTGCACTTGACCCCTGGAGAGGCCATCGGTGGGCCCGTCGTTCCTCATGCTAGGTGTACCTCCAGGCCCAGTGTTTCACTGGAGGTGTGCAGCACATCGGCAGGGCAGGGGACAGGTGACTGGGGCAGAACAGGGTCAGAAGAGACTAGGACTTTGGACTCGGAAGCCCTCTTCACTCAGAAGTTCAGAGGTCACATCCCCCCTGCACCTAACGGGCAAGTTCGGACACACTATGCCAGGTATCATCTCCACCCTCCTCTGTGCCTTGCAGACTAGCCTGTGTGTTCTGCATCAACTGGCTCCCTTGGATTTGACCAAAAGGGGTCACCAGCAGGAGAAGGAGGGGAAAGGGCAGAACATTAGCTTTCAGGGATCCCTCCCACCCAGGCTGCTGCAGCTCCCCGGCTCCCCACAGCTCTCTCCCCTGGCTCTGGTCACCATCCTCCACCCATCTTTCCCCTTTCCAGCCTGGTTGATCATAGCTTCGCAGTTACTGGCCATGGAAGGCAGCACCGTCATGGGTACTTTTCCCAGTGCCTGCCCATGCCTTTGTAAATAGTTGTTTTTTTAAACTCTCCTCTGATAACCCAATAGAATATGTTCTATGTTTTCTGTCAAAACTCTTGTTGCTACATTCCCAGAGCATCTCTGTTTCCATATCTGTGAAGCAGGGAAGAGGGAACAGCTGACAAGTTATTAGTTCATAGCCAGAGATCATGTGTATCAAGGTGCTCGGTGATTTATAGATCACAAATCCCAAATGCTTGTTTGCGGGTAGAAGCTACATCAGCAACGAGGCTGGTGTCAAAATCATCTCTGCTCTGAAGATTCTGTAGGACCTTGCCCGAAGTTGCTTCCCCTCTCTGGAACTAGTCTCTCAGCGAGAGCAGGCAGGGTTTGAATGTCAACCTTCAAGCCCAGCTGTGGAGAGTGCTGATTCTATGTGCATTTCCCTGTGGAAGAAAGAGACGTCAAGGGACTTGACGTCACTCAGTAGGTTCACGGTCATCTGCTTGAAAGTCTACCTGGGTTTGGATCCTGGGCGGCTCCTTTGGACCGTGGGGTCCTGATGCAGCCGGGGGCCCCGGCCGGAGGCGCCCAGGCCTGGGGCCTGCCCTCAAGTCCACATGGCTCACTCTGCCACAAGGGTAGGGTGGACCGTCCCCTGGAGAGAGTGGATGGGATTATTAATAACAATGCTAATAAGAGAGAGAAAACAAAGCCGGCAGGGCCTGGACATTTTTTAAATAAAGAAATTTCCCTCATCTCGTGGTTAATTTAAAAGGTTTATTTCTTGAAATGAATCCTCTTCATCAAACCCCCGATCCTTGAAGATCGGAGGCGACCGCGAGTGCCGGTAATGAATTGATTTGTAACGTGAGCGACACGCGCCCTCCCGCCTGTGCCCACTGCGGGCCCTTAATCTGCGGCGTTTAAGGAGAAATGAGCTCCTCCATCTCCTGGCCGGAAGCCCAGCCCTGGGCTCCGAAGCCAGGGGGCAAAGCCGCGCCCAGCCCAGTGGGTACCTCCACCGGGAGGGCCTGGGTACCAGGGCACCCCTGCAGGCTTTGAAGGAGGGGCTCCGAAGGTCCCTCGGGCCAGCGCCACCGCACCCATCTGTGTGTCCAAAGTCACACAGTCCCACAGTCTGAACAAACACACACAGACCCACGAAAACAGTCGGCCAAGCTGCTGTCAGGCCACTGTGCCACCTCGCTGCACCCCTCCACTGTCGCGGAAATAGTCTCCCTTCAGACAGGAGCTCCAGAAACAGGCATGCAAAGCCCTGTGTGTGTTCACATAAGACATCCAGTCATAGAAACGGACCCTGCACTGTGTCCAGGAAGAACACTGCACACGCGCCCTCGGCCTGAGCCCCACATTCCTGCAGGCATGACATTTAATTTGTGAATACTTAGCAGTGTGGGAGTAGTGGTGTGGTGTGGTAGAAATAACACGGGTTTTGAGTCACAAATCTAGATTTGAATCTAAGTCCCATTATTTCCAATTGGTTGACCTTTTTCAGCCTCCACTTCCTCATCTGCAGAATTGAAACAACATCTCCCACATGGGGTTGGTGTGAGGACGCATGTGATAATATACAGAAAGCTCCTTTTGCTTCGCTGGCTGCATAATGGCAAGGGCCTTGGTAAGACCTGTTGGGGATTTGGTGGAGCTTGGGACAGAGAGGTACTTACTAAATACTTACTAAATATTATAGTCATCATCCACTACTGCATCAACACCTACCATAGAGCTTGAGTACATTTTAAAATAAATGTATGATAAATGATCGCTAGCACAGTGTCAATATTAATAGGATGGTAGTTATGTAAAAGAGGGAGAAGAAATAATGATCAGGTAATATTTGCATGTGCCAAGCACTGTGCTAAACATCTTCCATCCACTGAACCCTCAGCAAGCCCATGAGATTATTCTAGTAAGTAACCATTCTGCAAATGAAGGCACAGCGGAGAGGCTGAGTGGTTTGTACAAGGTAACACAGCTGGTAAGTGAGCAGGGACTGGAGAGCAGGGATTCTGGCTCCCGGGCAGCTGAAGTTGTGGGTAACGCTCCCAAACACAGAGGAACAGCCCTGCTCTTAAGGGGGGTCCAGATTCCAAGGCACAGAGCGGTTCTTCTGGAGGCTGCCTCCTTGAAGGTCCTCTGAATCCTCCCAAGTCACAGGCCGCGACCTGAAGGTGTCCGCTGGCAGGTCTGTGCCAGGTAAGTGCAGCACGAGCCGGGGCCCTCAGGCCTTTCCCCTCCGCAGTGCTGGCAAAACCTCCAGCCCTGAGGTCTCTCTGTGCTTCTGTCTCACCAGTTCACAGCCTCTAATGCATCTTTGGTGTCACCCTGGATGTCTACAGTTTGAAATAGCTTTAAAGCAGCTGCGCCCCGCCCCAAATGCCCGGGGTACACTCACATGGCAAAGTACTCCCCTGACTTCTACCTTCCTGCTTCCACCACTGTTGTTTCACTGCCACCACTGAAGACCACGAGGAAGGGGCCCTTCTCCCGCTGGTGTCCTTCCTGAGGCGGGGGAGGAGTGGGGGTGTGTAGGGGGAAGGGGTGCCCTTCCTGATGGGGGTGGGGTGGGGGGTGCCCTTCCTGATGGGGGGTGAGAGGTGTAGGAGGAGGGGGTGCCTTTCCTGATGGGGGTGTGGTGGGGGGTGCCCTTCCTGAGGGGGGGTAGGGAGGGCACTTAGGGCCGGATCCAGGCTCAAGTCCTCCACACAGTCTCGGGCCAGTCTTCACCTGGGTCCCTCTGCTGGCTGCTGCCACCTCCTCTGGCCATGGCCAAGGTCCTCTCTCTGCCGTCCAAGGGTGGGGAGGGCTGGTGGACTCCCCTTCTGAATGGTCCTCCAGGCCTCCTCGCCACCGCCCCAGTCCTAAGGCTACCTCACACCTAGCTGGGGAGGCTGGGGGCCCTGGGCCTCTCCCATCTCTATGCTGCTCTGCTCATCCACACTTCCCCTCATGCAGAGGGACAGTGCCAAGTGGGCAGAGGGGTGAGGGGGTACATGCTCCCCTCTGCAACTTCTTAGAAGAAGATTATTTTTTATAACTCAGAGTCCTGATGGAGCTGTCAAAAGTACATGGAACCAGCTACATGAATGGTAAACTACTCATCAGTCACAGGCCTGTTTGTTCTCAGACAGTAGAAACATCACACATTTTTCTTCAAGATAGAAAATAACGCTCACCCCCTCACAGCCAGGTAACTTGACCCCCACCCCATGAAGATTCTTTGGAGTCACACTGCTCTCTCTGTTCCCTTCCTCTTCACAAATCTTTTCTGTTATCTTGCTGCTAGTCCCATCTTCCTTAAAGTATCAGCTCAGTTTGCTTTCCAGCTTTCTCTCTATCTGTGTAAGGCTAGAATTAGCATGCTCCCACAAAGTAAAAATATTAAGGATTAGAAACATGAGGAAAGTCATGCTTGAAGATATTAACTGGCCTGAGTTCTGGTGTACAGATTCTGGTCCCCGGCCCAGCAGAACACCCACGCTCTGTCACCCACTTCCAGCTTGCCTTCTGAGGATGTGGGGAGACCCCTCTGGGCCCACCTGGCACCTGCCCACTGGTCAGGGTGGTGGGGACGAGGAAGAGGATGCATCTACCCTTTTGGGTGAGACTCTCCCTTAAGAGTCTTTGTCCCTTAAGGAGTTCTGGGCTCAAAGGAATGCTGCATAGGAACTTTAGGTCAGTTAACAGAAACCACAGCTTCCTTTCTTAGTTCTCCGCCAGCCCCCCACAGCTTGGCTTCCACAAAATTTGAGTTAAGACAGTGACACCCAGCTGTCAATAATAGATACACAGGGATGAATGGATAGAGGGAGAGAGAGAGATACATAGATCCTGACATGCAGACATGCCCACATTGGTCACAGAAACACAGCCTTTTGGACTGAGGAGCAAAGGCTCCGTGGTGACCCACTCAAGCCATCTGCTCTGCTTCTTTCCAGCTGTGTGAGCTTGGGTAAGTTAGTTGCCCTCACCAGCACTCCTCAACAGGAGAATGAGAGCAATAACAGAATCTACCTGGTGGGCTGGGAGGGCTGGATGCCAGTCACGATGAGAGCAGGGCCTGACAAAGTGTTCAATGGCTGACGGCTATTACCATCAAATGATACACATTTTGCACATGCCTACAAGCACTTATGTTAATCAGAACCTCTTTTAAACCTGGTTAATGCACACACATATGCAAACATACAAGCTATAGGTCAATATACACAGGGGACAGGTGGTGGTTAGGAATACACTCCAGAGCCAGACAGTTCAAAGTCAAGAGCTGACATTCATTAGCGTATAATTTGGAGCAAGTTATTTAACCTCAGTCTTCCCATCTAGAAGGTGGAAACAACTTCCTCTTGATAGGATTATTATGAAGGTTAAGTCGGTTCATATTTATAAAGCATTTAAACAGTCTTATGACACACAATAAACACCTGTTTGATAAACCTAAATAAATCTCATACTTTTTGAACTTATACCTGCCTGACTCCTAGAGTTTGCAAAGGACTTTCATTGCATAACCTTATGAGAACTTCTCAATAATCTGAGTCAGGAATACTACTGTCCCCACTTACAGATAAGAAAACCGAGGCAAAAGAGGTCCATGATTTTTTTTTAAGATTTATTTATTTATTCATACAGAACT
>NW_004567112.1:18189474-18204050 GCF_000260355.1 Condylura cristata | reverse complement strand
AGGGAGGGTGATTTGTACAAAGCCCAGCAGCATGTGTGCAAGGTTGTGGAAGAAATGCCCAGTCCCTTGGTTTATGCTTCATGTTCTCCTCACCAAGCAACATGACACCGAGTGTGCATGAGCGTGCTTGCCAAGGATGCCATGCCGCGCCCCTTTCACCGCTGCCACTCCTTCCTAGTAGCCCCTCTACGCTGGCAACAGTGGTCAAGCCAGCAGTTCCCAAAGTGTGGCCTTGGACCTATAGTATCAGCATCATCCGGGAACTTGAAAGAAAGGCAAATGCTCAGTCCTGACTTCAATGGCTGCGCCAGAACTGTGGGTGGGTCTCAGCAATAGGTGCTGTGGAAGTTCAGGAGAACAGGGTGGGCTGGGAGAAACTTCCAGAAAAGGCAAGACTCAATCTGGGCCTGGAGTGATGGGTAGACACCAGCAAGGAGCACAAGCAGGGCTGGGCAAGAAGAGGCCAGTGAGGCTTCTGGAGAGAGCAGGGCGGTGCTGAGACTGAGCCCTGCATCTCTCGTGAGCACCCACTCTGCTGAGTGATCTGTCCTCGGATACCTGGAAAGAGCTTCTGAGGGGACTGCTACTCTGAAGACCCACCCCTGCGGGGTCAGGACACTGCTGGAGTGGGGGAGCCCTCCTGCCACCACAGCCCCTAGATTTGCCCCAGCCCTGAATGAGTCGTAAATGCAGCCTCATTCCCATCGGCCCCAGAACCGTCAAGTGAGGGGGCATCTGGCAAGAGGTGGGGGCAGTGGTGGCCTCCCCCTACTCCTCTGCGACCCGAGCCAGCCCCGGCAGGCGCGGCGCTTCCCCGCGTGCGCCAGTGTGAGCGCGCCCGGCTGGGGCCGGTCCAGAGAGAGCCGGCCAGGGGCTCCGAGACGAGCAGCAAGCTGAATCCCAGCCCCCTCGCAAGCCCCCTGTGTCCTGCCCGGGGCTGCCACTAGGAGGCTAATGAAAAGAGAAGAAGCCGGCCGGGGCTTCGGCCAGCAGGAGACGGGGGACAATGTGAGGCGGGAGGGGGCGGCCCTCAGGCAGGGACAGACAGAGTCCCCATATGGGAAGCAGACGGAGCCGGCACAACACCCCCCAACCCCCCCAGTCCTGGGGCCTCTGCGGCGGGCGCGGAGGCTGCACTCACGTCGGGGCCTGGGTGGTGCGGCGGGGAGACCAGCCCTCCGAGCTGCTGCGGCAGGAAGGGGAGCAGAAGGAGGGGAGCTCGCAGCTCCCGGGCGCCCACAGCAGAGCGGAGGGAGGAGCCGGGCCCCAGCCCACCCACGGGACTCAACGTGCGCCCGCCCGGCGCACCGCACACGCTCGGGTTTTTCTAACTACTTAAAAATCGCAACATAATACCTGCCCCCCAATAAACCAGCCAAACAATACAAAAGTACACAGGTTAAATGTGAAAAGTCCCCCATTGCTGGCAACCCCATCAACTTCCTTTATCAGAGATTAATTACTAATTTTTTAATTGGGAAAATTTAATACCATTTTTCGGCCACCATTAAAATCCAGTGATTGGACGCTTTGATGCTATTGAATACTTCTACCTACACCTGCCAATGTTCAGGCCGGCTCGCTCTTTTGATCAAAAGAAACTAACAGTGCGATTTCTAGCTTTAATTACATTTTGAAAAGCAAAACATAATAGCGTTTCCCAGTGTGTAACTATCTGAAGATTCTTCCACTGTGTGAGAGAGGGAAAAGGGTAACAAAAGCCTGAGTTGCCCTCCCCAGCAGCAGGAAGGTTATTTTTAACACCCTTCAAGGGAAGTATTATTTTTGCCTCCAAGCACAAGCCCCTTCCTATTGTATGTCCAAGGTGGATCTGTAGCCAGGGAACATCCTCAAGCCCGCAGAGGGCTCGCGCAGAGGGCGGCTGGGGCAGATACTCAGCCTGGGATCCCAGCTCAGCACAGTCTGGAAGGTTCTGTTTCTATGTGACTTCACCATTTCTCCAGAATTTAAAAATTTTGTCTTTATTCATATGACCCCATTTCTAGCTTTCTAAGTTTCTCTCTGCCTTTACATTTTAGTTCAGTTTTAATAATACATAGGTTGGCTTATTTGGCTTGGTTCATAAATTATTTTTGCTGGTTCAGCTTTCTTGTTTTGGCTTATCAATTATTTTTGCCGGGAAACAAAGGCTGAGTGACGTTTACAGTGAGTCTGTAGTCTCCTGTCAGCAGGCCCAGCAGAGCTTCTCCCTCTTCTTCCAGAGAAGAAAATCTAAAAATCAAGCAGAGGTTCTGCTCCTCCCTGGGATAGTTCCATGAGACACCTTTTGTGGCACTTGAGATGACACCAGTCTTCCCTGGAGGAGGCAACTGTCAGGCCTCTTCTAGGTGAGTCAGTCAATACTCGTCTGTTTGTGAGTGATGGGAACCCAATTTGGACCAGTGTAGCAGAGAGAGAAATCTACGGAACAGATGTGGCCATCTCAGGTAATATCAGGTAATCAAAGCCAGGTTAAGCAAGCAAAGGGCAGGAAGGACAGACTTACACAGAGCTTCAAGAACAAGCTGTACAGGGCCTAAATGGATGCTCTTTGTCTCTGGGGTTTCACCTGCAGCTCTTAGCCCCAGGAAAGGGAAACCTCCCCTCTCAGTTCCAGGGTGATGATCCAAAAGAACAACCAGGTTGGTCCCACAGGTTAGATGTACAGTCTAGAATGAGATGACTCTGCCCAGGATGGATAAGTCAGAGAACCTGGGATCACATGTTGGTTTCCAACAGGAGCGACCACCATTCCCGGGGACCTGGTCAAATGCCAGGTGTCTGCTACAACATGTCAGTTCTTAAAATCTTCCCAAATGTATGAGGTAAGAATTGCTTTGTTCCCATTTTACAGGAAGGTAAAATGAGACCAGGAAAAAAGACCAGTTAGTCCTAGAACCTAGATCCCAAACCAGATCTGTCTGACTCCACAGTCCATGCCCTTGACATGTCTAATGCTGATTTCATCAAGGGAAGAACAAATAGCAAGTCAACATGAAACATTTTTCAAGAAGGCCAGCTGCTCGTTAGGCATTATATAGGCTAAGCTGTGTGGGGAATCATGGGTGGGTCAGCAGGGGGTTACATGCAATGAGAAAGGAATCACAGAGGTGTCACTTCTCATTAGATGACCACAGGGGAGGTAGCATTTGCCCTGCTCCTTGATGGGTGAGTGACAGTACAGCAGGCAGAGATTATTGGGGTTTAGTGGGGGTATTTCCAGTCAAAGGGACCAGAGCCAAGAGAGATAGGTAAAGTATGAGATGTATTTGAGGAATGCAAATAGGCTGGCTTGGTCAAAGCTTAGGATAGGAACAGGAATGAAGAGGGATTGAAACTATAAGAATTGATTTGTGGCCAGCCTTTAAGAAAATTATGTATTTTTTTAATTTTGGTAACTTTGGTCTACAACACTGTTATGACTCAGAGGTATAGTTTCACAGGTCTTCAGTGTATGTCCCACCCCACCCCCCACATCCCATAGTTCTCAGTAGTCCACTGGGTGTGGTCAGTCCTGACTGGACACAACATTGGCCAGAGGCTTAGGGGACAGACTTTGGGACGCAGCCCGACATCTGATCCTAGTAACTCACTCAGGCTCACTGTCTCCCAGTCTTCCAGTTGTAGAATAGGATGAAATAAAAATCGCTACCTTAGGACTGTGGCGAAGTAATACAGGCAAACAGTGCTTGAAGTGATAACTATTTCCTGAAGGTGAGTGAGACTGTGATGTGTACTGGAAGCCACTGAGTGTTCCAAGCAAGGCTGTTGCATTGCCTGTTCTCTCCGGCTGCGTGACAAAGAGCTGCAGACCAGGAGGATTAAAACAGCAGAAGTGGGCCCTCCCTGGTGGCCCAACGGGTTAAAGTGCAGCACTATGAGGCTGGCCACAGCCACTGCAGCACGAGTTCGATCCTGGCTAAGGAGCTGACACACATGGCACAGCAGACCTCTCCTGTCTCCCCGCTGCTCCCCTCAGCAGTGTATTTCAGTCCGTCTGCCTGTTCTGCTCCCCTGCTTTGTCTCTGGTGACTCCTCTCACCTCTGGCCTGTACCCCAGTTCTTGTAAATAAAAAGATTTATTTATGCTTACAGAACTGGGGTGGAGGCCAGAGGTGTGGTGGATGAGAGGATTCACCAGAGACAGAGAAGAGAAGAGAACAGGCAGATCGACTGAAATACACTGCTGAGGGGAGCAGCGGGCAGGCCAGAAGGGATCTGCCACGCCATGTGGGTCAGCTCCCTGGCAGGGGATCGAACTCATGCTGCAGTGGCTTCGGAGAGTTTCACAATGTGGTGCTTTAACCCATGGTGTTACCAGGGAGAGCCCAATAAATAAATCTTAAAAAAAAAAAAACAAAAAACAAAACAAAACAGAAGCGCTTTCTCTCATATCTCTGGAGGCTCAGAGACCAGAACCCATGTCAGCTGGGGCAGGCTCACTCTGAAGTCTCCTCCGGAAGGCCCTCCCCTGCCTCCTCCCAATCCTGGCAGACCTGGAGTCTCTGGGCTGTAGCACCAGACCGCAGGTCTCTGCTGCCATCTCCTCTCGGAATCTGTGTCTCCTCTTTTATGAGTCACATTGGGTTAAGGCCCACCCTACCCAGAAGGACCCCATCTTCTAGACATCTCCACAAAGATCTGACTTCCAAATAAGTTACATTCACAGATACCAGGCAGGAGTCCAGAATTATTTAGACAAGATTATTTTGGGGGGTGACATAATTCAACCCATAACACACATGGTCATTGTGTGCTTTGGATAGACAGACCAAGCAGGACTGAGGGGGACAAACTGTGTCCTAGAGAAAGGTGGCAGGGGATCCAGAGGAGAGGGGATCTGACTTGGCCAATCACAACGGGGTGGGGGGGGATGTAAAGATTTGCTAGGGCTGGAGAGTTGTTAGGCGGGAGGGCTCAGACTGTGGAGTGGGGGAGGAGAGGCCAGGTGGCTGTAAGTGGAGAGAGGAAGGGGTGGGGAGGGTCCTTTGGGCCATCAGACTGGGTGCTGCTGGAGGGCAAGGGTGCGCAGCCACTTGGCACCCTGCAGCCCTGCACAGCACATCTAGGTAGGGTGAGTGCTTGAAAAAATGCACCCGAAAAATGAAGGTGCTGTTTGGCATGTGGTGAATTTGACATATCAGCTGAAACAGGCAGGTCATTTTAGTAGATAGTCTAGGGTTAGGAATCTTAATTGGGTGTTCATTTCCAGAAAGATTACAGGGTCAGGTTGGAACTGGTGGAGCAGATGAAAATGCAGAGAGGGGAAAGAAGAAGTTTGAGGGACATTGTTGTACTTAGAGGTGGGAAACGGCAGAGGAGCTGGTAGGAGGCCAGGAAAGAAATTCAGGGATGGAGGAGGGGTAGTGGGAAGGTGCAATGTCATGGGAATCTAGAAAGGAGAGGATTTCAAGGAGGAGGGGTGGGGCGACTTGCAGCTGCTGCAAAGGACGAAGAGAAGAAAGCCTGAAAGCCTGAGAGGAGCCTGTGGATTTGCTAATTAGGAGAGCAGCTGCCCTGTCCCACGGGCTGGGGCCTGAGGGTGGGGGACCGCTGGGCCAAAGACCTAAGAACTCACACCTGTGTGCATGTGTGCGCTTCACACCTGTGTGGCCCGGTGGGTCTATGAGGCAGCCCAGTCAAAGGCGGAACCGGAAAACAGGATGGGGTCTGTGTTGCAGGAGTTTGCAAGTGGGGAGTTTGCAAGTGGCATAGTGACTAGACTGGGCAGCAGAATGGAGACAGACCAGAAAATGAGAGAGAAACTGCCAGTGCCAGGTGACTCTGCCTCAGACTGGTGTGAAGCCAGGGAGGTAGAGGGCCGTGATGCCCAGGAAGTCGGGGTGATGCCAGGCCAGTCCTCATATTCCAGTCTTCCTGTCTGCGTGGGGTGGCACCTGCCCCTGGCTGGCCTCCACTACTGGCCGTCTTGTGCATCACGGTCTCCCCAGGGCCGCAAGCAGTGTCTGACACACAGGTGGTGTGCAGTAAATACCTACAACCTCAAATGACAGTGACAACATCACCACCCACTAAGATCAGTTAGGCGCCTACGCTAAGCCTGGCACTTTATTAGCTCCCTAACGCAACACCTCCACGGACAGAGACGATTATCGTCCCCACTTAGTAGGTAAATAAATAGGAGTTCTAAATGATATATTAGGTTTCCAAAGGCCATTCAGCTAGGAAATGATAGCGGCAGGATGAATCCCAAACTGCGTGACCCCTGACCCTAGAATTCTCACCCTTGACCAGAGCGTGCGAGCCTGGTGTGTGTGTTGGGTGTGTGTGTTCTCTTCTGCGAGTGTTTCCCGCTGTCCACGGTGTGTGTGTGGGGGGGCGTGTGTCTGTGGGAGTGCCGTGTGAAGGGGGTGTCTGTGTCCAGCTGTGTTCTTATGGTGCACGTGGAGGCTCTCCCGTGACCTCTCCAAGGTTGCAGCTTCCCAGCTTCTTCAGCTTGAGGCAATGATGGTCCAGTTTAGCTCAGAGTACAATCCTGAGCCCAACTCCCCTTCAGAGGACTGATGGGGGATTCCTGATGGCCAAGTTTCTGCCCATAATTCTCCCTCCTTGTTTAAAGGGGCCAGTGAGTTTAATGATCAGTTACTACCTTGTCCATATTCTCATCCAGGGGGAGTGTGGATGGCATGGCGCTGCCCGGCCCTGAACACACATATCCTGTGGCAGATGAGAGGAGGGAAGGAGCCCCTTCAGCAAAGGGATCTAAGGGAGGAAGCTCTGCAGAACTGAAAGGCCCATGCCTTGTGATTCTCTAGTCCACAAAGATGGGGGCCTGCAGGCAGACAGAACTTCCCTCCATTTCCCTAGTCCTCTCCTCTTCCTCCAGGTTCTAGAAAGTGTGGGAAGAGGCCCTGGTGCTGAGTGGCAGAGAGCGCAGGTCCGAGTTCTTACTGCCATGCACTTGGAAATACATGTCTGCATGTGTTTGTGAGCTTCCACTGTCATGTGCTTTGTTCATCTGCCTCCATGTGCCTGGCTGTGCACCACAGTCCAGAGATATGGACAAACAATGTATAAACATATGCAGGTCCTTTGTCCCCCATAGATGGCTGTGTATGCCATGACGTGCATGCACCTACATATGTGTCCACAGGGGATACAGCCATGTCTGTGTGTGCACATGTATGCACCTGCTGTGTCCTGCCCGCCTGTTGCTCGCTCTACCCCACTCTGGGTCTTGAGCTGACTTCCTGATGTCCTGGGAAGGAGCTGGCCTCTCTTGCAGAGTGGAGGATGAATGAAACTTCTAACCCTCCCCCACCCCCACCCGCCCCCGAACCTTAACAGCAGGTGATGGTGACTCAGGCACCAACTTATGGATCCCTAACCCCAAATCCAGACTTTGCTCATGAGGACACCCACCTCAGCCCTACTGGGCTTCTGGGGTCTCATTATCCTGAATCTGGTCTCCTTGCTGTCCATACACCCTGAGTGGGGCCTAGTCAATCCTATTCTGCCACCAACCTTTGTGGAATTTCCCCCGTCCCACTCAGATCAGAAGCTACGCCACATCCCTTTGGTGACACATCCTTTGGTGTCATTTTCTTTGGCAGTAAACCCCAGAGCATTCTGGTCCCTAGCCACCTCTACCATTAGGCCACCACCCCTTACTCTCTCCTTTCACCTATGCATCTGCCCCTCAACCTAACTTGTAGGTTCTGGCCCTGAGGAAAGAAGAGTCAAGGGCACTGTGCAGTCCATTATTCCAGGTCTGGCCGGGCTCAGGACCTAGGGAGGGGACCCTGGGGGCCCTGGGGCAGCTGAGAGGAGAGGCAGGAAGGAGTAGGCAGGGAGGGGCTCAACCTGGCAGAAAGGAAACGCTAGGACTCGGGTCCATGGCCGCAATCCCCTGCCCCTGCCACACACACACACACACACACACACACACACACACACTCACTCACACACACTCACCCTGTTGGAAGGTGACATTTGCTATTAACCTTATATTGGGCCATTTTGTAAATCAATGTCACTTACATTTAATAACAAGTGTAATCAAAGGAATTATGCAAATTTAATTTGATGCTTCTTGAATTATGCAAATCTGCGGTGCACATAATGTTCTCTGACATGTGCCCGTTGGAGAGAGAGAGAGAGCAAGGGAGAAAGTGGGGAGAGGGCAGAGGAGAGAGGCTAGGACCGGACTGAGGGGTGGGCTGGGACTCGCCCTGGGGGACAGGAAGGTAGGGTGGTGCAGGGCAGTGCAGCAGTGAGGGCCAGGTGCTCTCCATCATGGCACAGGGTGGGCAAGTCTGGCACCTCCACCTTCTCCCAGTTCCCACTTCAGTTCCAGACTCCCCCCTCTCCCCTGTCTTGGCCAGCGTGACCTTGCTGGTCACTTGTCCTCAGTGTCACCTCCTGTGAAATGGGAGTGGCCAAAGTGCCGAGGGCTCAGGGGTCCCAGCTCCTGGTGGCAGTCCCCTGTGAGGTCAGCCTCTCAGTGCCCAGGCCCCAGGCAAGGCGCCCATCTTTGCACTGGCACTATGATTGCCGTTATTTTGCATAACAGTCTTGAGGCCCTGGCAGAAAATAGGATCCCACCAACACGTGACAACAAAGCCTGCTGACCTGCTGCCAGGCACATACTGGGACAAACTGAACACGGGGTGATGCACTGATGTCCACACACATCTATATCCACGGTGACACAGTCACACGCACATGCTGTTTACGAAGCGTAAACACAGCCAGTGAAAATCAAACATGGATCCAGTTACTCCAGGGATTTACATAAAGGCTACAGAGTTTCAGCCGCTTAAATGCACAGCCCCACACATGAACCCTGCATGTTACCTGGACATACCTGGGCTCAAGGGACACTGATTCCTAGTAGATCACCCACTGCGACACACGCTCGCGCTCATGACCAGGCACAAGAACACTTCCAAGTGTCCATACAAGGCACATTCCCACCCACGTGCCCTCACCTGCTCCTGAGGCAAGCTCAGTGGTCCAGGAGCCTCCTGCTGGAAGGGTGCCCCCTTTCCCCTGCCTCGAGGTTGGCTGGAGAGGGACAAAGCTCTTGGATGCAGTGAGAGGGAAAAGGGCCACCAAATTCAGGGTGCTGGATGGAGTCACCAAAGGACGTGTGGAGAAGCTGCATCAGGGTTGGCCAGCTCCCCCAAACCCTCACCTCTTCCACAGTCCCCACCACAACTAGCTGGAAACCCCATGTGTGGGCCTGGGCCAGAGCACCGTTGGCCCCTCGGCCCTGAACAGCAGGGCCAGAGAAGGCATCAGTGGCCTCCGGGGGCTGCCAGGGGAAGCCTCCAGACCTGGTGAACAGTGTATGTCAAGAGCCCAGAAAGGGTTAGCCGTCGTCATTATTTTGATTTTCCTCCCCGTGAGCCCTGCGTGGGTTTGCAGATGATGGCTTCATTCTCTCTGCTTCTCTGTCGTGCCCTCATGCTCTGGAACGTAAAGTCCTGCTGCTGCCACACAGCCCGCGCCCTGCCAAGCGGCTGGGCATCAGGAGTTGGGGTGTACCTGTGAGTGAGGGTGTCACATCGGCAGTGCGCTTGTGCGTGGTGTTACTATGTGCTTGTTACAAATGTCGCTGTGTCTCCGAGTGTTTCTCTTGTCACCCATGTGTCACTGGTCGTTGAGGCGTCCTTGGTTAGAAAATGTTTGTGCTGCTGTTTCAGTTTATCGTTTCTGCATCAACACACAGAGCATTGTGTTTCAACACGGTTTTCCTCTTTGTCATACGCTGTGATGGTATTTCCTCTCCTGTGAGTCAGCACGTTCAAGCTGTTACAGAAAGTGTGTTTGATGTGTGATTTCATACGTGTGAACCAATGACCACTTGGATGTCATGACCTGAATAGCATGATGTTGGGCTTTTCACCGTAGGTTTGGGTCGCCACAACGTGCATGTCATCACACTGGAGCCACCCAATGTCTGCGTCGATAAGGTGTGTGCTGGACCCGATGTGCCTGTGCATGTCCCCGGCGTGTGTGGCTGTGCTTGACCTGTCATCGTGTGTTCTTGTGAGCAGGCATGTGTCAGCAGGCATCAGGCATGTCCACTGTTTGCAGTCTCCCCGGTATAACTCTGTATCTGCACTGCCATTCTGGAAGGCTACGTTCGTGGTCAGTTGTGAGTTAATCAGGGGTGTCGTTGCACCCCCAGCACCACTGCCTATAATCCAGCTTGACTTGATGCCATGTGTGCAATTGTGTCCTCTTTCTTTTCATTGTCCCCAAATTGGGAGGGTATTGTAAGGTGTGAATGATGCCAGCTATCTGTGTGTGTGATCCACATCTGAGTTGTCACAGGTTGTCTCTGGGTGGCAATGTGGGTGCACTCTAACAACAGGGTGTGTGCCAGGGGTTGAGCCAGCACGGTGTATGTGCCGTCGTGTTCAGGTGCCGCATTGTCAAATGTCAGTGCTGTCACAGTGTGTGTCTCTGTGACTTGTGTTCCGGTTCTCATGGCGTGTGACTGTATGGCACCATGCATGCCTTCTGCATCTGGGTTGATGTTACCGTGTAGATTACATGTCTGTGAAGATCATGTTTAAGTTGTCACTGTGCGTTGCCGTGTTTGAGGTTTTATAAAGCCTGCTTGTCAGAGCTGTGGAGTCTATTGACATGTGTAGGTTGTCAAGGTGTCTGTGTGTTGCCACATAGTGGCATGTGAGGCATGGCAATGTTTCACACTACAGGTTTGTGCACTGTGTCTGCGTGTAGCTGACCTTGTAGGAGGTGGCTCTTAAAATGTGTGTGCTAACCCACTTCTCAGCAAGGGTTCAAAAGTGGAAAACTAGAAATGAGAGGGAAAGAGGGAGAGCTGGAAGAAGGAGGAGGCTGGGCCTAATCAAGAAGGGGTAGGATGGGGCTGGTAGGGGTTAGGGACAGAGAGAGCTCTAATTGGCCCGCGGTGAATTATTCACATGTATAATCCTCGCAAGATTTCAGCGCGGGCAGTGCCAGTAAATGCTGTGCATGTTTAAAAGTCATTTCCATAAGTAAGTGCAATTTCTCTACTGTTTGCCCCTGTTTAATGAAGTGAAATCTTGTTTGCATTCCTCCCAATTTCCCAACGAAAGGCGCCCAACCGTTCGCACCAAAATTACACCGCCCAAATTAAAACTCGGGCTCCGAGGGAGGTGAGGGGACCGCAGCACTGGGCCCTTCTGGGAGGGCCTGTGGAGGGGTGGGGGGCAGGCAGGCGCTGGGTTGGGTTTTTCAGCTCATTGCTTCCCTGTAGTTTTGCAATTTCAAGTGCCCCCTCCCCATGTTTCCAGCCCTCACTTGTTCCCTTCGTGTTCTTGCTCCCCTTTGCCTCCCCCTCCTTTAAGTGAATCCCTGAGGTCAGGAACTGGGTATGATGTCGTTCATGTATATGTAAATGCACCCTGTATGCATTTGTACACACAGTCACGTGTGCGCTTGTGTCATGGTGATGCACAGTCATCCTCAGTGACAACGAAAGCCCAGTGACTCAAACACACAGTGCAACAGCAGCACTACAGAGGGGCGTGTGTGTGCGGTTACTTACACGCCTTGGCCTATGTATGTACATGAATTTGCACACAAATCTTGCAGCGTGTGGGTATATTGTGTGTCGATGATGAGTGTTACCCGAATGATATGAAGACAGAGCGGCCAGGGGAGACAGTGGGCATTTGTACAGTTTCTCTTCTGCCCGCAGTGGGCTACTCAGCTCTATTGTTCTGACCTACTCCTTCCTGAGCAATACCTGCTAAGCTCCCCAACCACCGATCATCAGTCGCACTGGCACCCCAGGATCAGGGGAGTCACCTCTTTCCCTGCCAAACCCAACAGTGCCCTCTGCTCTTTAAGGAACAGACACGTTGGCAGGTGGCCTGTGAACAAAGGAGTTCTGATGAGGCTGGCAGGAAGCCCCCTCCAGGCTCAACTCCCACAAAGCTTCACCCCCTTCCCAGGCGAGATGCCCACTGCGTGGGGGTCACTGTGAAGTGGAATCTAGAACAGAATTGCAGATCACCCTTATTTGGATTAGCTGGAAAAAGTTATAGGGAATAAGGGCCACCTAGTGATCTCCCTAGGCTCCCCACGAAGGGCTCTTGAGGTTTGAAAATGCTGAGGCTAAGGAGTGATGGCAGGGGGCTGTGGGTGAGCTTTGTAGATACGACCACTTCCACAGTCTAATCACCTTCTGCACACCTTCTTCCTCTGCGCCTCTCAGCCTGGGAAGGACAGAACAAATAAGTCCCATGGCTACAAGAGCACCATCACCCTCATACATAGATGTTAAGGCCGCCAGCCTCTCCCCAGTACATCACAGCAAGGCACTGGCGGAATAACTAGAAGAGGTTCACATTGTGTCCTGAAGTTTCGGTGGAGAGAATCATTCAGAGGTGACGTCCGGAGGAAAAGTTGTTCAGGAGGGTGATAACAGAGGGGTCAGTTGGATGTCAGACTCTAACTTGGAGAGTGTCATCTTAGCACACTAATGTCTGCCACGCACACCTTGTATATTCTGCCATCCATGGACAGCATCTTCCGTGTTTCCCATCTTCTCTTTTGTCCATACTCTTCCTTCTGCCCTAAACACCATATTAGCCTCACCCTTACCCCAACTTCTACCTGCTAGGGACCTAAGGATCCAGTCTAGGTTCAATGCCAGTTTCCTCAAGAAGACTTTCATGCTGACCTCACCATGACTACTACACCTTGAGTAGCACCAGAGATTCCTGGAACACAGTTTCTCTGCATCTTGCCCCTTCTTGCCTGCTGGGGTACAGACCCTCTGAGCGCCAGTCTCTTTGGGTGTTTAGCACGCAGGAGCAGGGCTAGGGAGTCCTCACAAAGGCCTTGTGGATAAGCCAATGATTGACCAGAGTACATGTGAAGAGTTAGGGTGTGGGGGAGGGGGAGAACAGCAGGGGGTAGAGCTCATATCTCACTTCCCTGCAAATATCAGAGTACTGAGAAAAGACACTCATATTTGGCTCCTTTCCCTAGCCCAAGCCAGCAGAATTAAGCCCCAACCCCTGTTCTCCATGGCCCTCATCTTTATGTGTTTCTCTGTATGTGGCAGCAGAGCTGTCTGCTATGTGCCCTTGCCAGGAGAGAGGAGGGACGTGCTGCCAGCTGAGATCTCCCCATGAGAGAGACTCCGGATGGAACTCACTCGCCTCCATACTGCCCTGGGGGGCCATTCTGCCCCCCTCCAGGGAACTGTGTCAGTGTTATCCAGACTGCTACTTTCATTATTGAAGTCCTTCCCTCTTAGAGGAAAAGACTCTGCAATTAATGTGCTGATGGCCCCACTTCTCTCCTGGGCCTGCCTTCTATGTCAGCTATGCCATTCCTCCCACCAGGGATTCCCCAAACCCATCAACAGACCCTCCACTGTATCCACTTGTTCCCAAGACCCTCTCACTGATTTCCCCCCATTAACCACTCTGATCCTCCTGTAACAGCCCCCCCCAACCCAGGCTTTCCCTCCCTGACTCTCACTGAAGATCCACCATCAAGTCTCCATTTAACCCTCTTGTTTCCTTTCTTTCTAATTCTCTTGCCAAGTGTCTCTGCTCAAACCTCATCCTCCAGCCCCACAGCCCTCCCCCGGCTAGTCCACAGCGCGATGCAGTCAAAATCCGCAGGAAAAGGCTCAGTTCTATTTCTAGATACACACCTTCAGGCCCAACCACCTTCCTAAGTAGAAATGGACAGCCCTGCTAGGTGCCTGGGGTGGGGGAGGGGGTGAGGTGGGTTCCAGACAAAAAGGAGGCGTGAACTTCAATCCGGAAGGTCTCTGTGGACCCTTCCCCCTCTCCTAGGCAAGTCTGGGAACTCGCTCGGGCCCTGGCTCCCCCTGCCCTCCCCTTTCCTCGCTTTCATCAGAATTCAATTTCCGCCCTTAAGTGACTCCGCGGGCCCCTGATCCTTCCCTTGATGAATGAGCCGCCCGGCCCGGCCCCGTCCGTCACCGTCACCCTCGCCTCGGCCCGGGCTGCCGCCGCCCCCAGCCTCGGCCCCTCCACGGAAAGCCGGCCGCGACCCCCCACAGCTCCCACCCAGACCCCAGCCGCCACACTCCCTTCGGGTTCCTCCCCCGCATCGCAGCAGCCCGCCCCACCCCCATACCCGCGTGACTTTCTCAGTCCCGGTCTCTGTCTCTGTCTGTGTGACTCTGTCTCTCCCTATCTCTCCAGTCTCTCCTTCTCTCTCCCTCCCTCTCTCCCTCTCTCACTCTCCCTTCTTGTCCCTTCTCTCCCTCCCTCCTTCCTTCTCTCCCTTTAACACCTCTATTCATCTCTGGGAGCAACATCATTTATTTTGCACTTCCCAGATAATTTACTTTTTTTCCCTTCTACAGGAATTCTCCATTTCCCTATAAAATGAAAATTCATCTAGAATTACATCTTATGTCATCATTATGTTTATTAAGCGTGGATGATGTATATGAACAGGACGGGCTTGCTGCTGAGTGCTTAATGGTGCATAAGATTAAGCCGAGGCTCTCAGCTGCGCAGCGACTCCCCTCCGGTTCCCATGTTGTCGAGGCATGCTGGGAGTACAAGTTCCGAGCGCACGGCCAGGTGAACGCGCCGCCG
>NW_004567112.1:18144469-18189016 GCF_000260355.1 Condylura cristata | reverse complement strand
GGCTCTTGTCTATTACTCTGAGCCTCGGTCTCTCGACTCCTTTCCCGTCTCTCTCTAGCTCTCCCTAGTTTTGTTGTGTCTCTGTGTGTGAACCTCTGCAACTCTCGCTGCGTGCGTCCGTAGGTCTGTCCGTCTCTCGCGGTCTCCCTCATCCCCCCTCTCCCCCTCTCTCCCCTCTCCCCTCTCCCGGCGCTGGCGGCCACCGCACTGCAGCGCAGCACCAGCAGTCTATGACAAAAACATTATCCTTCTGCTGCTAAACAATCCAATAAACCTCTCCACAGGGAGAAAGTTAACCTCTTGTCTCTTCGGCTGATGCCTTCCCGCCCACGTGACTGCTGCCACAGTAAATTCAAATCATTAGTCTCCTCACCCCATCAAAAAACTTCTATTAGTAATGGAGACCTCGCCGGAGACCTTCCGCGGAGAGCGCTGCCTTCCCAATTCCCAGTGGAAAAATTCTGCGCGAAAAACTAATTCTACTTTTAATAATCTGTCATCAGGACCAGAGGCAGTCATAAATTATATGGGAGCGCGTGCGAGAGCGCGCCACAAGAGGGAAATCAGGGCGAAAAATCAAAGCCCAAGTTTGACAAACTTTCCTGAAGATAAATAATAACTTACAAACAGGATTAGTTGTAAAGTCACGCTCCGGCGCGCAGCCACGGCGGCAATCACGTCTGCCGAGGGCCGCCACTGCCGAGGCACCTGTCACCGGCCGCCATCGCCTCGGAGCCTTCCTCCCCGTCCTCCTCCTCCGAGCTTCCTCCCTTCACCCTCCTCCCCTCTCCTCCTCCTCAGCCTTATTCTTCCTTCCTCCCCTCTCTCTCCTCTTCCTCTTCTTCACCCTAGTCATCCTCTTTTTTCTCTTCACCTCCCTCCTCCTCCTTCCTCCCCAGCCTTCTCTCTTCCCCGCCCAGCCTGCAGTGCTCACCAGTCCATAGGGCCCGCAGACCTGGTCCCACATCTCCCAACCCATACCCAAGGGTCCCCACCTGCCGGGCCCAAGGCCAGAGGGTGCAACGATTCGTGGGAGCGCTGTCTACTGAGACTGTGATTTTGAGTAGGGGTTCAGTGTGTAAATGGGAGTGTGGGTGCACCCTGAGACCCTCAACCCGCGTGCCTCGCCGGGCGACCTCCGCTGCCTCCAGGCCCGTCCCAATCTCCTTGTTCCCTGCCCCCACCACCAGAGACTGGTGCGGGCGGGGGGGGGGGGGCGCGTAGTCCGACCCCTAAGTTTATTTGTTTGTGTTAGCGTAGGGTGGCGGTGGGTCCGTTCCGCCGGCCTAAGGGCCGCCCCCACTCTACGCGACCCTCCCCCACTCTACCCCGCCCTCGCCCCGCACAATCTCGGCGCTGACAGCCGAGCGGGTGATAAATGCCGGCGACGCGGGGAAGGAATTGCGCAAAATAAAGAAGCATGTTCCAACAAGTCCTGTCAGGATTCTATTGATTTAATCATCTGCAGAAATACACATTCTGGATTACTGTAGCGTGCCGGGGCCGGGGGAAGGGGCGGGCCGGCCTACTAGGGCCGCGAAGGGGGAGGCGGAGCTGAGGAGAGAGGGGCGGGCAGAGCCTGGGATGGCCCCGCCCCTCGTCTCAGGCCCCGCCCCAAACCAAGGGCTGGGCTCGAGACTGCAGGGGTTTTGGGGAGGTGCGGAGGTTCAGCAGGCGGGTCTTTCTGCCCCACTCAGCATCTTCTCATGCACCAGCCTCGCAAGATGAGCCCACCGACCTCAGACCCTCATATCGCTGCGCTGGGCCATCAAGGACTTGCTGGGACTGGACGCCCTCCAGGACAGGGAGTGGGAGGGGAGCGGGTGGATGGGACTTCTGCATTGCGAATCCTTTAGGGTGCTTCCCTCTCTTCATCTCTTACTAAGACCAAAACCTTGGCTGCCTGGTTCGGGAGTGCGTGAAGGGATGCAGGGTATCCAATACTACCTCCTGAAAGAGATGGTCTGTTCTGGCAGCTAAGTCGAGGTATTGAGGTGTAGTGAGGTGGGGTGAACAGAGCCCCTTCAGACAGCCTCGGAGACCAGTGCTCCACTTGGACACTATAGGTACTCAATAAAGGTCAAATAAAACCACAAGTATCAGAGCTTCTGGCTCCTGCCCCGTCATTCAGGCTTAAGAGTCCCCAGGGATGACTTGGGACAAGGTTGGATTTTCCTCCAGCTGAAAACCTGGCCCTTTAGGATAAACATACCTAAAATGGGGAAGGGTGCTAAAGGGTGGAGAGATTGAGCAGCCCCTGAGAGTGGGGGAACCCAAAGAGAAATGGAGGAGGAAAAAGATGTGATTGATTTATTGTACTTTATCCCATGGAATCCATCCAAGGGTCTACCGAGGGTGTTACAATTAATAGCCCCCATTTTACAGATGAGAAAATTGAGGTACCAGAGGTTAAGCGGTTGACTCAAGGTCACAGTTTTGCTGGGCTGGGTCAGATCAGGGGAGACAGCATGGGGAAAGCAAAGGGGAAACAGACCCAGTGACCTGTAAATCTTGTCCACTCCGAAGGCAGTAGAGGTGGGGGGAAAGCCAGTGCTTAAACCTTCCCAGAGGTTCAGAGAACCGCAGAGAAGGGGATTTGTGGGGTGGGCATGCCATCAGAGAGTAAACTTACCACAATGATTTCTATGGTTGGGGTCAGTCCTGGCTTGGGGGAGAAGGTGGAAAAGAGAAATGCAGCTGGAGAAGCTTTATCTCAGGCCTGAGACCAGGCAGTAAGGTGTGGGCTGAGGTCAAACATGGTGAGAGAGGCAGGTGGCATGGGAGCTCCCCCCCTTCAGGGACCTGTACCAAATAAAAAGCCAAAATGAATGAGCTTAACTGAAGAAAGAAGTAGACAGGAGATCCCCTAAGACAGGCAGACCCATGGGCAGCAGTGGAGTAGATGTGAATAACTGAGCAAGGCAGGGAGTGAGAAATGAAGATGCACTGTCTTTCTTTGCACGGGGTAGGAGGCAGGAGGGAGATCAGGAAAAGAGGGTGTTACAAAGAAAGGATGAAAGGGGAGAAGGGAGACAGAGACTTCTATCTAAGAGGATGAGGGCTCTGCCCTGAACCCCTTGTGAAAATGATGTTAGCTCCCCATTTCTCCACATACTCCCCATTCACAGCTTTCAGGGGAGCTTTCTTCAATGTCCGTCCCCCCCCCTTCAGCCCAGGAGGGATGGGAACACTAATTTGCTTAATAGATGAGCATTTATATAGAATTTATTCTCTTCAAGACACTGTTCCAAGTACTCTATGCATATTAATTCGAGTCTCCATAATAAGGGTATGAGATAAATAACGGAATCTCAATTTTACACAACAGCCAACTGAGTCACTGAGAACTTTATAAATTTGCTCCAGGTGGCGCCATTTGCACTGGGGAAACAGACTGAACCCAAGCACACACTCACCCACTATGCCCAGACCCCTCAGTGCCAACCCTGGACTGCAAGTCGATGTCCCGGGCCCAGTGCCACCCTGTATGCATTTAATCAAGATCCTTCCGGTCTGGGCCTCAGTTTCTACATCTGTAAAGTCAACGGATCCGGTCAACCCTCTCCTAAATCCCTCCCAGACACAGCCCTACAGCCTGCCATTCCTCCCCCACCGACACCAGCTCCTTGACCCCTCCCACAGACCCGCCGTTGCCGGGTCCCCAGCCCCAGCCCGTAGGAAGCCTGGCTCGCCTGCCCCACCCGCTCCCCCCGGGCCCGCGCGTGACTTTAGCGCGCGCGCGGCTCGGCCCGGAAGGTCACCTCCTTCATCACGGATTCTATTTGCATCCGGAATCGCATGTACATGAAAAATGTGTCCGCGTGCGGCCCCGACTGCAGACGCAGATGAAATTCTGTGCCGAGCCTGATGCGCGGTAACCTTTGCAGATGGCGCCGCTATTGCTGAGAAATGGATTGCTTAATAAAGCGTATCATCCGGCATATTTGCTGCTTGGCTAGCCAAATAGAAGTTGTTTTTTGCACAAATTTCCTTGTCAAATTTGTCAATGTTCATGTCATTTTTGCTTTAGGTCACAGAGCAAGGTGCAAATTCCTGGCATCTTTACTAGTTGCAGCCAATTTCGGCGATTTCGGCGGTGACGGGGATTCTCCAAGGAGCCGCTTGTCCGTGCGCGCCCGCCTACCAGCCCCAGCAGAGCGCGGGTCCCCACACCTCCTCCGAGAAGCCCACAGGCCCAACTCACGTTTGGGAGAAGAGGCTGGAGGGGTGGGTGTCTTTCTTTCGTAAGCACCCACTCCTAGTCCCTTCCCAGACACACATCAAGGAAGTGGGGGATGGGTGTGAATAGGGGGCTCCAGATGCACCTCTCCTGGCGCTACCAGGAAGGGGGGGGGGACCTCTTTTCCCGGAAAGGTCTCCTCTGACCTTTCAGGGGCAACGGAAGTCCTTTCAAAAGAAACCTTGCCTCCCCGTGCACAAGACTCCACCCACACCCCATTCCAAAGTGGACTGACCTCTCCCCACCCTACAAAAAGCCTTACTGAAAGCAGGAGAATGGGCTGCAGAGCCTGTGGGGTGACTCCTCTTACTGGCTACCTACCCACTGTGATGGACACGTGGTCTCTTCACTTCCTGAAGGGGAATTGTGGATAAATAGGTGTATGTGGACCTGAGAGGGACAAAAGGATGCACACCTTCCTGGGGAGGTAGGCAAAGCTGGTTAACTCTGCCTGGATCCCCGCCATTTGAGGTATACCATTGGGAGTTGGCCACATCTACTCCAGACTAATCTTACAAAACCCACAGTATCTTAAGAGGTCACTCAGGGGCTTCGGCAGGCCAAAGCTCAATGGGGAGGAGGGAGGATAGGTTACTCCCACCCAGCATAAGTCAACCACTGGCCTGGATTACACATGCACTCATCACTTCAGCAGTGACATTATCCCCATTTTACAGATGCAAACACACCTCTTAAAAACAGACCCAGTTGGAGAGTTTGAATGATCTTTGTGAGCCTGTAAGGGTAAATAATAAAGGGCAGATGACGGGGATGGGATAAGTGGTGCGGAGAGGGTGATGGGGGTGTCATTGAAAGCCTGCCCCAACGTGAGAGAGCAGGAGCTGGGGGTCTGAGGGGTATGTGATCGGGGTACTCGTGCAAATTGTGTATGGGAACATGAGTGAGGAGAGATGCTGGGTATATCGGAGATAGGAGTCTGGAGAAGATGTAGACAGGACAGATGTGGGCAAGTGGGAAACGCTTATAAGGGCGGGTGTGTGGAGTCGTTTGCGGGTGTGGGTACTTGGGGACAGGTATCAGGAACATATAAGTGGTGACATGCGGTGAATGGTGACACTAAGCTTCGTGGGGCTGGATATGTCTGTCCTGCCTACTGTAGACCCAGGGCTACGTGCACTACTGGACATATGGTGAGAGCTAAGGATCTATTTGTGTGATGACTGGATGGGGAGAGGCTGGTGGGGGACAAGGTAGGTTGTCACGCTGGAGGGGTGGGCACTTATCATGAGATGTTCTGAGTTGGGGGGGGTTGGATTCTCCCTTCAGCCACTGCAGCACTGGGCTAGGCTGGAAAATGGTCAGACCTGCTTCCTCCTAACTGGAGACCAGGCCGGGATAGGAGCCCAGTGAGCCCAGTGGGGGCTGCAGAGTATTGGATGATGTGGGTGGGGGTGGGGTGGGGTGGGGGAGGACTGCCGTCAGATTATTAATGGCCATGCGTTGACTCAATTAAATCCAGCCTGCTTTTGTTGGCAGGCCTCCGCAATTATGCATCTCATTACGGGCGGCCGCCCAAATGCATCCTGGGAGGAGACCAGAACTCCAAATTAACTTTTCTTGGCGCTGCGGGGGCTGGTTGGCCAGCACTGCCTACACGGCAGCCAATCAGTGTTGGCTCCAAGGGGGGCGGGGTCAAAGGAAGGGCGAAGGTGGGGGGCGGGTAAGCTCTCTGATCTGGTCCAGGCAATATAGGCTGAGCACCTGCAAGTCCACCCATAACTTGACTCCCAAGTTCACCCTTCCCACACCCCCACCAAAGATCCTGCCCAGGCATTTGCACCAGTCTTGGCCGGAGTCTGAGCCCCATCCTTACTCCCTCTGTGGTTGAGATCACCTCAACAGTGAGCCCAGAGAAACAGGAGTCCCAGGACCCTTTGGTTCCGGCCCACCCACCCATGCAGGACCTAGCCAAAATGTGACTACAGGCCTGCACCAGACCCACAAGGGCCCTGGAAAGAAGAGGGCTGTGCAGAGAGGGCGTCCTTCTGAATACGGGGGGGATGGGGGGGGCAATCCAGAAGTTGGCCTGTCTGGCTTCTGTCCTGATGGGTGTTTTGTGTGTGGAGTGTGTGCGCATGCGCGCAAATGCCTGCTTACAGCCTGCCTCAGCAGTTACACCACCATTATAAAGTGCTTCATTAACCTGTCACTCAAAGTCCCTTCTCTCAGCTCTCCCCTCCAACAACCCATATGTATGTGGCTCCTGCAATGTGCCATCCTGAACCCACTTGGCATTGCCCACCCTCCCCCTACACACATGGCTCCTATTGCCTACCGAGGAGTCCCTGGTTGCCTACATCAGATATGTGTGTGTGCGGAACATTATCTAATTGTGTCAGTGGCCTCGCACATAGTGGCCTTGCACTATGTGTCATGACAGGAACTTTGTTGCCACTTTGCAGCAGGAATGTGATGAGGGACACAGCCATTGTGGAGCAGGTTTGCAAGGCCAGACTCTGCTCCTTCAGCAGAAGTTCTTGTGCTATTTATTGAAATCATACAGTATAGTAAAAGCTGATCATGCAATAGTGGTTTGTGGAATAGTGTCTGGAGGGTGGGATAGGAATGAGGGACAAAGTTTTATGAGGAACAGGGAAGGGGACAGCATGACCATGCGTCAGCAAAGAGATATTCGCATCAGCAAAGTGTGATGTTATCACAGGCCAAGTTATCCGAGACCACCATGGAGACAGCCAGGTAATCCGGTCAACAGTGGCCTGGGCGTGATACAAACTGCACTCTGTAGGTAGTCAAAGCAGGCTCTGCTGTGATCTGTAGACAGCAAATGGGTCAGTTGCCCACAACGGCCAGCTCCTAGGAACCCCAACCATGCACCCCTGAGGGGTGGCTTTCTAACTGGAGCACCCCAGGCTAGCATGTGCAGACCTAGCTCTGGCTGTGTGACTTTGGACTCCCTTTCACAGCCTCTGTGACCTCTATATTAGGTAATCTAGTTTAGCCTAGATCTCTGATGTCCTTCCACCTTTGGTCTTCTGAGTGCAGGTGAGCATGACTGTCTCTGGACCTGCTGAACTGTATACATGTCTTGGTATGTGTTCCTTCCGGCGGTTTTCCTTCCCGGGAGGTGTGGCGGCAGAAAGGCCACCGAAACACAGAGGCCACTCTGACCTGGGAAAGGTGGGCCTTTCTGAGAGGCTACATGTCACCACCCACCGTCGTCCACACCTAGGATCACACACTCTTGCTTCCTCTGACCAAGTCCTGTAGGCCGGGAGCCATAAGATGAGAGGGGCCCATTGCATCAAAGCAGGCATGGGCCCAGGCATTTCCCACTCAGACTCGTGCCCTCAACACACAATGAAGATCCCAGATTTCTCAATTGTCCTGGCCATGAGCCACTTCCCAGAAACATCCATGGGAGAAAGATGGAACATTTTCCATGACCAGGGAGGGCTGTGCTCCCCCCCCCACTTGTGGTTTCTTTATTGTGTGTTAATGAAACCCTGTTTCTTCTGGGCGTTTAATTCTTTCCATCTATTATGTTTAGACAACTCATTAACAATCATTCGTTATAATTAGACTTCAATTTTAGGCTCCTTTCTCAGGGGAGGCAATGCAAAGCTTTTACACATATTTGCATCATAAACAGCTTCCAAATCTCTGGGTGCCACCTCTGCCCTGTCCCACTCTAACTCCTGTTCCTTCTTTTCCTACCTTCCTTGCCTCCTTTCTGCCCATCCCTTTCAGCCTAAATGTAGCCATGACGGTGGTAGAGGGGAAAATCCTGCTGCTCCCCAAGTCCCTCTGGTCCTCATTGAATGACACTGCAGTGCCCACGTGGGGACAGCCTTCCCTGCCAACAGGCCTCCTACTGGTCACCAAAGAGTAGCAGCAGGGCATGGTGTCCCTGTGGCTCTGGATCACTCGGTGTCCCCAGGTGGATTCACATACCACAGAAATGCCTGGCCGCACGTACTTACACAAGTGTGAAAAATAGAATCACACAACCACTAATGGGGATGGCAGAGGGAGGCCCAGGGGGATGTCTCTTTCTCTGCTTCTAAGCTGCGACACTGATGCCCACCATACCTCCCGCCAAATTCCCTAAAGTTTAAGAACCCTTGCAAAATGATAGGATCTCTATTTGAAGGAAGAATGTTAGTTGAGAGTACAAATGAGTGGGCTTCAGGGGAAATTACATGGATGTTAAGGTCAGATAGACTGGGTTCAGACTCCAGCTCTGTGACTGACTAGACATGTGAGCTTGGCACCTGGTGTAACCTCTTGGAGCCTCAGTTTACTCATCTGTAAAATAAGGATCTCTACCTTGCTAGGGCTCTGTGAGAACGAAGGGAGATAACAGGAAAAGTAAAGTACCTGGAATTTTATAGGCACTTGACCTATGGTAGCTATAATCATACTAGCGAATAACTATATTAATAATTTATGAGTAACTATAATAATAACTCCAAGAAGAGGCCTCATGGGTCATTCTGCGGAGCTTCCTTTCCAGGGGGGCAGTCTCCGTGGGTGCTATGGAATACGGCTGCTCAGAGCTGTAGGGTGGACAGCTCTGCCCTGTTCCAGCCGAGGCAAATCTCATGAGACAGGCTTTCTTTAGATCCAGTTACAATCAGCCTCCTTGCAACCTGTCCCATAGCCGTGGGTCTTGCCTCTGGAATCTGTCTCCTACTTGGTAGTGGGTACCCAGGAAGCGCCCATCAGAGAGTAGCGAAGAGGGTGGGCTGGAGGGTGAATGCCACGACGGGGTGGGATTTTGACAGAGGAGGCAGAGAGGCTGATGGGAGTCAGGGGGTGGGGTATGGCTGGACCCCTCAGAGGCAGTAGGAACCAGAGGGAGCCACAGGAGGGGAGACAGAGACAGAGAGGGGACACCAGGGGAGAAGGATTTTCTATCAACAAAACAGCAGGACAGATTCTGGCTGGTCTCTGGAAACATCTTCATCCGGTGCCTGAGGCCGGCTCTAAGCTTCTTTTAGCTCATTACTGGCAATTAGTCCTCTGGGCCCAGCCTGGGGGAGGGGGGTACTATTAGCTCTACTCCCCTGGACACACATACACACCATGAATCAAGTTGACAACTTTGCCCAGGCCTGCCCTGGATGCCCTGTGCTGTGTGTGGAGCAGGACACGCGTGTGTGTATGGATGAGGTGTGCAAACGCACATGTATCCTGCGTGAAGATGTCACGGGCAGAGAGTATGAACACATCCATAACGGCCCGCGGGAACGTGAGGTGGTGCAAACAAGCAAGAAGCGTGTTGCACTTGTAAGGGCTGTGTGTGTAGGGGTGCCCTGTGAGGATGTGTGAAGGCACAACGAACAGGTGGGGATGGAAAGAAGACATGTACGTGTTGGGGACAGGCACGGGCAGGGGATAAATGGGATCTGTTAGGGGCTTCCTTTCCTTAGCAATCATGGGGAGCTGGCTGGTTTGGGAGGCTAGGTTTTAGAAGAAAAAAAGGAAAAAGCAGATTGTGGAGTTCCTGCCCCAGCTCCATCTCAGGAGGGCTATTTCTTGGGGAGCTCCTTCCTCTGAAGTAGAAATATCGAACCCTTTTGAGATGAGCCCCCAAGAATATGCTCCCTGCGAAACCCTTTCCTTCCCAGCTGCCTTAGCTCAGCACCGTACAATAGAAGTTGCGCCATATATGCAATTAACATTTTCTAGTGGCTATGTTTTTAAGAATTGAAATAAAATTCATCCTTTTTATTTTACTACTTTTAAATTAGTACTTGAATAAATACTGAAGATATAGCCAGAACAATCATATCTTAACATTGTAATCATATTTTTTTTCTCTAGTATTTTAATTTTTATTAAGTAAGTAGTTCTTTTTTTTTATTAAAAAGTTTGTAATCATATTTTTAAAGTAATGAGAGATTCTGCATTTTTTCCATAAATGCAGTACTTTTCACGGACAGCACAGCTTTACTGGGAAGGCCACATGTCAAGGGCTCAGGGAAGGCCACATGTCAAGGGCTCAGTAGCCTCGCGTGGTTGGTGGCTGCCACACTGGACAAGACAGACCTAGAACCTGGCCTGGCCGGTTGCTCCAAGGCCAGTGAAGGGTGGTGTTGGAGGGAGGCAGGAGAACCCAGCACTGGCATGGGCACTTTTCACGCTATCTCAGACCTGCCCTTGCGGTCTGCAGGCTCTTTTCCCAGTGGCCATGCCAAGCCCTTGGTCCCAGTCTAGACATGCCATTAGGTGTGTCTTACTCTAGGACTTAACCCCTTTGTCTCACTTGGGGCAGCTCATTCTCTTCAGTTTTGAATCCCTCCTGTAAGCCCTTCTCCTGAGGGCCGCACCCCCCATGCACCACCATCCTGCTTCACCTAAGAGCCTTTGGGGTAGGGAGAGAAACTCAGGTGAGCAGAAGAGTATGAGGTGAGAGAAAGGCCAAGAAAGCCCTAAGTCCCTAGGCAGAGCGGGGAGGGGGCAGAGGGGATGGATGAGCTAAGAAGTGACTGGCCACAGAATAAAAGAATTTCTAGGAGTGGCTTTTCAGCACCTTGCCTCACATCCTTTCAGATTTTTAGTATCCTCAGCCTCTCTGTTTTCTTGGGTCGATCTGGAGGGCTCCCCTCATTTTCACCCCATCCCTCTCAGCCTCTTAACACCTCCACCTCTTAGTCTCTTATCTCCTTCCGCCTACTCAGCTCACTTCTGACTCCCACTCACCATTTCCCATTCTAGCCTCAGCCAGAGTGCCCGGACCAGTGGAAAGAGGGAAGTGGAGACCTGGAATGGAGTGTGAGGGCCTGAGCCAGCACCTCCTGGAGAGAGCAGGAAGCAAGACCCTCCCAGTCCCCTCCCATCCTCTTACCCCTCCCCCACGGGGCTGCAGTGATTCCACAGTCTCAGGGCTTGAGGGTCTCGGGGCCCCTTGCTAATGTAAGGTTATTGTAATTGATATGAAGGTAATTGATAATGTGTTACGGTGAATAATGTCTTCAATTTTCTGCTAAATCCCATTTTTGTAGCCATCTGGGCTCCTCCAACTGCCCCCCTGGGACGCTGGGTAATAGAGAGTAATTATTCTCAAGTCATTTACTTTTTCAAAGTGTTTAGTGCTTATCTGTTTTACAATTAAAATGGAAACGACCCTGATTCACTTCCTTTCTTTTTTATTTAAATAGCACTCACCCCCCCACACACCCCCACCACACACTTTCAGTCACACAACCACACTGGCACACAACCTTCCAGAACACACACACACAGTATCCTTGTATGCGGCAACATGTCCACAAAAATACAACACGTATTCTCTTTGTCAGTCACACACAAGCACACAAACACAACTGTACCTTCAGACAAGGGACACACAGCTCAGTGACCTAGACCGACATACACTTTTGCCAGTCTCCTTTGGAGCAAAAGAACCGGAGGTGTGCATTGTCGGGGTGGAGGTGGGGGGGGAGGAGTCACCTTGGCTGTGTGTCTGAGGGTGCAAGGTTATATTAGAATATAAAAGTCCGGCACTGATGCTCACATGAGTGTGTGTGAGGGTCTGGGTTCATATGAGGGTAAAAATGTGCAAATTTATAGCCCGGGGGTGAGAACAAATTCAGAACCTGGCTTCTGTGTTTGCATCAAGTGACTGGTGTGAGCAGGTATGTGTGAAGCCAGTGTTCACACCCAGTTACACACTAATGAAGGGCCCTGGTATGCAGCCCCACCTTGGACACATGTCCTCAGGAGAGAGTCGCCTGGCTACTCTGAGTTGGCCCAGCACGTAGAGAGCCCCCATCTCATACCATGAAAACGGACCCATTTATTTCAACTGAAAATATCACAGGAAAAACAGTCCATGGAAGACAGGAGGGGAAGTTAGCAGATAAAACAGGTCACACAGACTCCTTCACCTCCCTACCTCCACTGACTCCAACTGTTTTTCCTGCCCAAGAACCCCCTTTCTGGTTCCCCACTAATTAAGCCTTGAGCCGGCCACTGAGCCCCAGCTCTGGTTGATGGTATGGAGGCAAGAGTGACCCTCTATGATCTGGGAACTTATTGCTCCTCCCTTGGGCCATTCCCCAAAAAAGTGTTCTGTGGGCAGACATCAATGACAGCAAGGCACGGACCAGTGGGAGACTGAAGGGCAAGAGCACACATGCCCCAAATCCTTTGCACGATCAGGTAAGACACCTCAAATGTCACACACGACCAGACAACTGAGTCACTGTACTCAGTTGGGTCACTTCAGTCTGGCACGCATGACCTGGGATGTGGTGGTCTGGGGCTCTTCTTCCCGCTGTACAGATGGGGAAACTGAGTCAGTGTGGCCCAGAAAGGTCATAGGTCCATAGGGAGTCAAACCAGCAATGGACAAAGAAGACCTCTGTGCAGCATCCAACGCTGCAGTCCCCAGCATCTGAGCCTGTCACCCTTCCTGCTGCTGAACAGTTGACAGACCCAGGCAAGCCGCCTGAGGGCAGGAGGACACCAGACTGCAGAGTGAAGCCTAACAGAATAAGAGCTGCTTCTAGAACATGCCCTGCCCACACAGCACACCTTCTGGGAAAGACGCAGGGGGTGTGTGGGAGCGTGGCATTTATGGGCAGAGGGTGCTCCTTCCCGCTTGTTCTCATTTCCCATTTTTGGGCGTCCTGTTTTTCCACATCGGTCTTTTTCGGTCTCCCTTTCTATGTATCTGCCTCTGTGTGTGTGTGTGTCTCTCCCACAAACCCCCACACCCCTCCCCATCTCTACCACCCTCTCCTTGCGGCTCTCTGAGCCTGTCCTGTGCTGTCTGTCCTGCTCCGTCTGTGTGTCCCCTGCTGAGCCCCTCCCTCCTGGTCTCCGCGGGTGTCCGGGTCTGTCTGTCTTTCTGTCCCTGTCTCTGTCTCCCCTCAGCCCCTCCCGGACTTCGGCCCCTCACACCTTCGCGGAAAAGTAAACATTTAATTTTTTTGCTGTTAATAGATTTAATGTTCATTTGTTGGTAGCCCAGGGGCAGAAACGCGTGACATTTCAAATAATTGTTGTTTCAGGGGTATCCTCTGGAGGGAAATGCGGCAAAAGTGTGGAGAAGATTTAAGCAAATGACTGTGTCAGCTTCTATTTACTCCTGACAGGATCGCCGGGGGCACGGCTGCGAGATAACCATTAGCGCGGCCGCCGATAAAGCGGGGAGGCTGCATTTCTAAAGGCTCCGCGGCCATTACGGGAAAGTTAGTGTGAAACATGTTAAATTATCCCCAAAGTGGAGGGAGCGGGGGAGGCGGCGGGGGGAGCCGGCGCCCACAACAGCCGCGGCGCCGCCGCCCGGGCCTGAGCGAGCACGCGCCGCGCCCGCCGTCCACCAGGGGGCAGCCGCCGCGGCCCGCGCCTCAGTCTTCCCGCCCGGAGGGTGGGCGGCGGGGGGCGCCCCGCGGGACCGCCAGCTCTGGCGCCACAGACCTCCGCGAGGCCGCCGAGATCAGCAGGTTGAATTGTGTAGCATGAACATACAGTCTAAAATTATAATATGAAAGGTAAAGCATTCCCATTTGGCACCGGGAAAAGGCCTCGTTGTGGGGCTGCAGTCAGGGTCTCCTCTCTTAGGGCCAAACCGGTACCCGCCTCAGGTGTGTGCGGGTAACCTGTCTACATGCTACTGTTTGTGCAGAGCCCCCAAATCTACCACCCAGATCTGCCCCAAACTAATTGCCCCTCTGCCAGTCCTCCTGACCTCAGTTTCCCCATTTGTAAAATGGGAATAATATCTGCCCTATCTACCATACTCCCTGAAGTAATGAGGCCATGTAAACGTGCTCTGAGGAGTCATTAGAGGACAAACAAGTAGTGTTGTCATTACTATTGGGTATTAAATCCTGCTGTGTGCACAGGTTACCTCGGAGCAGAAGGCCCCAAGCAGATGGATGCACCAGGCATTGGGAGTGAGACTCCAATCACAGCTCTGTCTGGGTTTGGGGCACCTGTCTCCCAGCCCTCCTAATTTTGTCCCTGTTAAGACACACTTGGCTAAATAAACATCTCTGGGCTAACCTGATAGTAGAAGTCGTGCTCCAGGCTAGCCCCTGCAAAAACTTGACCTAGGGCATGACTGGACAAGAACACTAGAACCCTGTGACTGAGAATGGGGGGGGGGGCATGAATGGGGCAGGCGGGCAAAGGAGAAGGCAGAAGGACCACCTTTCCCCTTTGTGGTAATGGTGTCTCACAGTTTCTTCCCTCCTTTCTTAAATGTACCAAGATTGTAGCATCACCTACTTATATTTTAGGCCCAGATCCCACCTGTGATGTGGGGGCAGATCAGTGCCTTGAATGGTCATTAATACTACATTTTCACTCCTATCTGACACATTTTCAAGTTTCTAGGAGCCCTGAAGCTCCTCCAAATTCACCCAACGTTTCTGAATCTATCCTACATGTCAGACCTGCTGGTGGCAACATTGGACTGAGGCTATTTTTGCCTTTCAAGTTCAGCATCAAGTGAAATCTATAAATGGTGATTGTTAAGCGAGTGCTGCAACAGAAGTACATAGAAAGCATGAACATTCCAGGGAGCAGCAGGTGAGTGACATCCTAGAGTGTCTAAGTTTCCTTAAAGGAGGTAGGCTTGAATCTGGGGCCTTGAAGGAGGGCCAAGTTTTTATAAGGTGAAAAGAAATGGCCTACTACATCATACTGACAATAATCCCTGTGACCTCCTCAAACAACAAAAATTAACAAAGATAATAAAAACACTTAACCTGTGGCATGTTCTGTATCAGAAACTTCACACTCAATACTACCTTTGATTTATCACAATAAACCTAGGAGGCCAATCATATTATGCCCTCAACTCCATCAACAAGAACTTAAGATTTGAAGATGTTCAGTAATTTACCCAAAGACTCACAACCTTCCTAGCACTGAGACCAGAACAGCTTTGAAAAGAGGCTGGATTTGCCCTTGACAAAAGTCAGCCAACCCCTTTCCAACACTCTATTCCTTTAACTGTTTGCTGCATGTGTGCTAAGTGTCAGGCATTGGCTGGTGCTGGGGGTAAACCAGTAAGATGTATACCCTGCCTTCTGGAAACTCAAAGTTCTAGTGATGGGGGCAAGACCCATGACCTGCACAAAATAGTGTGCAAAATGCTGGCCTGAGAATTCAAAATGCTTTGGGTCATGAGGAAGGTGTCATACATGGAGATGAGCACAATTTGGCAAGACTTGAGTCTGGATAAAAGGAAGAGTTTGTTAGCCAAGGATGTGGAATGTAGAATTCCAGGCAGAGGAAGCAGCAGGTGCAGAAGAGCAGAGAGGAAGGGAAGCGTGACTTTCTGGTGTGTGGCACTTGAGGAAGGTGGGCGAGGTAGAGAAGAGGAGGGTCAAGAGGTTGCCAGGAGCCAAGTCACTATGGCCCATGGGCTAGGCTGAGGAGAGACTTGAACTCTGTCCATAGTCACATTACTTTCAGAGAAAATCAGATCCAATAAGAAATACTTCTTTCCTTCACACAGGATCTCAAATTCAAAGACATCTCTCAACACCTTAAAAATTGGGAAACTTTTTTTTTTTTCATATGGTTTTGATATGGGCCACCAGCACCTCATCCACAGGTGACTTCACTAGGGCTTGCCACCATTAGCTTTCCCTGTTACACTGTGTCTTTCAGCATGACCAGGATCTGCCTCATTCTTGTTCCACAATGGGAGTCCCTGAACCCCCATGTTGACTACTTGTTGGCATGATGGCTGCTGGGGTGGGCACAACAATGCTGGCTGGCCTTGTGCCCACTGGTTTTGTGGCATTGTCCTGGCTCACATCCCCCTTTGACCCCAGGGCTCTCAGTGGACACTACTTTATCTTCCTTCACCGCCCTTGAAGGATGTCTCCACCCAGAAGGCAGATTTGGGCTCCTTCTTAGCAAAGAACTTTTCAATCGTTAAAGCTACCTGAAATGGAAGCACCTACCTTGGAAGAGAGATGCTCCTGTCACAGAGATACTCAAGCACAAGCTCCCTGAAATGGGGTTTTTGTGGGCAGTGGTGAAATCTTTGGCTTCTAGAATCATTTGCAGTCCCACAGCTCTAAGAAGTGCACTCCCAGAAGGGAATAATTTCAGGAACTTTCCAAATAATTATTTTGACTAAGAAAATAAAATTGATTCCATCTGGACACAAAGATCCCTTAATACAGGGAGGGGCACTGAAGATAGAGTTCACCCTAGGTTTTCTTCCCCAAAGGATATCTCAACAGCTGCTCCAGTCTCATCCAGCTACCCTTCCTACTACCAAGCACTAGGGTCCTCCAGGAGGGCCTTGTCTTCTCACTGTGCTTCCAAAAGTGCTTACAGATCCGCAAGAAGTAGGCAGAATGAGGAAAATCTTTGTAGCTGTAGTACATTTGGGATGTCACCATCAAGTACACCCACCACACTAATACTTTTAATGCGAGGAGTTAATCTGGACAGTCTCTATGGGGATTATTACCATGTTCATTGCTGTGCCTTTGGTATCAAGTTCAGAGATTAGTACACAGAAGGCAGAAGGTGTGCAGAAAGCGCCATCCCTATCTACCTGCCTCCTACCCTCATTTTCTCCTTCACTCCTTCCACCTTAAGATAGTCACTGTAAAAACTATAAACTATACAAAACACACAAAGAAGAAAATCGAGAAGAGAGTCAAAATAAAGCCCACAGTCAGATAAGCTTTATTGCTATTTTAGTGACTATCCTACCTCTTTCTACCCCGAAATAAAGAGACACAATGTGTCTTATAATATAATTGGGATCACATTCTGTTCTGTAATCATAGGGACTTCGCTAGTGGCACAAGGGGTTAAATCTCAGCATTATGAAGCATTATAAAGCCACTGCAGGATGAGTTCTATCTCCAGCCAGGGAGCTGACCCACATGGCGCAGACCTCTCTTGTCCTGCCCACTGCTCCCCTCAGCAGTGTATTTCAGTAGATCTGCCTGTTCTGCTCCCCACTCTGATGAATCCTCTTACCACCACCCTGCTGCCCATGTACCTCTGGCCTGTTCTTATATGCATAAATAAATCTTTTTAAAAAATAAAAATGTATCAGATGCCATTCTGTTTCTGTTTTTTAAAGATTTATTTATTTATGCATACTGAACTGGGGTATAGGCCAGAGGTGCAAAAGCAGTGAAGGATTCACCAGAGACAGAGTGGGGAACAGAACAGGCAGATTGATGAAGTACACTGCTGAGGGGAGCAGCAGGCAAGCAGAAGTCTGCTGCGCCACGTGGGTCAGCTTTGGGGAGGGGCTGGGATCAAACGTGCACCAAAGCGGATGTTTCACAGTGCTGCGCTTTCACCCGCTGCACCACCAGGGAGGGCCTCCATTCTGTTTCAATAAATGTGAAGCTTTATGGTTAGTAGTTGCATTATGTTCCAGTATGTGTGTATTGAACTAGTCTTCTGTTGATAGACATTTAGGTTATTTCCAGCTTTTACACTTATTTTAATATTCTGAAAGTTAAAAAAAAAAAAAGGATAGATATGGGCCTATCCCGGTGGTCCAACAGGTTAAAGCACAGCACCATAAAGGTCTCTGCAGCCTCTTCACCATGAGTTCATTCCCTAGCGAGGGAGCTGACCCACAAGGCAGCAGACCCCTCCTGACCCGCCCGCTTCTCCCCTCAGCACTGTACTTTGTCGACCTGCCTGTTCTGCTCCCTGCTCTGCCTCTAGTGAATCCTGCACTGGAGGTGATCCACATGGCGCTGGCAGACCTCTCCTGACCCGCCTGCTGCTCTCCTCAGCAGTGTATTTTTCAGTCGGATTGTTCTGCTCCCACTCTGTCTCTGGTGAATCCTCTCACCGCTCCTACACCTCTGGCCTGTACCCCAGTTCTGTATGTATCAAAAAATAAATAAATAAATAAATAAATCTTTAAACACACACACACACTTTAAATTTGGGCATATTGTCAAACTACCTTCTGAAAAGGTTATGCTGTACATGTAGTCCTATCCAAAAAAGGTGTCACTGGTCCCTTACCTTTTGCCTAAATGAAGGAGTTATTTCTTCAAAAATAAAACAACAACAAAACCCCCAATTCTTCAAACCAATTTTTCTGTGCATGTGTGACTTACGAAGCTCTAGGTAGCCTTACATACAAGTATGATTGCATGTGTGTGTTCTCTATATACAGTAATCTCTACCTCATAAGTCCAAGTCCCAAGACTCCCTAGGTTTATCCTCCTGCCCAATCCTCTCCAGCAGCCTCAGCGATGGGCTAAAGTGTGTCTCAGCCTCCTTAGCTCCAAGGATATTCCCATATTGTCAGTCTTGCCACTATCTCTGGAGCCTCCCAGCCAATATTAAGGTGAGATTAGGGGAGAGGCTAGGCTGAGTTTGGCCATATGGGACTTCAAGTGTTAATCTAGATTCTGTCCACAGAAGGTGCTTCTGATACCACAGCTGAGGGGCATAAGACTGTGTGTCTGCTTCTCTGTGTAGTGGAAACAGTGAGCAAGTCATCCCAAATCAATAAGTCTGAGTGGGCCATAGATCACTGTAGAGGGTCCCATAAAAGTAGGAAAGGGGGGAGGGTGATATGGCTCACCCTCTTCCTACAACATGCTGCCCTCCACCACTCCTCTCCTTCACACAGCTATCAATCACCTCTGTATTCACACATTCACATATAATACACAACCCCATATATGTGCTACACTCACATCTCACTTAATTTAGCTATAATTTTCATACATTACACCCATATCCTTGCACATAATACATTTACGAAATTTGATGCTTATATACACCCACATACATGCATACACGCAGTAACCATATTGCCTCCTGCACATTCTCACACTATCTCACTTTGTCCTAAGAAATTATAGCAAGCCTCCCTGGTGGCACAGGGGTTAAAGACACAACACTATCAATCTATCACCAGCCACTGCTGCAAGAGTTTGATCTCCAGCTGGCCAGAGAGCTGACCCACATGATGCCGCAGACCTCTCCTGTCTTGCCCACTGTTCCCCTCAGCAGTGTATTTCAGTAGATTGGCCTGTACTGTTCCCCACTGTCTCTGGTGAATCCTTTCAACCTTTTTCCTACCTTCACACCTCTGTCCTATAGCCCAGTTCTTGTATGCATAAATAATATTAAAAAAAAAAGAAATTGTAGTCACAAGTTCTTCCTAGTCATTATCTTTTATGTTGCTGCAACCACATCTCCATCCCCCTACCAAGCTACCCAACACTCCCCTTTTACCTACTCAGTCCTACAGAATTCAGTCACGCTGTCATAACTTATTCAAGTTATGACATATATCCAGAGACACTTACAATGTCAGCTCATCTAGTCTACTCTGTTTACTTTAGTGGTGGAATAACTGAAGCTTTGAGAGGGGAGTGGTGACTTGAGCAAGATCACACAATTGGTTAATGAAAAGTCTAGGGCATCATCTCCAACCTCATGGTTTCCATACTAATGCTCTTTCTCCTATGCCAAAGTCTTCCTTCACCTCATGACAATTGACCAGACTGACTCTGGAAGAGGCAGGCAGTCTGGTGAAAGAAACCAATATGAATTCCAAACACAAAAAGTCTGATTTGGAATATTAAATACCTTACAGGGTGGTGACAAGATTCAGAGAGAATGTAGGTAAGTCTCCCATCACAAAGTAACTACTGCTAGCATTTATTGGGCACTTCCTATGTGCCAGGTACTATACCCAACACTTCATCCATTATTTCATTTGATTTTTATAATCTCTCTAAGTATCATCATCTTCTCATCACAGAAAAGGAAACTGAGGACCCAAGAAGTTAAGTTGCTTGTTCAACGTCACTCAGCTAGTCAGTTTTGAGACCAAGATTACACTCTCCTCTAGCTCCAAGTCCAGGTTTTATGCATTACACTGTGCTTCTTCCCCTGACATCAAGGTCATTCTTCATTGACTCCATACTCTGTCCCAGACATTGTGCTATATATGCAGCTTGTGTGTATCTTTACAGGTAAGGACACTAGGACTTGGCAGGTCCTCAATAGTTAGATTTATCATTAGGGAGAAGAAGACGAACTTCAAAATCAAATTTGTATCAATTTTGCCACAGGTAACTTCTTCAGATCATGTAAATCTTTAGTGGGTCTAATTATCCTTGATTAGATGACTTCAAATTAACCTTCCTTCCTCACTAATCTGTAATCTCCTGTACTCCCCATCCTGTGGCATCACAGAAGAGGTGCTGTGACTACACATATAGTTCCTTACTTTCACCAACTAGATGAAGTCATACTCAGACAAGAGTCTTACATACACTAATAGGCCACAGTGCTTTAATCAATTACCAGGAACATTAAGGAGTCAACATACTAGTTCCATCCTTTCCTAATTATAAGGTCACAAACAAATTTCTTTCTTTGCCTCAGTTTCTGCATCTGCAATATTGGAGTAACAAGTGCTCCCTTCCAGGGCTGTTCTGAGTTTAAAATGCTCAAATGTTTCATTACAGAAACTCTGGCATACAGTAGACACTCAAAATTTGCACCCATGTCCTCATTCAGAGATAAGGTTTCAGCATTCATATTAACTCATGTGGACACAGTCACACAAGCCTGCAGACAGGCCCATATAACACACCAAGCTATAAGCATGCTCAGATCACTGGTGGTAGGCTATCAGATCTGATCTGAGAGGGCCTCTTAAGGAAGTTGGGGGAAGTCACTTAACAGAGTTTTGTTTTGTTGGTTTTTTTTTTTTTAAGAAAAAAACATGTAATTGCTAAATCTAAAAATAGGAAAAAACCCATAATACAATGTCTATATCTCATCTAACAAAATTGGCAACAATATCTTTACAATATCAAATACTGAGTCCATATTCAAATTTTCCATCTTTTTTTTTTCTCTTGCATTTGACTTGCTCAAATAAGGAACTAAAATGAGATCTGTATCTGACATTGTATCTGATTGTTATCTCTCTCCTTTTACAGGTTATAGAGTGTAGCATTGTGAAGCTGTCCACAGCCACTGCAGTAGGAGTTTGATCCCTGGTCAGGGAGGTGATCCATATGGCGCTGCAGACCTCTTCTGTCCCCCCTGCTGCTCCCCTCAGCAGTGTATTTCAGTTAACTGGCCTGTTCTGCTCCCTGCTCTGTCTCTGGTGAATGCTTTCACCCCCTGCACCTCTAGCCTGTACTCCACATCTTGTAATGTGTAAATAAATAAATCTTTTAAGAAGTGTATAGTATGACTCCCCTTCCCTTTGAAGAACCTTGTACATTTGTCCAGAAGACTATCCTACATAAGTGGGACAATAAGGGGAAAAGATCACATTTTAAAAACTTATTTTAAATGTACAAGTAACACATAAATATATTCTTGGTGGAGAAGACCAGGGGGCGAAAGGGGAAGAAACAGGAGAAAGAGGAAACAGAAATTAGATATCACAGACAAACCAAGCCTCCCTTAACTATCTCCAACTCCAGTTCTTTTACCTCTGGAAGTCCCAGTTTTCTCATCTTTAAAATGGGAAAACCTCTCTTCCTCAGGTTGCTATGAGTATTAAATTATACAGAGCTTGGAGGCTCTTAGCTCAGTGTCTGGCTCATGGTAATCGTTCAACATAAGTCGCCTGTAATGATTTTTAGTTATTGTTATTATCTTGGCAAACGCAGAACCTCTCAGTCCTGCGAGCGTTCAGCACCCTGGACAGAGGTGGCGGCGGCCAGCCCCGTCCCAGCCCAGCCTCCGCCTGCACTCGCAGGGGGATCTGTAAATAAAGCCGCCCGGCTTCCGGCAAGCTTCGCGCAGCCGGTGAAGGGGAAAGAAATCCGGGATTTTCCAAGCCGCCTGCTTCGGCTATGCGTCTGGCAGAGACAATTACCCGGATACGCTCGGCCTGGCCTCCCCGAGGCCCCGGGTCATTTCAGACTGGGCCCCCAGCCCTTGAGCAGGAAGTCAAGCCGGACGGGGGCCAGTGGCCGAAGCCTCAGTCTCCTAGGCTGAAGAATAGCCTGGGAGGAAGACCGCGGAAATCGCCACGGGAAGCCCTCCAGGGACCTCCGCCCCAACACGCCTCCAGCTGGCGCCCACCATATCCCTCCCGGTCCTCGCAAGGGAGGAGCCGAGGCGGTGTGCTGGTGGAGTAAGCGGCCTCCGGAAGCCGGCCGAGGGCACAATTAGCAAGAAGCAGAGACGCCCGCAAAGGCTGATTTAATTAGGTGACACGGTGCCAGGCAGGGATGCGGGGGGGAGGGGAGAGCAGGGTCAAAACATTTTGTAAAAATCTGTTTCACAAACGCTGCTGCTCCCCTCGGGGCAGAGAGAGATTACGGAGTCTTTGGTGTCGATCAAGGCTGGCAAGAGGCCGCCAGGAGAGTGGGGCCATTTCCTTCTCTTCAGCCTCTCTCCTTTGTCCAGCCCCTCAAAACGGTCCCAGGAACCATCAGCTCCTCTGGGATGGGGAGTTAGAAGGGAGGGTGAAAGGTGGGATGTCTTGGACAGGGGACACCTATCGGAGAAACAAAGTGTAGTTGGTGTAATATACAACCACCCATCCATTTTCATGACTATTATTAGCAGTAACAGCTGTAAGCACTTTCCAAATAAAGCTCACTGGTGAGAGGGCAGTCTGCCTTTACTAGCTGTCCAACCTTGGTTATTTACATTCTGTGCCTCAACTTACTTATTTCTAAAATGTAGAAGGACCCTTCTAAAATTGATGTGAGGAGTAAAAAGTAAATTTTAGGAAGCACTTAATGGCTTATTGTTGTTGTTATGGATGCCCGACTGACTAATTTGACTTCTTTTGTTTCTGATCTTCACAACAACTGTATGCCAGATAGGATTATCCCCATTTCATAGATGTGGAAACTGAGACTCAGTGTTTAAGTAACTTGCTGTGTAACTGACCTGGTCAGGGGCAGATCTAGGGATTGATCACAAGACTGTGTTAAAGCCTCTGTTTTTTTGGGCCCTCCCTAGTGGCACAGTGGGTTAAAGTACAGCACTAAGGATCTAAAGCCACTTTAGCAGTTCTATCAGTGCCCCAGAGGTGATCTACATGATCTGCCCACTGCTCCCCTCAGCAGTATACTTCATCAATTTGCCTGTTCTGCTCCCCACTCTGTCTCTGGTGAATCCTCTCACCGCCCCTGCACCTCTGACCTGTATCCCAGTTCTGTATGCACAAATAAATAAATCTTAAAAAAAAAAAAGCCTCTGCTTTTTCACCACCCTGCTGATGAGTTGCTTCCTGCATGTGACCTCATCTCAGCTGACCTCACTGGACTCACCTACATGACCCTGTATGGCACAACCAAGCTCACTTCAAGTACCCACACATTTGTGAGGTACTCAGTAAACAGAAGTATGCAGCACACAAACATATGTCACTAGAGAAAGACATGTGAAGTCACTTTTCCATGAAAATATGTTCCCATACTCCCCACATCACTCAACTGAAGCAACCTGCCCGGTTGCTTACCTGCTACTTGCTCAAACACAGAGCACCCATCTCAGGGAAAAGAGGACTATCATGCAGAGACAGTCACACCCAATATCAAGGGGGAGCTTTAGTGATGTTCGGATACACAAAGTATGTAACAAATACACAAAATATGCAAATAAACTAACACAGTAAGACAAGAATTTATATGCGTCATATACACAGGAGGAAGACAGAGTTGTTTTGGTTTTTTTTTTTTTTTTTTGGCAAGATACTATTTACACAAGTATGCACACAAATATCACCCACCATCACACCTCTTCTGATGGAGAGAGCTAGCTGTGCACCCACCAGAGACCCACAATAAACCCACATTTGAGAGATGGAGCCAGGCATAGTGTGACATAGAAAATCGGTCAAAACCCAGTTCATATACACATGCTCCCCAGACACAACTATCCAGATCAGTGGAGACAAAACCACAGTCTCACTGGCACAAACACATGCACACAAACACACACACAGTGAGGTGCCTCTCAGACCCTCTGGGAAGCTGGCTTCAACCCAAGAGTTTCCTGCCTACTGAAGTCTTCAGGGCATGGGGGTCAATTGACTCCCTTCCCCTCCATTCTCCCAGCTGAGCCCAGGGTAGCAGGGCCACAAACCTCCAGCAGACATGGGGAGGTCCTGGACAGCCAATCTTGAGGCACCTCGCCTAGCACCATATCCAGTCCAAGCTGGAGCCAGCCACTGGGACTTGGGGCCATTCTCCCATCTCCCATAATCACTCCTACCATCACCCCAGTCTCCTACCCTAGCACTGGCTTTTGGAAATGGGAAAATGGATTGGTGAGCAACCTCTTTTCCTGGGGAGCGAGGGCTCTCTTCAGACCTCTCCCCCACATGTTGTCACCTACCTGTGCAGGTGCTCTGTCTCTGCAGCTCAGAGCTCCAGCCAGGGCAAGGTCCCGAAGGCAAGTGGGTGGAGCCTGGTTACATCCTCTGGAAGCCCCCCACCCCCCAGTTCTATTTCCCTCACAGCTGCCCCCTCTAGTTCTAGGCCCCCTGGGCAGCCCCTCCCTCCCTGCAGCCGGCCCACCCAGTGCTGCTGCGTCTCTCTCTGAAAACCAGACCGGGGACTGAGGGGGGGTGGGGAGGAGAGAGATCCCAGGAGAGGAAGTGGCATCTGACAGCCCCAGCACCAAACCTGGGGGGCTGCAGGGGGGAGGGAGGAGCAGGGAGGCTTCTCATTGTGTGAGGGAAATTTTATTTTTAACAGATGCTAAGGCAGATGGCGCAGAATTAACAGAAAATGGGAGAGGAAAGAGAGGAAGAACATTACTGACTCCGGAGAGAGTGGACATTAAAAAAATAAAGAATAAGGGAATGAAAACAAGTTTAAGTGCTCTCTCCGGGGGGGTGGGGGGAGGGAAGGGGAGCTGAGAGGCAGAGAGGGACGGAGCAGCGTGGTGATAACCAGAGGCGTGAAATTACAAAAGTAAAATTTGTGGGACTCGGGAGGGGCTGAGAAGGCCCCAGTTTCATTGCAAAACTCACTCAGAAATTACTGATGTGATGTTTGAGCTTTTATCATTAATAATAATCGAGAAGGGAGGGGAAGACAAAAGGACTTGCGGGCTTGGGGAGTTTGAGGCGCCAGGAGGAAAGGTGCCTGGGTGTGGGGGCGGGGCAGGGGACACACCATCTCAGAGACGGAGGAAGGGGAGAGAAAAACTCCAGGAGCTAGAGCCAAAGCCGAGACAAGCAGGGAGACAGAGGCAGAATAAAGAAAAGTAAGAAGAGGGGGTAAGGAGAAAGAAGAGAAGCCATAGAAAGTATAAACCAGAGTGGGGGGGGGGGGTTGGGGGGCTTGGACAGAGGAGAAATGAAAGGAAACTAATCAGAGATTCAGAGACTGGGCAGTTGAGACAAAGACAAAAAAGAACAGAGACAGAACCCGGGAGAGAGCGTGCATCGGGACCAGGGGCAGAGCCAGAGACCAGTGAGTGAGTGAGTGAGTAGAGGTGGTCCAGGGGCCCAGAAGGGGGCTGGGGGCGCAGGATGAGCAGAGGCCTTCAAGGGAAGCAGGAGGGAAAGAAGAGACAGGATGTGTGAGAGGGAGAGAAGCAAGTGGAGAGAGAGCAGGAACTAGAAAAGACTTTGAAAGACACAAACTGAGTTGAAGAGACGGAAATTTCAAAAAGACAGACAGACCCATTCAGGGTGAGAAACAGAGGTTAGGTGGTGAAGGGGAGAAGCAAAGAGTGGGCCAGAGGCAGAAAGAGACAGAGATGCAGAGGCTGAGGGGAGATGACAGAGAGGGCAGGAGGGCGGAAGTGATGGGAGACAAAGAGGAATGGCCGTTTATCTCTCCTCCCAAATTAATTGAGGCTACATCAGCCTGAGCCACTAAAACGGAGCGATTATGAATGGGTTAGTCACAGGTGGAGTTAAAGGCCTTCAGAGGGATATTAGCCAAAATTGAGTGGCTTTTAATTTCTTTCTAACGAGAGACTGTGGCTGGGGAGCCAGGCACCGCCTCCGCTCAGCTCTGCTGCTAAACACGGCGTGGGGGCGGCCCGGGCCACTCGCCACCTGACCTGTGTGGCACGGGCAGCCAAGTGGAAATGACCACGCCTGAAACATGCCTAAACATGCCGGAAACACGCCTGTGACATGGGACAGAGTGGGTGGAGGGCCATAGAGAGGGGGAGAAGGGGCCATAGTCCCTGGAAGTGGCCTGAGCAGTCTGGGATGCAGGGGAGGGTAAGAGAGCAAGCAGAGCTTGCTACTGAAAAGCCTAGGGCTGCTTCGCTCCATTGTGGATAAACCAAGGTCCTGAGAGTCAAAGTACTGCCAGCTTACACCTGACCACCTGAACCCTAGAAGCAGAAGGGTGAGGTGCAAGGAGCACTGAATCATGAGTCCAGACCTCCGGCTGTGAGTCTAAACTCGTTTCTAAGCCCACAGAAGAAAGAGCATGGTTCTTGGGGCTATGCCTCAGTTTCCCCACCAATAAAATGGGGTGGTGAAGTGTTAGAACCCTTCCCGCTCCAGCATGCTCATTCTATGCAGGTGGGCCGTGGCCAGGCGGCTTAGCTGCCGTGCTTGGGACAGACAGGCAGAAGCTTTGGTGACCTTGACAAGATCCCTGAACTGAACTCAGGTCCCCAGCCCAGCAGAGTATAAATGAGAGCTAGTCGCAAACAGGTGATGCATGCTGAGTGGGCCCACCGGGGTGGGGAGGACAAGGAGGCTGGAGGAAAGGAAGAGCAGTGTGGTCTGGGGTGCCCAGCAGGGTGTGGCTTGGGATGGGGCAATGGACGGTGACGGTGGACCGGTGGACACGACATTCCTTGCAGGGAACCAAGGACAGTGGGTACCACTTGACCCAAAGCCAACCCTATGTGGGTATATGGTGGGCCAGGGTGAGGAGAGGCACAGGCCATGGTCATGCAGGGCTATGAGGCTTGAATGAGGAGTTGGGCGTCACAGTGGGTTTCTGAGCAGGGATGGGAGAGTGTTTGGGGGTTTGAGGTGCTTCGTCACTATGGAGCAGATATGGGGAGAGAAGGTGGAAATAAGTGAGGTGGCAGGGAGCTGCGGAACCCAAATGAAGAGGAGGGAACGGACAGAAGGAAAGAGCCGACAGACAGGGCAGGTGCCGGTCAGGGTGTGGGGGCTGAGCTAGGATGGGGGTGAAGGATGACTGGGGATGTCGAGGCCAGTGATGTGGAGAAAGCCAGTGCTGATAACAAGGTGGGCAGCGCTGGGTGGGAGCTGAGACGGGCGGAGATGTCGGCCTCTGTCCAACAGAGCAAGAGGCTGAGGTGAGGCCGAGGGACTCAAGGCAGTGAGTCCTCCAAAGCACTTGCGATAACCAACTTTTTGGACCCTCCGTCGCTGATCAGCCTTGAGAGCTTAGCCCAGACACACCGCCTGGGCCTCAGTTTGTTGATCTCTAAAATGCAGGCATTAGATGGCCTCTTTTAAGTTTCCCTCTAGGTCTCTGTTTCTGAGACTAAGAGACAAAGCCAGGGTAGAGGCCTCCTGGGAACAGAGACCTGCCTGGAAGAGAGCCTGGCCATAATTCTCACTGCCCTCAGCTCCCTAGAGCCAACAGCTGCGCCCCCTCCCCCTCGCAACTCCATTAACACTCAATTAGAAGGCCTGATGGGCCGGAGCCTGAGAGCCCCTCCCTGCCTCACAGACAGTCCCAGCCCCACTCCAGGTTCCTCTGATGGGCCCGCAGGGAGGAGGCTTCACTCAAATTTATAACTAACTCCAGGGCTGCTCCACCAGCCTCTTCTGCCTCTTCACTCTTCTTCCTCTCGGGGTGGAGCCCACAGCGTTGGGCGAGCATGGAGTGGGGAGGAACAGAATCCTTGCTGGAGCCCCAGAGATAAAAGGGAGCAGGCCCTGAAGCAGAGAAAGTGGGAGGGGAGAAGTGAGGAAGAGCGCAAGAGAGTGTGTGTGAGAGAAAAATGACAGGCCCTGAATATTGGGCGCCCTCACTTTAAATCAAGATAAAAGACTGAAGTGGAAAATGAGAGTCCAGAGAAACCCCGGACGGCTCGGGGCGCTAATGGAAACACATGGCTGCCGGCTGCGGGCTTGTCAGCTTCCCCCGGCGCTGCCATTCCCGTCTGATAATCCGGCCTGCCATAAAATTAGACTAGCAAATACCTCCTGACAAAGATGCATGTTTCTCTCTATTGTGCCATCATAAAAAAAACTCCGCTGGTGACTCGGGGAGCCGCAAACTTCAATTTAAATTTACAGTGCTGCGGAAGGAAAGTGATATGCACTCAAAAATTTTAATAACCTATTAAGTTACGACTTCAATTTCATTTTATGAATATTTTCCTTGGGGAGCACGGCTATCACAGAGAAAGATAGAAATTTAAAAAAGATAAATAGTGCCATTAATCTCCAACATTTCTCTTCCATTATCCTTGAAAATTAGGAGTTATTTTTGTTCAGATCTTCATGTAATTAGCTCCCTCCACTTGATTCACTAGCCAGAAAATGACCATGTTCAGAAAATTAAAAATTTGTCATTAAGTGGAATTTAACATAATATCATTTATCTTTATCTATTCCCCAGCTGACAGCAGGAAGCCTTGGCTGCCTTAGCGGCTGGTGTGTCAGAGTGGGGAGGGACTGCTCTGGGAGAGACACTGGGAGAGACAGAGACAGGGAGACCGAGGGGAAGAGAGAAGGCCAGTCTGGAGGCAGCCAGAACCCAAGGGGAGGGAACAGGAAGCTTCTGAGTGGAGGAATCAGTCCTGGCAGGAGGCAGAGGAGGCTGAGGCCTGTGGAGAGGAAGTAGAGGCCATGTGTCAGCGGGGACTGGGCAGGGTGCCGAGAGCACACAGGTGAGGGAGTGGGGCTAGAAGAGGAGGCCAAAGGGAGGCAGCAGTAGCAGGTGCCAGAAACGTGGCTGGTCAGTGTGGCTGGGGTGAAGAAGTGAAGTGAGTGGACAGAGCCAGCTGAATTAAAGGGACTTCCAGAAAGGCGGGTGTGGAGGAGCGGAGCTGGAGGTGGGCCTGGGAGGGTTGGGGATCACTGCCCTCCTCTCTCCAGGAGGAGTTAGACCCCGTCATCCTGAGTACGGTCTGGCTTAAGATAGAAAAAAGGAGTCAGAGAGGAACGGGAGCCAGGGAAAGAGACGGGGCGAGGCATGTGTGACTCAGACACAGAGGCAGAGTGAGAGACGGACCAGACAGATGCAGGCCTGTCTCGGCGAAACTCTGCTCCCAGGAAGGCTCCAGACCAGCCTGGACTTCTCTCAGGGGCTTCAGGGGCCCCTCTCCTCCCCCCTCTTCCAAACAGCCTTCACCCTAGTCCCCCCAAGTCAGAAATCATCCAATAAACCATTCAGACCTAGTCCTGGGTGGAGAGAGCCGTGGCTGAGCCTGAGAGACTGAGAATTGGATAAAGGGATTAAACAGCGGCACATTAGTGAGAGATTTAGAGTGTAATAAACCCATTTCATAATAATATGTGCGTTGGGGCCAGCGATCCATCATCGCAGGAGCCTGTCCATGGCGGGGGGAGCACTGACCTGCCGGGAGGGGACCAGAACGGATGGCTGAGGGTTTTTTTTCAGGGCCTCAGGATATGGGCAAGAGGTACAGACTGGCCCCTGGGGCCAGAAGGTGACATGGGTATTTCAAGGTCACCTTTACCTCAAATAGACACAGAGATCAACCTGGGGGTACAGTTGAGGCATCAGGGGCAAGGTGTTGGAGCCTAAAGGACTCCCCTGCCTCCCAGCCTGGACCTTGGTAGTAAGGACAGAAGGGTTCCCCAGGTGGGTATCTCCGTGCTGCAGAGTTCACAGCTTACAGACAGGACGCAGCCAGCTGCAGACTTCAGAGCTGCCCCTATTCCTCTGTCAGATGCTCATCCACTCTTTCCCCCCAGAACAATTCTCTACCCAGAGAGGTCACAACTCTGCCAAATCTTGCCTTAACTCCCCATCCAACAGGTCCACTCTCTAGAAACCCCTATGGGTCTCCTTGAAAGCACTAAGGCTTCAGTGGGAGACCTGGATTTAAATCCTGATGTCACTGGCTCTCTGATCTTGGCAGTTGACTTCACTTCTCTGAGCCTCGGTTTCCCATTAGTCAAGTGTAGACAGGTAGGTGTAGGCAGGCAGGCCTATGGCATAGGATCTTTGTAAGGCTCATCTGCGGTGGTTTTGAACCTGTTCTATAAAGCGGAAAATCCTGGGGAAATGTTATTGCTATGAATCCCCCTTGTTTGTCTCCCTACCCACATGCTGCTCTACAATGTTTTTCAGATTGCTTAATGTCAAGGGGGAGTTTCATCTCCTGACGGGACTCTAAGCTTATTCAAAGGCCAGTAAGAAATGACATGTTGATTATATGATTGACTATTTAATCTGCCCTGTTAATAGGGCAGAGGAAAACATTCTCCTGCTGTTTATCTCCATTGAGAAAAACAGCATCGGGGATTAGAAAACAATCTTTTCCCTGGAAAAAGGACTGAGAAATCAGAGTGGGACATTGAGGTCTCAGTTACCAGTCTCAAAATGTTGGGGGCAATGTAGGAAGACTTGAAGGTGTCTTCCTCAGAGGAGAGGTCCTCAGTGGTCAGGGTCTTGGCTGCGGTGAATGAGGGCTTGGGGGGTCCAGGAGGGATAGAAGTAGGGATTCAGATGCCACTAATCCAAGACCCACACAGGCTGTGCCAGGGACAGCACCTGCCCCCACCCAGGGCCCAGTGGACCCAACAGCCAGCTTTAACTGAGATGAGCACTCCCACAGAGGCAAGGTTGTTATCACCTATCCAGCTCCAACCAGGCTCCAGGCTGCTCTCACCTTCAACTCGACCCTGCATCAAACTCTGGTTAATTTCTAGAAATACATACTCCTGCATAGAACCCCATCAACTCATCAAGCCTTTCTGATGCTTCAACTCAGCAAAAGTCACTGCTTCCTCCAGAAAAAAATGTACTGATACCAGTGCCCTCCACCTCCAGGGACTGAGCAAGGGCATCAAGGGTCTGCCTGCTTCCCCACCAGAAAGTCAATGCCAATTTCCCTAGCTTGTGCCAGAGGCCTTGCAAATGTAAGAGAAGAAGGGATGGACACTGGATTTGTACCTTCTCCCTAAACTCACACCAACAAAACACATTCTTTCTTTAATGTGCATTATATTCCTCCTAAAACCAAACACAAATGGGAGGACTGGGGGTGCACAGAATTAAGTCTCTTCACGATGAACCTATTTATCGGCAACTACTGCAGCACGAGTTCGATCCCCAGCCAGGGAGGTGACCCATGTGACACGGCAGACCTCTCCTGTCTTGCCCGCTGCTCCCCTCAGCAGTGTATTTCAGCCAGCCTACCTGTTTTGCTCCCCACTCTGTCTCTTGTGAATCATCTTACTCCCCACAGCTCTGGTGTGCACTCCAGCTCTTGTATGCATGCATAAATAAAATAAATCTTAAAAAAAAAAAAAGCAGTGGGCGAGGCCTACATTCATTCCCTGTGAATAACACTGGTGCAGGTGCACAGGAGGCAAGATCTCCACAAGCTGAGCGTCAGGGAAAGGGCAGACAGGGAAATGCCACTGGAGCTGGGCAGGTGTGCCACAAAAGTCCCACAGGTGGTGCCTGGGATTGGCGTGGCCACAGAAGAGAGGTACATGAGCACAGAAGCAGAGAGGTGCTCCCTACCTGAGTCGCACCTATTCGGTGCCGAACATATGCTTTGAGCTTCCCTCAGATGATCTCAGTGTCCACTCCCATCATTTTTAGAGATAGGTGTTATTATTTCCAGGTAAACAGATGAGAAATCGAAGTTCAAAGAGGCTAATAAACCTGCTCTCCCACACTTACACTGCTAGTAAGGGACAGAGTGGCCTCGAACCCAAACTCATTTCCCTGAAACCCACGCTCCTTCCTCTACACTGTGATGCCAAGTACGTTTGGGGGAAGGGAAGTGGCTTAGTCTTCTGAAGGAGGGATGTGTCAATGGGAAGTGGACAGTGCCCGCACTGGGCACTGCCAGTGAGAGTGCTGCCCTTCTCTGGGACTCCGAAAGGCCACTCTCATAGGAAGCTCCAGGCAAGAAGAAATTCCGGCTGCAGGAGAAACAGAGAAACAGAAACAGAGACAGCACACGCGCCCACCTTCCTCCAGCACCCCCTTGGTCCTCGCCCTGTGCTCCTTACTCTCAGCCTTGGGAGATTTTCTTCCATGCCCCACTTTCTGGCTCAAGTCTCTAAATCTCCCCTTCTCTTTACTGACAAACACCCCTAATTCCGGATTCACTTGTTGCCTCCACCCCCCCACCACCTATTTCCTCTCTGATCTCTCTGCTCCCCTCACCAGGTCACCAACAACCTCTTTGTCTAAACTTCATTCAATTTCATCATCGGTCAAATGGGGATGACGGCAGCACCCATCTTGTAGCACTGAGATCAGTCAATGAGATAAAATAAGGGAAGGACAGAATACATGGATGTAGTGAGCGTTTAATAGTCACTATTATTGTTCTTCTCTGCCTTTATTCTTCCTGATCACAAAGCCTCAAAAATCCTATAAATAATGGATAGCCCACTAAATGCTAACCTATTGCTTATAAAGAGACTCAAAGCTCCTTAGTCAGGGTTTTGAAACCCAGGAAAACCTGAGTTTTCTCAGAGCCCAGAGGCTCTATGTACTGCATCCCCGAGTGGAAGGATGTGGCCTGATGGAGGCATTTCTAGCCTGTGATCTGTGGACCCTAAAATTCCTTAGAAGTATTTAGAGGGCCCTCAGAGTTTTGATTTGACATTCTGTAAAAATATATTCTCTGGGGCCCTCCATGGTGGCGCAATGGGTTAGAACGCAGCTCTGCAAGTGGCCACAGCTGCTTCAGTGCAAGTTCCATTCCCAGCCCTGGAGATGACCCACATGGCGCAGCAGACCTCTCCTGACCCACCCGCTGCTCCCCTCACAGTTTACCTCGTCAATCTGCCTGTTCTGCTTCCTGCTCTGTCTCTGGTGACTCCTCTCACCGCCCCGGCACCTCTGGCCTGTACCCCCAGTTCTGTATGTATAAATAAATAAATCTTTAAAATATATATATATATGTTTTTTCTGAAACCTTAATAAAAGAACATAGGTTCAAGGCAATGTTGAGAATTTTAACATATTAGAGTTTGCCAATGTGATAAACGTGTTGACATGTTTTCCTAATAATTAGAAGACTAAAACTTCAAGCCTTTGTAATACAAACTAATAAAATAATGTTTCAGATTTTTTTGTTGAAAAGGAATGGAATTCTCAGTTGAAAAAAATATTTTGAGATTGCCAGTGAAGTAGAAAGAATCACAACCACGTCCCAGTGCGTGTACAGAGTGGTAAACATGCCACTTCCTGAGTTTCTTAAGTATTCAGGGCCTCTAGTTCCTCATATATGTGTCTAGGTTTTGACCAACAGGGCTGACAACAGACTTAAATAAAAAAATATATGAGAAAATGCGTGTCACAGTACCTGACAGGACTTAGGTAATATCAAAAGCTAATGCTTATTGAATACTAATTATACGCTCAGCCCTGAGCAAAGAGTTTGTATATATTACTGCATTTCATCTTTGCAACAGCCCTGTAAGTGAGTTTTACCATTAATCTCATTTACAAATAAGGACCCTGAGGCTTGAAGAGGTTAAGTAATTCACCAAAGGTCACAAAACCATAAGCTGTGGCCTTGGGTTTTGAATGTAGGCAGCAAACACTAGCACCTGCACTTTTTAAAAGTACTGAGCACTTACTAGGTACCATTGTTCTAAGGTTTCCCCTCATGGAATCCTCACAGCTATGGTAGTCAGTTGTACACAGAGGTGGAGTCCCTTTCCTCTGCCTTTGAACCTTGGCTGGCCATGTGATTTGTTTGACCAGTAGAATGTGACAGAAGTGACACTTTAGGACTTCTGGGCTGAACCTTTGAGAGGCTTTACAGTTTCCCTGATCACCTCTTTGGAAAGGTGGTGGGGTGAGGAGGCGAGCTGCCCGGCAGGGAAAGAGCTTCCCTAGAGAGGACCAATGCTTTCCAGGCAACAGCCATCACCAAGTCAGACCCAAGATAACTGCCCTGATCCCAGCTGAATCTGCAGATAAATGCCGCCTCAAGAGTGAGCACAGCCAGTACCGTGAGAGCAGAAGAACCTCCCATCATGAAAAAAAAAACAAAAACATTTTTTAAATCATTGCTGTTTTTAGCCTCCAAGACCTGGGATGATTTACCATATAGTGATAGATAATGGAACAAATAAGGTGTGTACTATTTACTCATTTTACAAATGAGACAAACTGGGGCATAGCAAAACTGAATAAGTCATTGGGATGAAGCCTCTTATGAGTGACAAAGCCAAGACTGAACTGCAGCGTTCCAGCTCCAGAGACCACACGTGCCGCCATGGAAGCAAAAGATAAAAAGGGCCCCTCAACTGCATCCTCATCCTAATACCTGGACTCTGTGATGATGCGACCTTAGCTGGTAAAGGACTTTGCAGAGATTAATAAGCAGCTGGTTACTGCGGGTTAGCAGAGTGCACACGTGATCATAAGGACCTCAGAGTCAGAGGGAGAGAGCCTGTGATGCAGGGCCGCAAGGCAAGGAATGCAGGCAACCTAGAAGCTGGAAAAGGCAAGGAAACACACCCCACCCCCACCCCCGCCCATCTTCCAGAAGAAACGCTCTGTCAACACCAGCTTTAGTTCAGCGAAACTGATTTTGGACTTCTGACCTCCAGAACTGTAAGACAATACATTTTGTTGTTTTAAGCCACTACATTTGGGGTAATTTGTCATCGCAGCAATAGGAAGGAAACTACAACAAGGGTCTCATTTAAAGGGAGCTCGAGCCTTCTCACGGGCCCCTGATAGGCCAATCTTCTTTGGTGCCTCTGTGTTTCTCTGACTCTTGAGAATCCCATCTCTCTATTTAAGTCATTTCTACTCACCTCTTCCAGGAAGTCTTCTCTGAATGTTCTAGACTACACTGCTCTGTCCTGGTCTGCATCACTGTGTCTTGTACCCTCTTACTCAGCACCAACTAATATCAGTGTTAATATGCTGGCGGGCAGCCCGGGAACATTTTAATGAGTGTGAGTCATCAAATCTGAGGCTATCGGGCTGGACAGGTCCTCAGAGAGTCAGTCCCTTCATTTTATGGATGATGAAACTGAGTCCCAGAACAGGAAAGCCACTTACCCAAGGTCACATAGCCAGATTTAAGAACAGGCCTTCTGACTTCACATCCACAAGCTTATTCACTCAGCAAGTACTTACGAAGCCCTCATTATGAGCCCAGCACTGACAATCATCAGCAGATAACGTCCTGGCTCTCATTTGAAAGATAAACATTTACATATAATAATTATACAGATTATTCGCCACGGTAGGTGTCAGGGAAGAAAGTTCCAATGAAGCAATCTACAGGAGTCCAACACATAGAAAACAACTTTGGGCTGGAAAATCAGGGCAGGCTTCTCTGAAGAGGCGGCCATCAACAGAGATGTGAACAATGGTGACTAGAGTTAACTAGGTCTTGCTGGGGCAGGCAGAAGGAAAAAAGTATTTTAGGTGAAGGAAATGATGTGTGTGCAAAGGGCCTGGGGCAAGAGGTATCAGAGCAAGAGATAAATGGGGCTAGGAGGTGAGTCACAGTGACAGGCACAGAGGTAAGGACAAGGCTACCGAGGTCCACAGAGGTGAGATCACAGGGCCGGGAGACCACAGTGAGGCTTCGATCCTCATCCCAAAGGCAATGAGAAGCCACAGGGAGGTTTGAAGCAGGGAAGTGACGAGATCATATTGGAATTTTATGGTGTTTCCCCCACCCCATTCGGGGCCTTTTCTTACCTCTATAGACATGTTGGTGATCATTATTACAGGGAGTTTATGCCACTCTATATTCCACTCCGTCCCTAGCCTTGTACGCAGCAGGTGCTCCATAAATATGTGTTGATTAACCTCTCAGCAGCACGCGACGCTGTTGATCATTCCCTCCCTCGCGAAGAGCTCCCTTCTCCGGCTCTGGCTGCGCTCAAACCTCTGACCACTCATCCTCGTCTCCTCCCACCCCTCCATGAAGAATTTTTCATAGTTTCATCTTCATCCTCTTTCTTGTCCATACTCTCCCTCTTAGTCATCCTGTTGCCTCCAACAATATAAATCTCTTCCTGCAGGCAGAACTTAAGTGCCACGAGGGCTGGGACTTTCATCACTTAGTGCATCCCCAGAACCTGGCACAGTGCCTAGCACATAGTGGGCACCCAATAAATTATCCGATGAGCGTATATGCTGTATAATTGTGTTTATATTAACTGCGCAAATAGGCAAAGGAGTCTATGGTGACTGCTGTCAGAACAGTGGTTACCTGTGGGGAGTTCATGAACCCCATGACTGGGAAGGAGCACAGGAACTGGTGGGGGTCCTGGGGAGCTTGTGTGACGGTGGTAGCACAGGAATCTGCACGTGTAAAAGTTAACTGAGCTGTAGCTCAGGGTTAGTATTCTTTACAGTAAGTGTGGTATTTCTCACCTCTCCTGAGAGGGCATTCCTGATGTTTGTAGCTGGGTGCCCACCTAGAAGCCCACTTCATTATCTTTCCCAGCCTCCCAAATCACCTCTCCTCCTGCATGCCTATCTCCAGAGTTGTCTCACCTCACCCCACTTTCCAAGACACATAAACATAAGCGGCCTGCGGTCATGCACCATTTTTTTACAAGATCTTTAAAAATTTATTTATGCATACAAAGCTGGGGTATAGGCCAGAGGATTCACCACAGGGGAAGCAGCACAGGCAGATCAATGAAGCACACTGCTGAGTGAAGCAGAGGGCAAGACAGGAGGGGTCTGCTGTGCCGTATGGGTCACTCTGGGGCCAGGAATCAAACTCACCCTGAAGCAGCTGTGGCCAGCTTGCAGGCATCCTAATCCTTTGCACCACCAGGGAGGGCCCGGTCATGCACCATTTTAAAAGGAACCCCAACTTTCACCCGCTGGTATCAGTCCTGTGTCACTCCTGCGTTTGTGTTATAAGGCAGAACAGAGATCATGGGAGCAGGGGGAGGGCGATTCTTATCACAGAATTTTAAAAGCAGAGAATTTTCTCTGGCTGCTGGCTGCTGGCAGAGATTCTGAGTACATCAAACAATGTCTTTATTGTCGATTCTGTAGAGGGGCCATGTGCAAGGACCCCTAAGTAATTTTAAAGAGCTGAGACTGACTCCCAGCTAACAGTCAGTAAGAAAACAAGAACCTCAATTATAACCACAAGGAATTAAATTCTGTCACAGAGAAGGAGCATGGGAACAGATTCCTCTCCAGAGCCTCCAGGCAAGAACCAAGACAGCTGACACCTTGACAGCAGCCTAAGAAAGAGACCAGTGGATACTGCCGGACTTTTGACCTACACAACTAGGAGATTAAGACACGGGTGTGGTTTTAAACCAGGAAGTTTGTGGTAAGCTGTTACAGCAACAAGAGAGACCCAATACATAGGCCAAACACCATCTGCCCACTGTGGTCTCTGTGGCCAGCAGTTCCCCCACACTGCTTTGGTGCCATCCAGACTCTGGCCCCTGGCCCCACCTCTGCCCAACTGAAATCTCTCTCTCTCCCCCCGGGTGCATTCGTCCTGCTCACTTAATATTCCCAAGTCATGACCTGCTCAAAAAAGTTTCCAGGGCAGTGTAGTTTGGTGGTTACATTCTAGAACGAGAACACAGGGCATAAAGCCAAATCCGCCTCCAAGTAGCGGGTGAGCATCCATAAATCAGGACAAAGAGTAGCACCCTCATGGCTAGTCACAGGCTTAAATGAGAGCTTCATATTAACAGAGCACGCCGGGCCCACAGGCGGGCACCGCGCTCTGTGAATGGGGGCCGTGGGCAGAGCCCATCGGTGGCTACTGATTGAATTCTGCAGCTTGGCCCAACACCTGCACCCCCAGGCCAGGCGCACACAAACAGCACTCGCCAGCCTGTCCTCCCACTCCTTTTCCGTTAGCCCCCTGCCGTCCTCCCATCCTCATCGGACTCCCCGTTCACACTACCGCCTATTCTCAGTGGTCTCCTCACGGAGGCATACTGGGCCCTCTGCAGCCACAGAAGCAACTGAAAACACAAGCCCGACTGACGTATCTCTTGTGGGCCTGAGCACTCTGACGGCTCCCCACTGCTCTTAGCATGACATCAAAGTCCCCCCAACCAGCAAGGCCCTAGACAGCACCCTGACAGTTTCCCCACTGCTCTCGTGCTCCCCACTCTTTCTTGTGTTCCTAGATCCCTCTGCCCTGGGGTCATCCTCCTAGCTGCCCCTCTTCTTGGGCCGCCAGCCCCTTCCCTTCTTTGCCTAGTTAACGCCCACTCATCTTTCCAATCCTTAACTCATGGGGGACGTCCTCCAAGAAGCCCTTCCTCACCTCCTTGACCGGGCCAAACTCCTCTTGGTAGAGGCTCTTGAAGGCTTCTTTGTAGACCTTCTCAGAGGAGTAACTTGTACCTCTTGGTGCACTTATCCAATTGTCAGGAGCTCTGCCAGGATGGGAGTTTTCTCTTTCCCATCACCAACGTTTTCCCAGGGGCAGAGTTCAGCCCTGACCCAGAATCTGCATTCAACAAATGGCTGCAAGGGCACAAACCAAGGCATGGGTCCAAGAACAGACTTTGCTCCGCTCATCTGGGTCGCTGGGCCCAAGAACAGACTTTGTTCCGCTCACTGGGTGGCTGGGCCCAAGGACGGACTCCGCTCCGCTCACCTGGGTCGCTTTTCCCACAGAGGGTTTCTCGCCTCCAGGCCTTTGCTCATGCTCCTCCCTCCACCTCACATACTCTCTAGCCAACCCCACCCCCCTGTACCTCCAGCTCACTCCTGGCGGTCTCCACCAAGTAATCTCACCCAACATTTCAGCCTGCAGTGGCTTCTACTTCCATCCCTCTCCCTGCCTCACCAAAAGCATCTAAGAATTTGTATAATTTCATGCTGACTGTGAAAACAATGTGTGCACATTGCAGAAATGTTTGATAACAGGTAATCAAACAAAATAACAAAACTAAGTAAAAACATTGCAAATACTCCTACCTTGGGGTAATTGCTGCTTTTATTGTAGGGAATGCCCACCTGTTATCATATACACAATCATGGAAATTTTTTTAGCCTTATAAACCAACCAAGTTCATATTGTTCTCACTTTACACACACACCAAAAAAGGTTCAGATAAGTTCAACAGCTTCAATGGCTCAAGATCATACAGAAGTAATAAAGAAGACAGAACTAGAAAAGAACAGGTCCTTTATGGGGACCCAGCCTCCAGCCCCACAGACTCGGGTCTTTGCTCTCTCTGCTGGCCACACCCCTCCTGGCCCCTCTCCCTCTCCATCTCCTCACTCTCCCCTTCAAACCCAAAGTCCAAACTCTCTCTGACACATTCCTTTTACCCAGCAGTTCCACAGCAAGGACAGTCACGGTGGCATTTTTTGTAGCAGACCGTTAACAACCTACATGTCCAACAGCTTTGGCGCAATAAGTAACAGTGCACCCTCACGGTGGAATCCTACACTCTTCTAAAGAACAAGGGAGCTCCTCGTGTTACTTTGGGATAATCTCCAAATTATTCTGGATAATAATCTGGATAAGAACCTACAAATCATCTGTAGAATTTTAAAAAACCCAAGATGTGGAACCATCTGAGCTGTTGGCGACCATTCGTGAAGGCAGAGAACATTTCTACAGCAAGTGCATATAGTGTTTCTACAACAAAGATGACACCAGTGGCTGTTTCTGGGAAGGGGACCATGGGGGTCGAAAGTAAAGGGTGGAGGGGACTTTATGTTCACTGTATACCTGTGTATAATATTTAAACTTTTATCAATTTAACAAGTGACCAAGCAAAAACCAAAAATTTCCAAGTTTTCTCTGGTCTCCCACCAAGGCCATCTGCAGAGACTGAAGGCCTGGTTTCTACCATCAGACCTTTAGCATTCTGTAGTCACTGCAAGGGTATGGACTTTTTTCCAGCCCAAGCGCTGCCATCTATTCACTACCTGAGTCACCTTAGACAAGTCATTTGAACTCTGAGAGTAAATTGTTTCTGCCATCAGGCTGGTGAAGAGTTTCCCACCAGCCCCTTTAAATTCAGTTGTGCCCTGATGGGTGACTCGGTGATGGGAAATCCATGGGGATTACAATTGAGATGAAAAAAAAAATGATGTAAAAATAAACTATTATTAAAAAAAAAAATTCAGCTATGCCCCTCTGCCTATCAAAGGCACCTCTTTGCCCTTCCCTGGGGTCACTCCGACACAGCCTTGCAGACTCCCTCAAGACTCAGCTTTCATGTCACCTCTCAGTTGAGGTCCTGTCCTGTTGCTGCGGGCATCCCTCTCACAAGCTCGTCACACCTGCTTGGCCTGACTTGTTTGCCTTCCCAGTTAGACTGCAAGCCCCATGAGGGCAGAAACCGTAGACTGTTATCTATCACGCCACAGCCAGCGTCTGGCGCATGACTGGGACTCAGTAAATATTTTGCTCTGAGAGTAAATGGCCCCTTGTCCTGTCCAGCACCTCTTCTGAGATCATGCATCCTCATGGACGTGGGCAGTATGCCCTGGTGCTCTTGAAGGAGGGGTATCACTGGGGAACCCTCTTTCCCTAGAGTCTTTCAGCCCACCTGGGGCATTGGGAATCCCAATATTCCCCACCATCCCATCTGTAACTCCAAAACAAGCTTCTGTAGGGTCTAGCCCCGCCTAGGCCTCTCCCTCAGGACAAGCCCCACCCAGGCCAAGGCCAGGCCCCACACCCACTCCCCACCCCCAGCCCTGAGAACGTGGTGGCCCAGCCCAGGCTGGCGGCCCGGCCCATCAATCGTGCTCCCAGGGGTACAAACCAATTTCTCTTGCTTTCCTGAGCCCGTCTCCCTGGCGGAGCCTGGAGGAGCCTTCAATCGCATTAATCCCAGCCTGGCGGCGGTGACGAAGACGGATTTCTCCACCAAACGATCCATTTGTATCTCTCGTGCACTCACTTGGTTTTTTTCTGTGCGGATGTTCAAAATATCATGAAAAAGGCGTTAGCCGGTTAGCTGTGGCGCAGCGAAATAATAGAGTGATCCGGCAATGCGCTCCTGACCTTGCAGGACAGCTAATCCATCCGCACATCTATCTTAATTATTCCCGGTTACAAAAGAGAAACTCCACCATCCATTCATTCCAGGCTGGCAATTCCATTTTCCACCCCCACTCACGCCCCATCCTTTCTCCACCATTTCCCTAGCCAGATTGGCCCAGTCACCAGGGCTGCAACAGACTCCCCCCCAGCAGCCGGGTCCAGCCAGCCCTGGGCCCACCTGGGCCCAGGACGCCCTCAGCCTACTGGCCAGGGGCGCTCGCATTCCTGCTCCAGAACTCTGACCAATGTCCATGGGGGGAAGACTGGTTACCAAGGGGATTGGGGCACAGCAGGGATACCCAGCTGCCCACTTGCACAAAGGCAACCATAGACGCAATCTGCTTGACAGTCAAGCTTCCTCACGCAGACGCTGGCAGATAGACCCATTCCTGTTTCCTCCCCAAACCAGACTATTTTAACTCTCCTGACCCAGACGATGGGACAGGGACTAGGATGGACATTTTGGACTAAGGGTAGGTATCATGTAGGACCCCTTGGCCTGCCTGTCTCCCACTCCAAGACCTCACCTACTGTAACCTCTTAGTCCTACTCATTCACACAACTGAGGCAAGCTAGTGCCAGATCAGAAAGGTGGGAGAAGAAGAAGAGTTGGTAAAAAAAGAGGAGGAGGAGCATAGAGTTTCAGCCGAGAAAGTCATCCAGACAGTACGTGAAAATGTCTGTTTGTGTAAAGCGATCCAAGCTAATTGTACAGATTCACTTTGGGGACGCCTGTGTCAGTCTCTAAAGCCCTTTCTAATTCTACCCCTTAATGTATGATTTTCAGACCCCTCATTCTAATGATTTTAATGCAATCAGCAAAACTAAGCATGTAATTGTCTTGGCTCTGTGCTTGGCCACAGTGGCTCCTGGGGACCTGGCTCCCAGTTCCCATGCCCTCCTCCAAGCCTTCTCTCCCTGCTTTTTTAACCCCTCACTTAGGCCTCCACAGTGAGGCTTCTTCAGCTTCAGGGCTGTGCGAGAAACTGGAAGTTTAGTCCTTGGGCCTCACGAAGCCCAGATCTGACTGATAAAATGCTTCTATGTCAAAACTGGCAGCGCTGACAGTCTGCTGGACCAACCTGGCTCAATGATTAGGGTTAGAGGAGGAGGAGGGCTCCCCCGCCCCTCTGCAGAAGCAGCAGGCAGCCCGAGGCTGGGCCTGTGGGGCGGTGTGCAGGGGAAGGGCCATTTGTCCTGAGACAATGGCTGAGAAGGGGTCTCGGAGCGGCTGTTGAGAGCCAATTTGTAGTGGTGACTGCCGAGGTTGCTCCAAAGGCTGCGAACAGCTGGAGCTCCGGGTGACTGATGGGTGGGCCCAGGAGAGGGGTCTTTGGTCTGGCAGACACAAAGGCCCCAGTGGTGTGCGGGTGGGGCCTGTCAAAATCATTAAGTGCTGAAGATGGGAGCCTCTGACTTCAGATGGGACCAGTGGGTGTGGGGGAGAGAGGTCAGGAGCCTGCCCCTCCCTCTTGCAGCCCCTCCCCCACCCAACAACCTGGCCACCCACACCCCATTACCATCTCATTTGCATAGATGTCCCTCTTCCAGGTCCCTGGCCACACTCAGCCCAGGTTCCAGTTCTATTTGAGTAGTTTCGGAGCCTTTTGGTGGACCTGCCCTCTCAGGCACCGCAGTCTTTAGCAGGTGGCTTCATCCACTTCTTAGGAACAGGGTAGCCTCCATTCAGGACCAGGAAAGCCCCCCCATACACACTGTACCCCCATGCCAAGGGAAGAAACTGAGGCCCAAGGGGATGATTTTTCCTCTCCCTCCTTGTAGAAATCGTTCTCCCACCTGACCTTCCCCCAAAGGGGAGGGAGGAGGGAGGGTCAGCCAGCCGTCCCCTCGCCAGCTCCAACCCCTCCCCCGCAGCGCGGAGCTCGGCAGGAGACCGAAGCAGTGACCCAGCCAGGTGGTGATGATGCGGCCGGCCGCCCTGGTCACTCTTGGCCGCTCCCCGCGCGCGGCCCGACCCTCCTCGCATGGGTCACAGCCTCGGCAAAACTCCCTGACACAGAAACGCCTCGGGGCCTGCGCGTGTCGGGAACAATCCTCCGCCTGATGGGAAGCGACAGCTCTGCTCCGCCTCCCTCTGCTCCTTTCCCTCCCGGGCTCCTCGCCTGCGCCTAGCTGGCCCTCCAGCCCACTGCAGGCCCAGCCGGGGCTGGGCTCCCCAGCAGGTGCCCCAGGGCCCCTAGAACCCACCCAACAAGTGTTGGGTGCCCAGCAAGTGTGCCCAGTAGGGTGAACAGAGAGAGGAGGTGTCCTTGGCACAGTGGAGGGAGGACAGGAGGGACACCCAGGGCTGCCAGCAGGATGCAGGGAAAGCAGTCTGGGGCAGTTCAAATTCCACCACCCCAGTTCTTTTCAACATGTTCACCTAATAAAAGCCCAGGAACATTTCAACAGGCAGAATGGGTTCTCCCTGGGGCCAGAGAGCCATGAGGGTTTCCTTTCTCCTTTCTGCTAATCTGCATTTCCTGAGTTTTTGCTTTGGTCTGTGTGTACACTGTGCTGCATGTGTTTGCAGTAAACATATCTTGTGTGATTTCCCCCTGGGGTATAAGAGCCCTGCCAGAGCAGAGGTGTTTGGGGGTGGAGGGAGTTCTCACCCAGACTCCAAGCCCTAGCACTAATTTGTCCACAGGGAAGGCGCTGGAAGGGTCAGGCCAGGCTGGGAAAGACCCCTCATATCAGGACCCTGCTTCTCCTCAAACTTTGCCGGAGTTGTGAAGGGCCAGTGGAGAGGGCTCTGGCTACAGGAGAAAGGCCCGGGTGTATAACAGTGCTCAGCATTTCCTCACACATGCAGCTCAGCCACTCGGAGACACATGGACACAATGGCACGTGCCATGTATACTCACATGTGTTCACACACCTGTAAACACCCTGCAGCCACACACCCAGGGACACACCCGTTTACAGCCACTCCCTGGAGTGTGCAGACATCGTCCTGGCTCCCCACTGGGATCCAGGGCCCTGACTATGCCCCACACCCAAAAGACATCCCTTTTGTGCCTTTGCTCTCTCTTCATGGCTGTGAATCCTGTGAGCACCTACAAAACGGGCAAATCTCTTGTCATACACCCCCCACCCCACACATCTGTTAGCAGTCCCTCTGCTGATTTCCCTGACGAAAGAATGGAGTGGAAGGCTGTGAACACGGCTTGAGCCTCTGCTGTTGCACGTGATGGTGTGTGAGGGAAGAGGTGGGAGCAAAGGTAGCTATG
>NW_004567112.1:18134182-18143014 GCF_000260355.1 Condylura cristata | reverse complement strand
GGGGTGTCCTCCACCCCCGCCCCGGTGGGATGGCGCGTACCCTGTCTTAGGGAGAGTCTTTGTGTCCTGCCAGGGGCCTGGGGACGAGTGGGTAGTGACCAACACTGGGTCACAGGCTAAGTGGGCTGGGAGCCGCAGGAAGGGCGGGAAGAGGATCCCCGGCCCAAGAGGTCCGACCGAGCCCGGCCGCGCAGGGGGAGCCGGGAGCCGGGTGGGCGGGGTAGGACGGGCGCCACCAGGCGTGGCGCAGGGAGCCGAGCAGAATGAAATGCAGATGCAAAACGTGCTCGTAAGAGTTTCCTCTCTCTCCCCATCTGCCAAAGCCGAGATTTTAATCTTTAATCCATGAGCAATCAGCGAGCAGCGGCGAATGGCACATTACAGATGTTTTACTGTCGCGGGCGCTCGCAGCTTCCGCGCTCCGCACAGGCGCGCCCGGCGCCCCCGCCCCGCTTCGCCCCGCCCGCCCCCTCCCCCTCCGGTCCCGGCTCCTCTCCCCTCCGCTGGTAGGTGTTTAATGACTCTCCCCCCCCCCCACCTGCTTGCGCCTGGCCTGCTGTAAAGGTGGGAGTGGGACGGAGGGCCATTAACCCTTATTAACAGACTCGGAGTTCCGCTGGTGGGGTACATGCCTGGGTCCTAGCGGGGCTTGGGCAGGGGCGGTCGTCAGTGCAGCATTGAGGTGGGTTCCCTGCCAGCTCCAGTTTGGGAGGCTCAGGGGCAGAAGCATCAAGCGCCCCCACTAGCTGAACTGTCCCGCCGCTCCTTCCGTTCCTGGACCCCACCTCCAGGGCCGCTCGCGGCTCAAGCGATTATCACTCCAGATGTTAGCCTGCGCTGGGACTCCCATTGCCAGATGTTGGGCACCTCTGTTCTCAAGCATGGGATCACGATCCCTCGCATGATGAAGGAGGAGAATACTTTAGTGACTTTGGTGGTCAGATCTAAAGTCCCTAGGGAAATCTGATGAGCCCAGACTTACTGGGGGAAAAATATCTCACTTCTGGTAGGAAGTTGTGCCCTTTTTTAATCAGAGGTAGGAATTCATCCCACTTCTTGGGAGCATGTGCATGAGGGAGGTGCGAGGCTCTGGAATCTTCCTCAGCCTCTGAGTTCAATTTGCTAAGAAAACAATCAGCCCCAATAAGCTTCCTGAAGGCAAGAGGGCAGCAAGGGATGTAGTGTCCTGCCAGCCCAGAGACCCTTAGGAATGATGGCAGTTTGCAAAAGTATATCTGAGTGATTGTATTATTAATATGCTGCATTATAATTATCTTATTAATTATATCATCTGTCCTTTCCACTAGTCCATGAGTTCCATAAAGTCAAGAACTGTCCTCCCCCACCATTGTGTTCCTTTGGCACATAGTAGATGCTCAGTAAGTCCGCGTTGACTGAATAAAGTAGTTGCGTTGTAGTATCCGGTCCTGTTTTCTTGTACCATTACCAGTGAAAATAGGCCCTTCACCCCGTGCAACTACACTGCAGACCTCCCAAACTGCAACCCTCATATCTGCAAGGAATAGTCCACTTCCCACCGCCTCCACCTCACCCCCTACCCTGGGTTTCCCCATTAAATAGGGGGATCCTTTTATCCACCAGGAAAGTGTCTGACACTAAGTTAGTTTCCTTTGGCCAGCTGCCTCCCCTCGCTGGGCCCAGGAGCCAGGTCCCTGTGGTCTGCCTTCATCCTCAACTCTTGGACATCCTGCCCTACCCTCTCCCCCCCCCCCCCTTGTAGAGCTACAGAAACCTTCGGGGTGGAAGGAGAGAAGCACAAGAGAGAGGCAGGGTGGAGACAATGCTGAAAGCCTGAGACAGAGGCAGATGTAAAAACTGAAGAGGGAGTAACTGATTGGCAGAGGCAGCGGAGGCCCAGACAGACACACACGAGGGACTGAAGAGTCAGAGAAGGGCAGAGACTCGGGTTGAGGGAGCTGGGCGTGAGAAAGGGAGACGTCAAGGGGTGAGGGTCTGAGACCAACCTCCGAACCGCAGACCCAGGTCCCAGCCCAGGCTCGGGGAGCGAAAGCCACCTGAAGCCGAGGCTGCAGGGCCCGCAGGCAGCCCTGGGAGGCGGCGGGGAGGGAAGCCGAGTGAGAGGCAGTGGAGCCGCGTGTGTGTTTTTATTATTATTATTTCTGATTAAAGAGGAATTCATCTCGTGTCTGCCTCCTGCCAGGGGCCGAGGCGCCGCCATTGGGGTTAACGGTGCGGAAGAATACAAAAAAATTTCATTGAGGAGGATTATAAAAGTTACTAGCTGGAACATTAACAGAAGAGTAACTTGTAAAAAATGCAATATTACAATATTCACAAGGACGGCAGAGCGTGGTAAAGCTATAAAATTCAACATTAAAATCTTCCACAGCCTAGATAACCTAGTTAACAAACATGGTATTGGAACTACTTTTCTGTTGGGGCTGAGGGATACGAGCGGGGGCTCATCACACCTCCGCGGCGGGAGGGGCGGGGCGGCCCCAGGCTAGTCCCGCCCCCCCAGCCTCAGCCTCCTCCCCCGGAAAATGGGGAGAACTGGCAGAGTGCTGGGCGTCTCTGAGGAAGCGCTTCCAGCCCTCGAGTAAGCCTGTACACTTACGAAGTTATTTTGTGTGTGTGCGAAGTGCTGATTAAAGCTACCCATTCAAAATGGATTTAGCCCTGCTGAATAGGACCCATGTTTCTGTAACGACGGGATGTGGGTACCAAATGCACGGAGTAAGGCCTTTGTGTCTGAATGTATGAATTCGGAGTGGCATGTGTGTGCGTGTGCACGGTGTGTGCACCCAGGCCCGCTGTAGGGCGGTGTGTAGTTCTTGAGAACATGTGTTAATGTATTTGTCGGTATATGTATGTTCACGTATATGTATGTTCACGTATATGTAGGAATAGCGTGGAAGGAAATGGCGTTGGAGCGCAGGAGAGTGTGTGTTTATTATAACTAAGTGTGTCGAGTCTCTGTGTCTCTAGTATATATGTGTCTAGTTATGGGTAAGTTATCGGTCGAGAAAGCATAGGTATTTGCTGAGATTGTGTGTACGTGGATCTTTGTGTACAGGATATGTATTATCACTGCAGCAATGTTTTAGAGGATGTGTTTATAAAGAAGATATATGTTTGCATGGTTCTGTGTGTACAAGGTATACACACATTATAAGGTTGTGAACATAGGATGTTTGTGCAAATGGCACAGAAACAGAATGTTTGCTATGGTTCTTAAATGTGTATTTACACATAGAGTCTGTATGGGATCGTGCGCATTCATGAGTGTTTGTGTTTTAGGGCATCTGTACAGTGTGAGTGTACATGAGTAGAGAGGATGTTTGTGAACATGTGTGTCCTAGTAGTTTGTGGATATCCAGGTTTTGTGCACATGTATGTAAAAGGCATGTGTGTTATTTATATGAAAAATACACAGACATTGTGTGAGGTCCAGGTTTGAGCAGTGTGTGTCTGCAGGTGCAAATACAGAGCATCTGTTTCTATGAGGTTCCCAAATACTTACAGTGTGGTGATTAAGAGCATAGACTCTAGGGATTGAACCCTAGTTTTGTCATATACTAAGTATATGAATTTGAGCAGACTTAACCTCTGACTGCCTTAACTTCGCCTTTGCAAAATGGGGCAAAAATTGCACATACATCATAGAGTTGTTATACAATTAGATGAGTTAATACTTGCTGGGGTAGGCAGAAAATAATGGCCAGTCCCCCCAAAATGCCTATATTCTAACCCCCCAAATCTGTGACTGTGTTACTTTACAGGGAAAAAGGGTTTGTGAAGCTGTTAGGGATTTTGAGATGAAAGATTATTCTGGATTATCACAGCATACCCAGTCTTCACAAGGTTTTTATAAGAGGGGAGCAGGAGTATCAGACTCAAAAATGTAAACACAGAGGACTACCCTGGGCCTTCCAAGATTCTGGATCCTGCCAGCCTGGTCTATACCAAGGTAAGTATGGCCATAATTGACAGGGCTGGGGTTGATCCCTCAACATCTGCCTGCTTCTAGGCCTGGGGCTGATGGGACAGGTGGGGGAGGGGCAGAATGAGACTCCTGGGAAGTCTGCTTCACTTGCTCTTTGGACTGGCTTGCCAGGAAGACAGGATTGTCTTCCTGTCTAGAGAAAGGGAATTTGTGTGGAGACTTGGTGCCTTGAGAGCTGGTAAAATATACGTCGTCCTCATATGTCTTTGTTCACAGAGAGGGGCCCTGAGCATCTGTCATTCTCAGCCTGACTTCAGCCAAAGAACTCACACCACCCATGAGGTAAGTTCTTGCTCAAGGGCCAGGGTCCCCCCCTTACTTCTCTGCTTCTTTTGTTGTCTCCCTCCAGCTCCAGCTTGCTCCCGTTATAGCTCCCAGGTGGGAACAGGGACTTTGGAGGTGTTATCACGAGATAATGAAATGAGGGGATTAATTTGCACTACAAGATGCTTTTAATCCTTACTGGTGTGTGCGGCTGTATGTGTGATGGAGGAGCCACGGTTTCCTCGTCCACAAAAAGAACATAATAATCCCTTCCTGCCTTCCTCACTGGGTGCTAAGAGACTTGAAGGAGTCAAATATTATTTTTAATGCCCAGAGCCCTGAAACCAGAATCACATTTACTTGTAGAAAGAACAACTGTAGTGGTTCTGGGCATGAGGCAATGCAGGGCGTAAGTGGAATCAGAAGGACCACTGCTGGCAGTTAGAGACCCACTTTTTTCAAAAAGATTTATTTATGTATTTCTGCATATAAGAACTGGGGTACAGGCCAGAGGCACAAAGGGGTGAGAGGATTCACCAGAGACAGAGTAGGATGCAGAATAGGCAGATCTACTGGAATATACTGCTGAGGAGAGCAGAGGGAGGTCTGCTGTACCTTGTGGGTCAGCTCCCTGGCTGGGAATTGAACTTGTGCTGTAATGGCTGGTTATAGCTTCATAGTACTGAGACTTTAACTCCTGTGCCACCAGAGAGGCCCCTAGTTACCCATTTATTTTCACCACAGAGGAGGACACAGGAAGTCAGTCCTCTGAGATCACCTGACCCAGGGCATGGCAGGCATGTTCAGGTAAGTAAACATGCACACAGAGATCAGTGTATACTCATGCGGGTCCCAGATATGTTGAGCCTATTCTTGGGGTGAGCCCACCAGAGCTACAAAAATAGGCTATGGACATCTCTGTATGCATTGAGATGGATAAGTTAGAATATCAAGTAGGGATGCTGACTCCACCACTTCTTAGGTAGAGTAACTTGGGTGGCTTAATAAACCTCTCTGCTGCAGTTTCCTCGTCTATAAAATAGGATAATAATGGTGTCTAATTATAGGGCTGTTGTGAGAATTGAATGTGACATGAGGTATTGATCATAGTGCCTGGCACATAACAGAGTTCCTGGTAAACACTGTTGTTGATGACAGTGATATTATAAACCTCATTGTTCCTCCCTCATGGGGGAAGGAGTGATGAAGTGCCAGGGCCCAGGGGCCAGAGAGACCAGGTGAGGACGGAAGTGCCACCACTAAAGTGGTATGAACTTGAGCTGTTTACAGTTCCCTACATATCTCTCTGGAGCAAATCTATGCATGCATAAATGTGTGCAAGCATGTTCATGTGTGTCTTTTTCACTCAAGAAATGGCGCATGACACACTGTTCCATGCCTTCCTCTTGTCACTTAATTTCCATACCTGTATATGAAATGCACTTTACTCTTGGTGAGGACTGTCTAGCCTTCCACTGAAGAGAGAGCTCATGAGTCATTTCACCAGGCTCCTACTAGTGGATGTTTCAATTATTTCTAATCCACAAAACTGCAATGAAAATCCTTGTGTATCTATCATTTGGTCATTTTCTCAGTTAGGTCTTTTTTTAAAAAAAGTATTTTCCAGTGAACTCTGAGGGGGCTGGCTGGGGAGGGTGGGAGTTTCTTCCATCACTTGGGCTCGTGAGGGGCTGGGGCATCCCAGGAGGCAGGAGCAGGTGGGGTGTTCGCGGGGTGCTGAGCCCAGAGAGGGGCAGGTGGAAGTTCCAGAGTATCTCAAAATGTAGTCAATATAAAATTTGTGGGGGCTGCAAAAAAAAAATTAGTTTCCAATGAAACTATTTACATAACACCAAGATTCCTGATTGCTCCTAAAAATAAATACCAGACAACTTGGCATTACTGGCCCCTACTTCTACATAGCAGTCACATGCCTTAGAATGGCCTTGCCCTCTCCGGTTGCCCTAGAACCCTCCTCTCTATGGTCTTCTCAACTGTTTCTGCTCCCACAGGCATTTGTGTTTGTAAACCTCTGGTTAGACTTAGGAGTCAACATATGCAAATGGTGTCTGGTAGTAAATGTTCAAGAATTGCTATTGTTATGCTTTCATGGGGAATCTTTTACTTTACAAATTTTAGAAAGTTTTAAAGGCACAGATTTTTATGGCCATGCATATGTGCATCCTTACAGTATGTGGGGAGCTGGGAGACCAAACAGGAAGGAGAGCTGTGCTCAGAGGCTCCTTGCCTTGCACTTCTCACAGGCCCTCATGGCTCTGAAAGAAGACAGAATTCTTCCACATATATCCTGACCCATCTAACCGAACCAAGACTAACCTGCTGTGCTAGATAACGCAATAGCTACTAGTTGCACCTAAGTTAAATAATAAAATAAATAAAATTAAAAATCAGTTCCTCGGTGACATTTGGCTTTTCCAGTGTTCAAATGTCACACATGGCTGATGGCTGCTTTGTAGAAAGATAAACATAAAGAACAGTTGTGCCCACCACATTCTGTTGGACAGCACTGCTCTGACATGATGCCCAAGGGAGGGACTGAGCAGCTCTCGGCCACCAATCTTCTTCCCACGCCAAGGGCAGAGAGGGAGAGGGCCCTCAGAAATAGTTGTTGAATTAAGGACAGGAGTGAATGATCAGCCAGCCAAAGGCCCACAGGGGACATAGTCAAGGCTCCTTCACAGCAACCTGTTCAGTCTTCTGAAGGAAATTAAGGATGAGGAGGACCTCAGTATAATGCGTAGACTGGCTACCCCCAATCAGAAGGGTCACCCCAGGACTAAGACCTAGAAAGGAAGCAGTCATCCACAGTTGGTCATTTAACTCAATCTTATATTCTAAACTTCTTTGCTGTCCCTTTTTGTGAGGCTTTCCTCCTTAGAAACCATCTGAAGTGCCTAGGGGCCTTACTGGGGAGATCTCATTAGCTCCCCAGGATCTCTGCAGAGCAAGTGATGCCTGCTGAGGTCTTGGGACAGAGATCTTGTTGGTCACAGGGAGCACCCACCACCCCAGAAGTTGTTCACAGAAGTGGTCAGGTACCTGTTTCTGCCTACAGAGTATGTGCAGGCGAGGAGGAACAGAGAGAGAGAGAGGAGAATGAGGCTAGAGAGAGAGTGAGAGGGGGAGAGACATAAGGGACTGAGAATCTGGGTGACGGGACTTGAGAGGACAGTGCAGACCATGCACCTGTGTTTGGAATGTGTCTTCCTGCAGCTATATGTGTCTGTATTGGGGGCTTTGTGTGTAATAGGGGGAAGTGTATGCACTCAGGGGGGCTGTGTGTGTATGCAACGGGGGGCAGACTGGCTGCATGAGTATGGTGTGGGGCTGTGCTGTATGTGTGTTGTGTAGGTGGGGGCGCTGTGTGTGTTAGGGCCGTGTGTGGGGTGTGGGGGGAGATGAGTGTATTGGGGGGCTGTGTGTGGGATGTATGAGTGTACTGAGGGCCATGTGTATTGGGAGAGCTGTGCATATGTGCATGGTACGTGTGGTGATTGTGTGACTGTGTGCAGTGGGTTGTGGGGCTGCGGAGGGTAGTAGGCTGTCACATGTGACAGGCGTGAACATATCCCTATGTGGGGATGCTTCATTTCCTCAGACTCCTGGACGTGGGTCCAAGTTGACCCTGCAGTCAAGCACACCCCCTCAGCCCTGGAGGGGGGCGCCAAGCTGTTCTGCCTCAAGTGTCCCTCCTGTTTCTTGGTTTGAGCAGGGATCTGACCATGCTAGGGAGAGAGCACTGGAAGGCCCAGAGAGGCAGGCAGATTGGAGACCGAAAGACAGGGAGAGAGGAAGACCTGACCAGGCTAGAGAAGGAGGGTGGCGGCGATGGGGGGTGTGGGGTGGAGAGAAGGCTAAAGGGGAGGAGGGGCCACAGAGGCCTCGACTCAAAGGCCAGAGGAAGAGATGAGGAAGAGAAGAGAGCAGGGGAGAGACTAGAGAAAAATAGATTGATGGGTAGAGGGGAGGGGGGGGCGACAGTGGATCAAAGGCCAGAGAAAGGGCCCCCGCGATGTGGGGGAGGGGAGAGAGGGGGCGAGGGAGGGCTCAGCGGGGGAGTTGCCGGGCGGGCGCTCGGGCGCTCCGAGCCGCGCGGCTCCCCGGGGAGACGGCAGACACTTTGCGGAGATGTTACTCCGGAGTTGGAGACGATGATAAATATGATAATTTGTATAAAATCTGAATGGGTCTTGTTTTCAGGGAGAATGCCTCGGATGATGAATGGGCCCGGCTCTCAGATAGATGGCTGATAAAAAGTGTATTGGATTGTTGAGAGCGATGTTAATTCTCATTCTGTACCTGCAGATGCCGGCCCGCCGCGCCGGCCGCCGCCGCCTCCTGCCAGCCGTGTCCCGTCGTCCGCCCTGAAGTCCAGGGGCTCCTAGGCGTGGGCGCGTCCACGCCGGCCGCCGCCGCCTCCCACAGCCCTTCCTGAGGCCGGCGCGGGGGTCCGAGTGGGGGGCGCTTGACAGCTCGAGCTGCACAGATGACCTGAAGGAGACGCACGTGGACACAGCGCGGGGCAGCGGCATGGCGGGGCGGGGCAGGGCAGGGCCAGT
>NW_004567112.1:18081547-18132962 GCF_000260355.1 Condylura cristata | reverse complement strand
AAAAAAATAAATAAATAAATAAAATGGGGTCCATGGACCAACCCTTGAAAGCTGACCATAGATCCATCCGAGGCTTCCAGGAGGAAAGGGGGAGGGTAAGCAAGATGGGGAGCACACATGCAAAATAAAATGGGTTAATCACCTAGGTGAAGACTAGTGGAACTGATACATGTACTTCATCCAGAGCAATGCCTGATGTGTGGTAAGCTTTGCTAGACATGGTAGTTGTTTTTGTTGTTGTCATTATTAACTTTGCTCCATCATGGCCTTCTGCCTGGATAGACTTCTCCAAAGTATCGCTTTATCACTGTTCTTTGTACCCTGACACCTATGGGTTGGAGATGATGTTCAATCAGTACATACCTAGGGTTGTCATGGAGAATTAACTGATGAGGTCAAACATCTACTGCCAGAGTTTAATATAAAATAATCCCTCTTTACACACGGGGGATATTTTCTAAGATCCTGAGTAGATGTCGGAAATATGATAGCACAGAACCTTATACATACACTACTTTCCTCCATGTCCATAACTATGATACAGGTTAATTTATAAACGAGGCACAGTAATCAACTAACATGCCACCAATAAACTAGGACAGTTATGTTAATATGGTTTCTCTCTCATAAAATATCATATGTCATATTTTTGGATTGCTATTACTGTGGGTAACCAAGACTGTGGAAAGCAGAACCATAGATAAGGGGGACAACAATTACCTTTATTTAATACCATCCAGTAATCGTATAAGACCAGTATTCTTGTCCCCATTTGACAAACGTGAACAGTTGAGCACAGTGAGTTGGAGGGATGTGTCAGTCACATAACTGGTTCCCACTAGACCTGAGAAAGGTGGAGGCTACTTCAGGGCGCCTGGCTCCATTTCCCCCTCTTGGTTGCTGCTTTCTCTATCTCGGGGCTAGTGAGACGTTAGCCCTGTCTGTTGTGTGCTCCTTCTATATGGCTGCCTGGAGGGCACAGGAGGCGGGTGGGGAGAAGTGCTGCCTACAGCCCTCATCTAAGCTGCTTCCTCCCAGCCCCACATCCCTTGCCCTCCTCTCACCCCCTTGAGGGTCTGAGTCTTTGGTCCCCAACAGGGTAGGGAGGTGCCTCCCCCCCCCAAAGACTTTGCTCCTGATCCCCTTCTGCCAGGGAATACTTCCTCACTCAGCTATCCTCTGCATTCAGAGCACATCTAATCTTGCAAGGCCCCACCCCCTTTATGAAGCATTCTCTGACACCCCCAATTGTGTTTCCCTGCATTCCATTCATTCCTTCAGCCCACATCTTTCCAGTTTCTCAGTTTATAGCTCCTTTTGCCTCCAGGTTATGCCCTCCTCCAAGTAGAGCCAGTGTCCATCACAGAGCCGACCCCAATTTGCTGACTGACCACTGTCCTCCGACTTAGCCCAGTTGGGTTGCCTTCCCATCTTCCCCAGCCCCAAGGTGCAACAAGGGGTCGTGACTGTGTGCCGCCCATCTCCTCACTGGAGGCATCCCCTCATACTCTGGTCTCCTAGTCCAGCCCTAGGACTGACCTAGCCCACCAGTCAGCAGGGGGGTGGGGGAGGGCTGGGGAGACAGACATCAACTAGGAAGTACCAAACAAAGGTTGGAAAGTTTCCCTGGCCCTTGATGTCCAGGGATTACCAGGGCAGGAAGCTTTCTTCTCCTGACTCATTGTGTCCAAGTGTCCAGAGGCTTCCAGCAGCCCAGTGGTTGTCTGTCTTCAACCCCACATCTGGGGGCGTGCCAAAGAACAGGGACTTAAAATAATTGGGACAGGGGAGGAGGTGCTCCCACCTTTGTGGTGCAAAGACCTCCTCTGGCCTTAGAGGAGAATCTTGACTTTCTAAGCTCCCTTTCCCTGTTAACTATTCACGCTTTCCATTCCTCTGCTTCTCTCCTGCACTGCCTGCCCCTCCATTCCTGCGTTTCTCTCCCCGGGCCTTTCCTTCTCCCCACCCCCTGGCCTGGGCTGTCCCGCGGTGGGGCGGCCCCTGGAAGGAGTGGAATCTGCGACCGGCCTCTCAGTGTCCGCGGGGAGGCGGCTCAGGAAATGCGCCCTCCTCTGGCACTGGGTCGAGCTTCTCGCTATTTTTTTCTCGCAGCTGAGGCCCAGCGCTGGCCTGGGCGCTGGGGGTCTGCAATGAGAGGGTTTCTCCGAGGTTCTGTTGAAAAGTGGGAGCGGGGGGAGGAATTCCTGTTTGTGGGGACCCTGGGACTTTTAGCTAAAAGCCCGAAGACTGCCCAGCCCTTGTGCCCAATTCGCTTTGCGCCAAGGCAGGAAGTGTCAGGCGCCCAGTGTGTACCAGGGAAAGCCTAGCGCCTTTCCTAGCCGTTCCCTCCCCACCGGGCACCCAGGACAACACGCCCCCCGCCTACCCCAACAAGCCCCTCATCCCAAGGCCAGATACTCCGGTGCACCAAGCCCCTGCAACTTCTGCTAAAGTTCTGCGCCCCACCCGGCCTATTGCTCCCGGGGCGCTGGCTGAGCTCCCCACCGGAGCTTCTTGGTTTGGGGGCTCTGGGGCTCCAGTCGTAGCCGCCGCGGGGCGCGCTTTCCGCTACTGAGACTCGAAGGGGGAGTTTTTGTAAATGAACAAAAGCTTTTGCTCTTTTGAGTTTCTTTTATTTTCTTTATTCTTTTGTCCCCTCCGTTTTAATATCCTCCCACTTTTCTTTTTCTTCTCTGACTCCTCTCCCCACCCCCATTTTCCCTTTCTTTTCGTTCTCACACAACCTCTGCCTCTCTCCTGTTGGTCTTTTTCGGTGTCTCTTCTACTTTGGCATCTTCTCAGCGTCTCCATCTGTCTGTCTTTGGGTCTCCCTTCCCAGACCTCTCCCTGTCCCTGACCTAGACTGGCGCCGTCTCGCTGCCCCATTTTTCCTGACTCCGCCGCCCCTTTCTCACTTTCCGTTCTCCCGGAGACCCCAGTCTGGCGGGTTGGGGTCCTGCTCCCCCGCCGCCGCCGCCGCCGCCGCAGCCGCAGCCGCCGCAGTGATTTATTCGCCTCACCCGGCGGAGTCAGGTGCTGAACTGAGCCCCGGAACGAGGGAACAGATTTCTCCCAGGAAGGGTTTTGTAAACTAAACGATGCTAATTACGAGCTGGGGGACGCGCCGCCGAGAGGGGCGGCCATCGGGTCTGGGCGCAGCGGGCCAGGGGCGAGGCCGGGGCGGCCGCGTCTCTCCCAGGCCGCCTCCCGGGCCGCCTCCCCAGCACCGCTCGCCCCAGCTTTCGCCTTCCCTGGGAACTTTCCCGTGCGAGTTAACTATTAACCGTTGGCGAAAGGCAATTTTCTTCGGAATTTCAGCGATTTCCTTTGCGTGGTGGAGGCAGATTAACATGCAAATGGTGAGATGCTCGGCTAGAGTCTGCGCGCGGGTGAGGATGCCGCTGCCCCTCCAAAGAGTGTCCTTCGCGACCGCGGAAAACTACAGCCCCAGCCCCCACCCCCGCTCCCCGTGCCGGCGCACAAAGCCGTGACCGAGTCCGTGCCCCGCCGCTGTCCCAAGTGAAGGTGGAAAAAGCCGAGCGCTCGCGCTTGGGGGCGGGGCCGAGGGGGGCGCCCAGCCCCGGGGACCTCCAAGTCGCGGCCCGCAAGGCCACCCGAGGAGCCCGCTCCGCTCGGAGGCCAGCCCTCGGGGACTCCTGTGGAGGCGATGGTGACCTGGGGAAAGCCCTTTCTCGCCTGCAGGACCCCCAGACTGCCGCTCACTTCCTGCCCCTTCGCCGCCACAGCGCAAGCCAACGCACGCACACACACGCCCTGCTCTGTCTTGTGAGCGCTGCAAACTTTGGCAAACTTGAGCCGCTGGACACAAACTCCTGGCCTTTTCCTCCTTTCCTCTCTTGCCTGGCCCGCTGTTCCGCAGTAGGACTGGAGAGGGGTTTTGACCTCTGGAACTGGGACAGGACCGACCCCGAAAGCCGGGTCTTGCCGCGCTGGCCGCCCGCCAGGCCCCCTGGACACTGCAAGTGTTCGCGGCGGAAGGCGCTGGTGGTTGCTGCGGCGAGACTGGCTAAGGCCCTGGCAGAACGCCCCAGCCCGGCCTTTCCGGGGCGCGGGTCCCGGCGCCGTCTGCTGCGTCTGGCTGCGCTGGACCTGGAGACCGGGCTCAGGGCTTCCAGCCCCTCGCATAACCGGCCTCTCCGCCTTCTCAGTCTTTCTAGCGTGTTTCCCCCAGTCCTACTTCGGAGTTAAGCTCTCTCCCGTCCTGCCTCGCCTGCTCAGTCTCTGGAGGGGCTGCCTCTGTCTCTCTGTCTCTGTCTCTCTGTCTCTGTCTCTCTTGTTTGTTTCAACGCGCGGACACTGATTGCGCCTTATGAAGTTCTAACTGGTTTTGTGTCAGGAAGATCTTTCTCGCTGCTACCCAGCCTGGCGTGACGGATTAAACATCAACTAGTTAAATAAAAATTAATATCAACTGCCTCCTAACTTCTAATGTCATGTTGTTTATAACTAATGAACTGATTAGGGGATAAACACATCACAGAGACACTCAGCTCTCCTGCCTGGCTCCGCCACCGCCGGTGCCCACTCCCCGCATCCCCTGCACCCCCCGCTGGCTGCCAGGCCAGGAGGAGGGAGGGGGCTGGAGGGGCTGCGAGCTCCCCTGGGCTTGCTGTTGGGTCTGCCCTGGTCTGTTTCTCTCTTCCTTTCCGTCTTCCTTCCTTTTTTTCCTTCCTCTGTACATTTTCTTCTCCCATTCTTTCTCTCCCACCCCCCCATTTTCTTTCTTTCACTCTGCAAACAACAGTCCATCACACTGACCCTGGTTGTGCCTGTCTGCCTGCCTGTCTCTGGTCTATCCCACCATCCCCGCCCTCTATGGGAGTCTCTATCTCTCGCTTCCCACTTCTTTCCCCTCGTTTGGATTCACACCTCCCCAGAGCAGCGTGTAATAATTAAAAGCCTCCTCTGGCTGGGCTTCCACCCTACTGCAAAGCAGAAGCAAGCTCCCCCTCAGAACCTTGTGAAAACCTGACACCCCTCCCCAACTATTTGGGGGAAAGGAGGCGGGGGCTGGATTGAGTGGAGTTGTGTTTTCTGCTTCCTCCTATTCGATCTGGAAGGGACATAGGAAATAAAAATGATTTTTAAAACCTTCACCTTTCCTCTTGTCCCAGAAGCAATGAATACAGGTTTGAGTGCTAAATTTAATTTTCAAGTAAGAAAAACTACTCTGGTGTCCTTCCTCCAGGGGCCCCAGAGCTCTCTCTACACACACCCCCTCCTCACTGCCAGCCCCTGCCCGACCTGAGCAGCCTCCTGCAGGGCCCTTTCCCTAAAGATACTTAAAGCAAATCACAATTGTCATCATGACAACAATAAGGCAAGAAAGCGAGTAATCACAGACCTGGCCCTGGTGATTTTTTTTTTCCTTAAGAAGCCACAACATTTAAACTTGGTTTGCCCTGGACCGCAGGGTCTGACAAGACAATAACAACAGAAAAAGCTTTTAAAACCAATTTAGCACACGTGAAAATGTAATTCTAATGAAGAATCAATAGGTTGGCGGATCATTTTTCCTGGGACTCCTTGGAGAACCTGAGAGAGACTTTCAATCAATGGGGCGGGCAATGAGCAAAAGGGCCCAAGAGACCATGTGGGACAGGGGTGAGGGCTGGGAGACAAAGGAGCAGAGCCTAGGGGCGGGGGAGAGACTGGAGGGAAGGTGAGGCAGGAGCTGGGCCCTTAGCATGGCACCCTTAGGGAGGCACCCAGAGTTCCCAGGGCTCCCAGTCAAGAGCTCAGAGGTCTCCTTCCTCCTCTTGGTCTCTCGGTATGAGACAGGCTCCTTAGCACAATGGCCTCACCTGCCTTCCCCTGGGGCCTATGGCCCAGCCCTGGCACCACCCCAACCCTGGGCCCGGTGTTCAGGTAACTGTGACCAGTTGGCTCCAGAGCAGGCAAGGACACTGAACCTAGTGCTCATCCCCTGTTTCCCAGTGGTACCTCCTCACTCTGTAGCTTTTGGGCTCAGTTCCTGTCTCTGATGATACAGAAGCAAGAGCAACAAATGTGTACCTGGTGTACTTCACATTTTATAAGTCACTTCAATCCGAGATAATAACTCCTGAGAAACCTGTGAGAAGAGCAAGGATTATTAGCACCATTTTAGAAAAGAGGAAACAAAGGCACAATGAGCTGGTGAAAGTGTGACTCAGCAGGTGGTTGGCCCTGTGAGTAACTGGGTATGCACCTCGGTGGATGGCATCCTGTGTGTGTGTGTGTGTGTGTGTGTGTGTGTGTGTGTGAAATGGAGGGACCACAAAAATAGTGATTTGAGTGTGACTAAGGTTTCACTTATGCGTATTACTCTCCCATCCTAGTCCTTGGGAATGTTGCTTTGTGTATACAAAAAAGCAACGTTGATTTTTGTTTGTTTGTTTTTAAGTTTCTGTGCTCTAGCACTGGAAAATCATTGTTAATTTTTTTTAAATAAAAGATAAGAAAAGGGTACTCCCTGATGGCTCAGTTGGTTAAAGCACAGCACTATGAAGCTATCCACAGCCGCTGCAGAACAAGTTCGATTCCTGGCCAGGGAGGTGACCCACCTGGCACAGCAGACCTCTCCTGGCCTGCCTGCTCCCTCAGCAGGGAGGGAGCCTGTTCTGCTCCCCACTCTGCCGCTGGTGAATCCTCTCACCACTCCTCCACCTCTGGTATGTACCCCAGTTCTGTATGCACAAATAAATAAATCTTTAAAAAGAAAAGATAAGAAATACCAACAAAATCTGATGTTTGAATCACAATTATTGGTCCAATGATAAATTGGCCATGACTTACTTTTCTAAAAGGGCATATTTCTGTAGGAAGATTTTTAAATTTTAAATTGAAGAACCATGATATATACAGACTTTGCCTCTGGGATTCTGAGCCCCTCCAGCTCCCCGGTCTTAGTGGCATAAGCTTTCTAGAGGAACTTAGCTGAAGTGGATGAGACTCCTAGAGAACACCTAATTCCGAACCTCAGGGGGTCAGTGGGCCCCAAGTCCTGGGCCTTGCTCCCTGCTTTGGTGCCTTCCTTTCTGCCAGAGGTCTGGAGGGGTGTATGTGTGTGTATGTGTGTGTGTGTGTGTGTGTGTGTGTGTGTGTGAGGGGGGGGCAGGGAGGCACCACCTGCCACAGGCCCCTGCCTGCAGGCTAAGGCTTACCCAGCACTTCTTACCAGCCCGATTGTTACTCAGCATGTGTGAGCAGGGCTGTGTGAAGGTGGGAGGGAAGTCCATGGCAAGTGGGCGGTGGGAAAGGGGACATGAGAGGGCCATTCTTGAGCAGTCCGTGAGTGTGTAAAAAGTAGAAGTACAAGAGGGTATGAGAAAGGTGGTGTATGAGATCTGAGTGAGAAATGGTGAGGTGTGAGAAGTGTAAATTCCAACTCAGGAGGGCATGGTGTGGCCCAAAGCTAAAGTGAAACTTTGATCAGGAATGAGAAGCCTGACTGGGTGTGAAGAGAATGTGAATCTGAGAGTCCAACAGATGTGGGGTATGGTGGAATGGTGTGAACTCAAAGGGGGTTCCTGTGAGTGTGGCAGGCTCTTGGGAGGGCTTTGGTCATTCTCTGCCCCCATCCTCTCTTTAAGGACCAGGAAGGAAGCCAGAGGTTTTCCCTTTTACTCTGAGCGGAGGAGGAAGAGGAGGAGGAGGGAGGGGGAGGGGAAGGAGGAGGAGGAAGAGAAGATTCCAGAGCTGGGGAGCTCCCGAGGGATTTAGTGAGTGGTTCATGAAGCCTTGCTGCAGGACCTGTAGAGAGTGGCTGTGTGGCCAGAGGAAGTTGGGGTCTGTAGTGATCTTGGAAACTGAGGCTGCAACGCAGGGGGTGGGGGGTAGTAGGCTGGGAGCCTTAAGGTTGAGAAAGTCGGGTGAGAGGAGAGCTTGGAGACGGTGAGGTGGATAGCCACAGAAAGTTGGGGAGTGCAGGAGAGTGAAGACGCCCCTGCGAGCGAGACAGCGCGACTGGTGCGGAGCGAGCGACAGTGGAGAAGAGGGGGTGGGGTGAGAGGGTGTGCCGGCGTCTAGGCTGGGGATTCGGTCTTTGGGTGCCTCTGGCAGTGCGGGAGTTGGCTGCCCGCGGCTGGCTCCGGGCCTGGGTGCGGGTGCGCGCGGGTGCGCGGGGCGGAGAGCCCGGGGCTCCCCGGCGCGTGGCTGTGCCTCGGCGCGGCCGGGTGCGTGAGCGCGGGTGCAAGCCGAGCGCACAGCCGAGGCGGCGGGCAGCCGGTTATCTGAGCCGCTCGGTCTTGGGTGGCTGCGCCCAATCTCCGGGAGGCGGCGGAATAGGCGAAACGCGCTGACGGGCCGCGGAGGAGTCCGAGAAAGGAGACCCAGGCCCAGAGGGTAGCGGCGGGGAGCAGAGCATGGAACCGCGCGCCGGGCGGGCAGGTAAGAGCCTGGAGCGACCCCTCAGCGCCAAGGGCTAGGGAGGTGGGCATCGGAGAGGGGTGGGGGCTGGCGAGCCGAGGGAGGATTTCACTCCCTTTCCCTTTATGTGCTTGGCGGGGCCAGTGTAATGTCTGGGGGCCGGGGCTCTGTGGCCTCTCTCCAGCACCGGGGCCTCTCGGGCCTTCCCTGCCGGTGTCCTCTAAATCGACTAAAAACTTTCACCCAGAAAAAACATGAGTTTTACAACTTCTCTTTGTCTCTTTGCAGAACCCGCCCTTTCCTTTCTGTGGTGTGTGTAGAACTTTATCTTCCCTTTAACTTGCCCTCTGTGTATAAATATTTTACATAACTTCTTTCTAGTTGGGGGCACTGGAAGGCCTGATTGTTGGTGCGAATGGAGTGTGGGCCGTGGACCCGGGATATGCGTGTGGTGTCTGTGTGCACGTGTTGTGGGGCTGGTGGATATGAGTATTAACCCAAGTGTAAGCATTGATATAGATGGTGGGGGGGGGGCGTGGGCAGGAGGAGGGTGGGAGGGCTCTGTGCCCAAAATAAACTACTCAAGGGAGACTGGAGGAAGGGGAGGGGTAGTAGGCCCCAAGGGGCCCAGGTAGGGGGCGAACCTGAAACTGCTTACCCAAAGGGCTAAGGGGGTGGAGAGCTGCCCTGTCCTTCTGTTCCCTTCCTTTTTACTCCTCTCCCCAGGTCTGCGCCTCACTTCTAAAAGTCTGTCTACCCACTAGGCTCCGGATATAGTGTAGGGGTGGGAAGTCGGGAACCCAAGTTTAGTTTTGACTTGGTGGGGAGGGAGGGGTTTGGATCAGGTTTCCAGGAGTTTTCAAAATAGTTCTACAGAGTTCAAGGACTAACTTCAGGCTCTGTTTCTGCTTAACCCTCACCTTCCTCAAACTACCTTCCTCCTCTCCTGCCCACCTCTTTCATCTCTGCTTCTAGCTCTTTCACCTGACCATTCAGTTTCCATCTCCAGCACTGTCCTTCCTCTAGCTTCCTGGTCAGACCCCAGAAGCCTCCATTTCCCCTTGAGGGCCTTGTCCCCTCTGGGGAAATCGGGTCCCCAGGAGTGTCAACAGTGTCCTCCTGGGCTTTTAGGGCTCTGGACCACCCCTCCGCACCAGAGGTTTAAGTAGGGAGATCAATAGCAAACAGTTGTAATGATCTAATTAATTATGGCAAAATTAAAAGCGAGTACAAAATCAATCTCTGATGGTGTTGAAGATGGAATTCAATTGAGAGCCCATCTGTGCACCCCCTCGACCGTATAAATATGCAGCCCAAGGACAGACCTAATGGCAGGCCTTCCTGGGAGCCTATTTCTCCCTTTCTTCCTCCCCTACACAGGGCTTCTCTCTCCTTAACTGTCTGAATCTGCTTTCATAGGACTTGTTGTCTCCACCCTCTTCTTTCCTGTCCCCTTTTCTCTCTCTCTCTTTCTCCACTCCCACTTCTCCATTTGTCCTCTGGGAAGGCGACTCTCTCTGCCTTGTGGGCCAAGGTTTGTGGACCAGGTTCCCAGCCCTGGTCTCCCAGAAGAGGCAGCTATACCCCCTCTCCGACCTCAGGAAAGAAGGCAGAGAGGGCTGGGCGGTATCCTTGATTGCCAGTGTGTGACCCCATCTCAAGTTTCCCAGCGCTCAGGACACTCCAGAAGAGACCAAGCCCAGTCCAGGGCGGCCTGCGCCTACCTGCCCTGACTAGTAGCAGCCCTCCCAGCCCGAGAGGCAGAACAGCCTGGGAAGAGCCGCTGCACACTGCTCTCCCCTTTCCTTCTCTTTCCACTGCCCGTCCCAAATAGCCAGGCTCCTTCCAGACTAGGTTTGGGGAAGACTGGGGAGGAATTGGTGAACTCCAGCGGTCTACTTCGTAAAGGAGCTGATCTATCCGCCCTCCAAGCCACTTTCTCTTTTTCTTTTCACCGTCCCTTCTCATTCCTTGGCCCTCATTTCCCCCCTTAGATGTGTCCAGCAGGGACACAGCTGGGGGGGGGCTCTAAGTTCCCCCAGGTGCCCCCCCATGCCCCCTTTGGCCCCATCAGACTAGTTGAAAAATCACAATGAAGCGCAGGAGCGAGTTGCAGACGCCTTGGCGCGACCGCTGCAGCCGGGTTTGCGAAAGATACGGGTTTTATTTAGTCTCGCTCAGGCTGTTTCGGGACGTGGAAAAGGCAAGGAAGAGAGGAGGGCAGAGAATAGGCAACTGGGTCATCCTGGTCTCTGATTTATACCCCAGAACCCTAAAAACAAGACCTGTATTTGATACCCTTCCTCTTATCCCGCAGGCCTCCCCAGCTGGCTCTCTGCTGCTGGTCCGCCGCTCTCTCCCGGGCCCTGAGTCCACTCCCCGGCCCACACTGAGTTTCCAGGTTTCTTTTGCCCGCAGAGACCCCTCCCACTCCCAGGCCCTGCACCGGCCTCAGAGCCCGGGGACACAGCTTGCCGCCTTCCCTCCCTCTTTTGCCAGGCCTCCTCACCCCGTTATTAATTGCTGGGTTGACCTGCAGGATTGATTGGCGGCCCCTCTGGAAGAGACTGTGGAGGCCTTGGCCTCGGATCAGCCTCCACCGAGGGCAAAGGGAGGAGGGGGAGGTGCTGGACCTGCATCCTGAGCTCCAATCTCAGCCCCGCTTGGGGCACAGCTAGACACCCGTGTCTCACCCCCACACCTTCTACACACCCTCACAACACTCACTCACAGGACCCCCTCACCAAGAACCATTCAACCTTCAAGGAGACCCATCAAAAATTCTCCCTAATTGATTTAGAAATGGAAAGAGATTTCCTCCCTCCAGGAGCCGTTTTTTTCCCCAACACTTTCGTTAGCCCGGGGTCTAGATCTCACTGCCGGCTCAGACATGCCGCAGTCAACCACAAGGATCTAGGCTTTTTTCTGTCCAGGATTTCTTCTGCACATCCCTCCCCGCCCCTCCCACCCCCATACACACCTCCAGAACAGTTACAGAAAGTTAAGAAATAACCCTGGATGCGGGTCATCTTAAAGTCTCAAACCAATGCACTTTCTCCAGAGATCCTGTCCTGACTCCTGTGGGTTCGGCTCAGCCCTTTTGTTTCAAGTTCGGGGAATGGACCGCGAAGGGTTGGGGAAAGAGGTGTGCAGCTACCTGGGCAGGGGTCTACCCTAACAGCGAAGGTCCTCCCCTCCCTCTCCTCCTGCCGATCTGCCTGCCTAACCAACCCCCCCCCCGCCCCCGCACGCACACAGACGTGCGTGCGCGCACCCCCACCCCTCCCCAGCCATAGCAACACCCCTGCCCCGAGCCCTGGCTACAGGCCCGCGGGCCGGACCCCGGCGGGAGCAAGCCCGGGACGTCCCGGAGCCCGGCTTGCGGTGGGCGCAGGCGGCAGGACTCCACAAACCTCGGCCGGTCCCCTGAGAAAACCCTTTATCTTGGCCATCGCCTGTCTCAGCCAGCCCCTCTCCACCGCTTTTCCCCTTTCCCCTCCTCTTCGGTCCTTTGTCTCCAGCCCTTCGCAGCTCTGAGCCTAAGCCCCGCCGCTGCGGCCGAGCCCTGCGGCTTCCCGGTTTCGCGGGCGGGTCTCCCCCTGCCTTACCGCTCCCGACTCTGGCGCCTTCTCCGCCTGCTCCTCGCATTCACACAGCTGCTAGCCGAGGAGGGAGGGCGCGCGCGCCGCGGATGGATCCGTGAGAGTAGATTTGGTGCTGGCTCGCAACTCCGGGCAAACTCAGCCCGCCCGGGCGCTCCCGCCCCTCTGCAACTACCCTCTGCGCTGCGGGGCCGCGCGCTCTCGCCGCCGCCGTTGGCCCCTGCCTTTCCTGGCACTTTGGCTTATTTCGCTCCCCTGGCCCTCCCAGCTTCTGGACTTGCGCTCGCCCGTGCCCACCACTCCGTTCGCTTTCCCTGCCTCCTCGCCACCTCCTTCTCCACCACCCCTTAGTCGAGGGTGCGGTGGCGGGTAGCGCTGGGCGCTTCTGGGGCCGCCGGCGCTTCTCCCTCCACCCCAGGCTGGTCTGGCGGGCTCACGGCCTGGCTGAGAAGGTTAATCATTACTTCGCCACCAACACTGAGCCTCACTCGAGCTCTCACCTGCCTTGAGGAGGAGGGGAAGGGAGATGGCCGGGAGGGGACCTCGGCTACGCTCAACCAGCCTCTCCAGGCCTTCTAGAGACGGGTACCTTCTCTGTTCCCCCGCACGCCGTTCATGCCTCCTTTCTTCCCCTCCTCTCTGCCCCCTCCCGTGCATCCCCTTGGTCAGGCCTCTTTCCCCGCGGTCTCATCTCGGTTCTGACTTTGGCAGGTCGACTGCAGGTCTTGGGAGAACCAACTTTCTTTGTTTGGAACCGGACTGGACGGGGTTTTCTCCCATCAAGTCTCTGCCATGGGGGCCTCTCCTGCTAGTGGGTTTTGGCAGACTGGCCCAAAGGGGACCGCGCCTGAGGCCACAATTAACCCGGCTTTGGTGGGGGGGGGGGTGAGCGGGGAGTGAGGGTTTAACTGATCCTCCAGCAGCTGCTTAGTTGCTGTGGGGCAAGGGTGCAGGAAGAAGTGGGGATGGGAGAGTGGCAGGAAAGACAGAAAGCAGGGTGATAAGCGCGCTTGGGTGTGGCGTAGTGAGTGGAAAGGGGAACAAATCCAGAAAGGGAGAAACAGGAAGGGAAGTGGTGAGGAACCCTCTAGTTACCTTTGTAGGAGAAAAGTTGGACAGAAAACACCGCTGCCCTGCCTAAGTGCCCAGGTGCCTCCCTTTCTTTGTGACATGTTAACGGTTCAGAAAGCTGTGCACTTTATTCCTTAATCTGCCATACCTTTGTAGAGTAAACCACATAGGTGTGATTATCCCTATTTTACAGGTAAGAAAACTGAGACTCGAGGAGGCAAAGAGACAGTTCAGTGGCCATTCTGGTTCCTTCTCCTGGGCTGTGTGATGACTGGCCCTTTTAGCTCTTCCTAAGATGAGTAACGGGGTGGGGGTGGGGTGAGGACAGGCAGTGTCAGGTCTAAGTAGAAAGTACTAGGTCTCCATGAGTCCCTAGCCACCCCACCCTACCCCTCTCTAATCGTTCTCTGTGGATCAGGACCCTCCTACCCTGTACATGTGCTGGCCCAGTTCCCTCTGGCTTGACTTTCTTATTTCAGTACCCAGTAGGGTGCCCCACAGGGCGGCAGCCACCTGGCAGGCCCGTGCCGCTAAGAGGCCCCTTTGGTGGCCAAGGGGCTTGTATTGTCGTTTCCCCTCAAAGAGGCAGCGGAGGGCCAGGCAGGTCGCTGGGACCTCTTGTGAGGAGCAGCCGGGCTAAAAAAGGGAGGGGTCGGGAGGATAAAGGCGCAGCACGTGCGAGGCCTCCACAGGACCAACAGACCAAGCGGGAGGGGCTAGCCGGGAGTCAGGTCCCCTGGGCTTCTCGCAGGGAGCCCAAATATTAGGAACAAAAGCGGGAAAAGAGGAGTGAGAGCAGGAGGGAGGGAGGGAGCTAGGAAGCAGAAATTAGGGGGTCTTAGATGAAAAAAAAAAGAAAGTAGCTTTAGGGGGAATGTGCCGTGGAGTGTGAAATTGCAGCCCATGGTGCTCCATATTGTACCAGAAGCTCTTCCAAAAAAAAAAAAAAAAACCATCCTCCAACGTGACCAGAGGGCTAGGAAGGGGGAGGGCCGGGAAAGAATGGGGAGGAGGAGGGGAAAGGCCTGGCAGGAGCTGGTTGACCGAACTGTAGAGGGGCACAGGGTGTTCACCCGCTGCCTGAGGTCAGACCCGAGAGTCTGCACCGCTGAGAGTGCAGGGCCCCTGAGGGCGAGTGGGCTGTGGAGGCTGGACTTTGATTGTCCAACGAACTTTTCTTTTTTGGTGGTAGTGACTCTCCAAAGCTGGGTATAATTCATAATTTGGAAAAGGAACGCAGCTTAGAGTCGGTGTTCTCCTTTGCTCTCTTCATCCTCAGTTTCTGCTTCTCCCCTCTAGTCTAGTTCTTCTCCCTTGGTTCTAAAGAGCTTTCCCCCCCTGAACTTTAATGTGTTTAATTTGGTCCTCGCTGTGGGAGGCATTTCCTAGGGAGATGCATTTAATTTCAGAATTTCTAATCCCCTCCCTGAGAGTCCCGGCCCTGGCTCCCCTCCTACTTCCCTGGAGGTGGAAGGAATAGGAGGGCAGACCCAGGCCACTGGGGCAGGACATCTGGGGTGCTCCCTCAACACCCCCACCAGGTTTTCCTGGACCCAAATGACTGGTGGCCAGGGTCCCACCACCAAAGAAGGGGCAGCCAGGCCTCTGCCTTTTCATTCTGGGGCAGAAAGTGCTGGACCAGAGAAGGGAAGTCAGAAAATGAGTGGAAGTGTCCACAAGGAAGCAGCGGAAACCGGAGTATTGGACAGGGTCAATACCTGACTTCACTTCAATCACAGTCTACTCCTGAAACGCATTTCAGAGCTGGCGTGACTTAACTTGGAGTCCCGCGAGGGGGGGAGGAGCTCAGTGCAAACCCCGCATCCCAGACACCTAGCAGGACAGACAGGTCCAGCCCAGCCAGGGGCCCAGGCAGGCAAGGGCTCTGTAGTGGGGAAGCGGCTGGGGCGCCAGGCGAGCCTGGCAGGGAAAGGAGCAGAGGAGGCAAAGGAACCAAGATCCACAAGGAAGATTTATTGGCAGATCAGATGCACAGAGGCGGCTAATGAAGCAAATCCTGAGATGGGTATCAGAGCAACTCCCCAAAAGTTTATTTGCCTTTAAATTTCCGTAGGGAGGCGGGTGCCTTGTTTGAAGTGTAAATGCCCCTAGGTTGGGGGGTGGAAGGGCCGCTTTGAAAACACTAGAGAGAAAAGGTTCATTTAGAGGCAGACGGGGAAGCAACCAACCCTGACAGGTCGGAGCCTGGGCTGTGTTTGGGGCTGGGATGTTTTCTTTCTTTCCTTTTTTCCTCTTCTTTCTTCTTCCCCCCTTTTTTCTTTCTTGCTTTTCCCTCCTCTCCTAGACTCTATAGAAGAAAAAAGGGAAGAACGGGAAAGGGGACATTGAAGGGAGAGGGCAGCCTGAGAAGAGAAATCTGTAGGCTTGCCTTTTCATCCGAGGGGCAGGCAGCGCCCTGGCTAAGTGGGTTTCTAATCACCAGGAAGCATTGCTCTTTCACTTTCTAGACCCAGGAACGGGTTGGAACTAAGGAGGGGGCGACTGGGAGTTGACCTAGGTAGGAGGATGAGTGTCCATCTCTTTGCAGTACTGGGGAAAGGGGGTGCCTGGGAAGGGGTCGGTGGGGGAGGAAGGGCTGGTGATCTGGGTTTTCACTGGCTACCTGGGACTTGGCCTGTCCTGCAAATGTGTTCAGTGCGCAGTGGCTACATGCTAGGGACAGGTGTGTAAGTACAACGTCCAGCACACTTTGTGCATTAAGTCCCCTTCCTAACAAAACTCAAACTTGTCTTGTCTGATATGTGAAAAATGCGTGTCCTTGCCCACAGACTTTGTGAAACATCCATAGGGACAGGTTCGTCTGATGCTGGAAAAATCTGGAGGTGGGTGGAGGAGGTTTCTGCATACTCCATTTCCCCCAGTGGCTCATTCCTCTCCTCCCCAGGTCTTCACTTACTGAACTAACACAAGGAGGCCTGGGGCAAAGGCCTCCTCTCCTTCTGAACTCCTTCTAGTAAGGACACTTTCGTTCCCCCAATTCTGGGTTTATTACTTCCCTGAAGAAAGTCCAAGGCTGTGCCAGATAACACCATGTCAGAGCCCCTGACTCCCACGTGTGAGAGCTGTTTCCTTTAGGGATGCAAAAACAGTTTTCCTGTTTTGCTCCACACACAAGAAGTTAGTGTGTGTGTGCGTGTGCGTGGGGTTGTGAGGCCAAAGCAAACCCGAGAGTGCCATCTGCAGGTCTCGAGAGGAAGAGACTGACCTTCGGGACTGGACCCTGAGTCTTGCACCTTTTGCTTCTGGGAACCAGCTTGGCGGGTTAAGGAAAGAGGGTATGGGGGTAGGGGGGTCATTGGGGAGGCTTTTTCCCACCCAGAAGTTACTCCGGGGGTGGATTAAGCCACTGGGGCTGCAGAGGGTAGAAGTTGGGGAGCAAACCCTGCCCCCTGAGGAGTCAGGGCTCAGAACAGTGTTGAGCTGCCGGGCCCAAGCGCCACCCCAGGAGTAAGGGCGCTCTGAAAACCCGGTCCCAGGGACCCAGGCGGAGTCTTCTCCTCACTGAGTTGGGCGGGTACAGCCCCCATCCTACCAGTCTTCTTGGCTCAGACCATAGGGGCTGCAGCGCAAGTCCCCGGTTTCCCTGAGCGCCAGGGTCGGCTGGGGCGGCCGGGAAGGGGAGTCGAGTCCAGGCGGCAAGTGCGCCAGGCGGGCTTCTCGGAGCCGCCCTTTCGTAGACCCGAGGAAGCAGGGGGGAGGGAGAGAGAGTTAAAACATCAGCTGAAGTGCCAAGATGATTTATGAGACGAGGGAAAATATTTCATAAAGATCTCCCGGATATTCTGTACTTAACCAGTTAGGAGACAAAGGGCTTCTCCTGCCTGGCGCGTGCGAACGGACCCCAGCAAGCGAGCGAGGGAGCCAGTGTGGACGAGGGCTGCGGACTGGGCCAGTGGCTCTGGCGGCAGCAGCCGGCCGGGCGCGCGCAGCGCCTCCTGCGCTGGCTCCGGGTGCGGAACTGGCAGCGGGCGGCGCTCAGCCTCGTTCGCAGCCTCTTCTCCCCAGCCGGGAGAGCGAGATTGCGCGTCCTCTACGCCAGTGATCGGTGCTCTGCACTGTCGCCCTCCCCAAGCCCCTCTCCCCTGCCACCCGAAGATCCTGGCGCTCTCCCACCATCTGTTGGGGCCCACTGAGGCAGGTGGGTCCTCGCCGGAGTCTCCAGCTTGATTCTAAACCTAGCGTTCTGGGCTGTCCAGACGCCGATGGGCGAGGGGATGAGGGGAACCGGACGTGCAGCCGCGCGAGGAACGGGAGAGGACAGACTGCCAGCACTTTGCCCCGGGTTGAGAATTGGGTGCGCCCGGGTGGGGAGGTACCTCAGGAGGGAAAGGAGGAAAGGAAGGACCAGAGAGAGGACGGAAGAATCGGGAAGGAACTGAAAGGAACTCGGAACTGAGAGTTAGAGGGGTTCGGACTAGGGATGTGGACCGGGCCCTGGGTCGCGTGGCCCCTGCGGGCACCCGCGGGCGGACGGCAGGGCTGGTGAGTTGGGACTGCGAGTCCGACTCCCGAGCGCGGCGCGCTCCGCGGCCGGAACCGTCGCCTGAATATTCATTAGAGTGGCCGCTCTTTATCCTTATCTAACGTTTATCTTATCGGCGAGTTTCGTCTCTCAGTGTAGTTTTAATCCCCTGCTCCCCTTCCCCCTCCCCCTGGCCCGCTCCCTTCCCTCCCTCTTCCTTCGCCCGCCGCTGCTCCCTCCCTTTCCCCCCTCCTTTGCCCTCCCCTCGCCGGCACCGGAGTGACAGGCGCGGGGCCCTCCTCGCCGAAGCTCGGGGCTCCGGCGCTGGCGAATCACAGAGTGGTGGAATCTATTGCCTTTGTCTGACAAGTCATCCATCTCCCAGCGCGGGGAGGAGGAGGGGGTCTGGAGGGGGCTTTGCAGCTTTTAGAGAGACACGCACCGGGAGCCGAGGCTCCAGTCTCCGGCCGGCCTTCTCGCAGCCGCAACCCACCTGGGGACAGCCCACTGCTGCCGGCGCCGCTCGGCTCCCTCCCTTCTTGCCGGCCCAGCGGCCGCCGCGGCGTGCGCCGGCCTTTTCCGGGGGCGGGGGCCCGGCTCGCGCTCTCTCCTCCCGGAGGCGCCCGCTCGGACATCCCGAGGATTGCTACTTCTCTGCCAACTTCGCCAACTCACCGGCACTTGGAGAGACCCGGCTCCCCACCCAGCGCCCTCGGGACGCCCCTGGTCCTCGCCCTCTCTGAACGCTGCCTCTTGGATGACCGGGTTCCAGGGGAACTGAGCGAGCAGCCTCCCCCGCCCAGCCTCAGCTCTGGCCGCAGCTGCGGCGTGCGCGATGCGCCCCCAGAGTCCCCCGGCCCGGCCCGCCGCCCCAGGACCATTCTGCTGACCGCCCAGCCCCGCGCCCCGACGGTGGGAAGTTGCGGCAGCTACGGTTGCAAGCTCCGGCCGGCCCGGGAGGAGTCCCCGCGGGGGCCGCCGAGCCGTGCCCCCACCCCCGCGCGCCCCGCCGCAGCCGGGCGCCCTCTCACCCCCACCCCCACCGTCCTTCCCTTTTCTCTTCAAGTCCTGAAGTTGAGTTTGAGAGGCGACGCGGCGGCGGCGGCGCTGCTCCCGCTGCTCTGCCTCCCCATGGATATGCACTGCAAGGCAGATCCGTTCTCCGCGATGCACCGTGAGTACCGGCGCCCGGCTTCTGTGGCTCCAGGCTCGCCCTCCCCACCCTGTCCCGTCCCGGCCCGAACCCGGCCCTCAGTGCGCAGACCCCACCTTGGAGGCCGCACAGACCTCTCCCAAAGCCCCCTTTCGTTCTACCTCTTTCCCTCATTTCTCAGCGTTTCTAAAGGTCTCCAGTTTCCCGCTTCCTCTGTCACCCACACTTCTCCTACCTGCCTTCCGACCTTCCTACCTTCCCTGATGCACATCACTTACCTTCTTTCCATCTGCCTGCCCCTTCTGAAGCCTTCGCTCCTCAGCCCTGGCCCTGGCTGCAGCACCCTACGCTCTGGTCACCCACACGCTCTGGTCACCCACTCGCTCTGGAGCGCAGGACTAATAGGGAGGCAGTTTTCAGGGTTCTGTGTTGTGTTGTGTTTTCTCTCTTTCTGTTCACTTCCCCTTCCTCCCTCTCATCTCAATCTTGCTCAAAGTTCAAATATGATCGCCCAGGAGGAGACACCTAACGTGGTCAGCTTCAGCTCAGGACAATCAGGCATGTGGGGGTGGGGTGCCCCCTTCTGACCCTCAACTCCCAGTATCTGCTGGCCCTGCCAGTCCAGCAGAGGCTCTTGTGGGCTGGTTGGAAATACTTCGTTTCTTTCCTACCTCTCCTTCCCCTTCTCTTCGAGTTGGAGGTCCAGGATCGACAGGGCATAATGGTCATCTTTCTCCATCTCTCTCTCTCTCTGGTAAATGCTCTAAAAACAAAGAGGGTTCCAAGGAGAAGTCTAAGTCAGCAAGAGCTGGAGTGGAGGACCCCTGGGCAGGCGACCCCTGGGCAGAGCAAAGCTCTGCTTCCTGCTCTGGCGGCCCCTTGCTGGTCTCTCACTCCCTGGTGAAGATGGTCCAACCAGTGACCTGGCCAGGGGGTAGGCAGAGAGGGAGCAGATGAGTGAAAGAACAAAAGGAAGGCAAACGCCAAAGGTGGGGAGAAAGGAGAGAGAAATCAAAACAAGGGAAAGGAAATAAGATAAAGACCTCGGAAAGGAGGCTGCCTAAAAAGAAGAGAGGGGAGAAAATAAATGAAAAACACGAAAAGAGGGATTACTTTAATGAAATTTGAATTGATCTAATTCATGTCGCATATTTTTAGCCAGGAAAACAATTCTAAGAATTTTTTTTGCAAGGTTTACTGAAAAAGATAAGTAGAAAACTTCCTCATTGTAGATTAATAATTAAGGATGATTTGTAACTTTCACAGGAAACTTTTTAGACCTGGTTTGGGTCTGTGTTTCAGACAAGAGCGTCAAGGAGGGAGAGCTCTGTTTTTCTCTATTTAGCTTTACAGGAAGAGCTTAAAAAATACTCCTGGGATAAAATATATATCCCTAAATAATTTTCGAGCACAGACGATCCCGGCCAGGGGCCTCGGGCCGCCGCGGGTCTCCGAAAGCAGAGCCAGGCTGGCTCCTGTCTGCAGAAGCGGAACCGGACCACTCGCCGCGTTCCCGGATCCCGCCGGCATCCGGCCCGGGTCCAGCCCTCTGACTCCTCTCCCCGGTTCCGTGGAGGCGCTGCGGGCCCCAGCCATCCTGCGGATGGCGCTTTGAAGCCCTAAGGGGGGCAAGGGGAGCTGAAGGTAGTCAGCCGGAGGAAGGGAGAGGAGCCCGGCGTGAACCGGCGCGCTGGCGGGCGGACCCGCAAGCAGCCGCAGCTCGAGTCGGCGCCAGCAGCGGTGGCGCATTCCAGGCCGGACTCCGCGGCGGCTCTCGGCCCCCAGCCTGGACTCCAGCGGTGCCCCCTGCCCATCCCCACCCCTTAGATTGGGGCCGAGGGGCCGGGCCCGGAGCCCGGGGAGGCTGAATTATTCATCTTTAATCTGCCCGCATCTGCCGCCTTTTCATACCGGTAACGCGAGTTCTCCCGGGGCCTAAATTATTAATGGTCAAGCTCGGGCTTGGAGGTGGAGGGTGAAAAGTGGGGTTAGAGGTAGGGAGACAAGCTGGGATGGGGGTAAAAGAAGAGGTTCCGGCCTCCACAGACCTCCAGATCCGAGGCCTCTCCCCAGGGATTTCCCTAGACCTTCCTCTCTGTTCCTGGGAAAGGGGCCGGCGAAGAAAGGAGCGCGATGTTCCCGCTTTTTCCGAAGGTCGCCTGAGGGTAGCAGGGCAGGGCTGCAGGCTGCGGCTGTGTGGCCCGCGGCAGCTGGAACTCGAAGCTCTTGGGATGCGTGTGTGGGTTGATGTCTGGGTGCAGGCTTTCTAGCGTGCCACAGGCCAAGGGGAAGGGGAAATGGGGGCAGTACCCTCAGACACGGGGGCATCTAGTGACCACTTTGGCTCCGAGGTTGGAAGCCCAGCGCCCTGCGCCTGGTCAGGACACCAGATGCCCTTGTGTTGCCATTTCCTGGGTTGCTGCAGAGTCCTGAGAGGACAGAGGGACAGCAAGCTGGCTCTTGACAGCTGCAAGGGTTCCCCATAGCCTTCAGCCCCCCTGGGCAACCTGCACCATATACCTGGACTAGGTGGGCCCCAAACCTGGCTCAGGCGAAGGGCAGGCGGGAGAGGATGGACAGTCGCTGTTCCCCGGCTGCTCCCCTGCTCCTGGTGGCTCTCTGCTACCTCTCTCGGCTTGCAGCTGACCTGGGCCCCTGCCTCTTCAGCCTTCCCTGTTCCACCTGGCTTTCTTGTCCACTAGGGAAGTGAAGGAAATGGGCCTCTCCAATATCTAAAGATATAAAACATAAAGGAAAGAAAAATTCCCAATCAGAAAGCAAAGTAAAAACAGGGAAAGCGTAAGAGAACTCCAAACCGGATTTAAAATAAAAACACAAGGAAAGAGGGAGCAGAAGAAGGACTGTCAGGGACTTAGCTCCGCTCTGTGCTGGGAGCCCTTATAGACAGAGTCGGTGGGCCCAGACGCCCCCAGATCACCCACCTCCAAGCCCTTTCGTGCCTGCAGCGTAGCTCCGATAGCTCCTGCTTGCCTGCTGCTCAGGCGGGATCTGGCCCTGCTCCTTCCTCTTCGGTCAGGCCTTGCTTTGCCTTTCCCCGCCTTCTTTCCTGATGGCATTAATCCCCTGTGCTGTCTTTCCTCTACCTCTTCTCTCTTCTCCCACACCTCGCTTCTCCATTCCTTCCCTCCCATTTCCCCACGCTTCGTCTGGTCTAAGAGCCGCTCTCTTCCCCTGCTCTCTGTCCAGCGTTTCTGTTTCCGCGTCTCTACAGTAGGGCGGTTCCAATCCCCAATCTTCCGCGTTGTGGTCTGCGGCCACCATTCTCCCGTGAATTCGGGAACAAACCTGTCCACCCTGCCTGCTCCCTTCACACGTCCTGGGCCGCGGACCCTGACTAATGGCCGGTCCCTGCTGTGTGTGGGGTGTTGTGTTTTTTTCTTGTCTCTCCCCAGCAGGGCACGGGGGTGTGAATCAGCTCGGGGGGGTGTTTGTGAACGGCCGGCCCCTGCCCGACGTGGTGAGGCAGCGCATCGTGGAGCTGGCCCACCAGGGCGTGCGGCCCTGCGACATCTCTAGGCAGCTGCGGGTCAGCCACGGCTGTGTCAGCAAAATCCTGGGCAGGTGAGGGCCACAGAGCAGCCTCGGGAGATACCCTGCCTCCTCCCTGGGCCCGTCCTGGGTCTCCAGCTCAAGGACTTGGCTGAAAGTTGAGGACAGCAACAAGAAAGGGAGACCCCCGACTCGGGGGTGTCTGGAGAGTTGGTCCTTTTGGCGTGGGCAAAAGGAAGGCGGTGGTGGGGGGCAGGATCAAGGGTGAAGTAGGGTTCAGCAGCACCCCCTTCTGCCCCACGATAAGGAGAGGCAGCCTAGACTCCGGTCTTAAGGAAGGGGGAGTTGCCTCTTCTGGCAGAGTTTATTGGAACTAGGCTGTTGGAGGAACAGGGTGGGCAGTAAAAATGGGTCCCCAAGAGGAGAAGAACCAGCATGGGGGAGGCAGAAGGAGCTCTGTGCTCAGTGCGCTGTGGGAGAGGGCTGGAGCTTGTGCCCCCACCCTGCTCTGACAGGTCTGCGGGGCTCTGCCTGCCTGCGCATCCCTGCCTGCGCATCCCACCTGAGTGGATGGGCTTTCACAGCCAGGCTCACCTGTTCTGGCTGGTGGTTTGACCACCTCCGGGGGGAGCTTCCCCGGGTCCTCCCCCAGCCCCACCCTCCGGTGGCACACCCCTTGCCCTGCAAGCGCCCTCTGAAGCCGGCTCAGTCACACTGGGCTTTTCCTCTCTGTGTTGCTGCCTCTGGCGGGAGAGCGGCTCAGCAACTCCAGGCCTGCAGCACCCCCGCCCCACCCCCGCCACCGCCACTGCCCACTTCTCGCTGACCCCGCCGGCCTTCCCGGCGCAGGTACTACGAGACTGGCAGCATCAAGCCTGGAGTGATCGGAGGCTCCAAGCCCAAAGTAGCGACGCCCAAAGTGGTGGACAAGATTGCTGAATACAAGCGGCAGAACCCGACTATGTTTGCCTGGGAGATCCGAGACCGGCTCCTGGCAGAGGGCATCTGCGACAACGACACAGTGCCCAGCGTCTCTTCCATCAACAGGTGAGCAAGCTAGCTGGCCTGCAGGGCAGACTTCCAGCCCCCAGCTCCTGGCCATGAGGGTGTTTCTCGGCACTGGTGGGTCTCAGCTCTTTCTCTAACTCTCCTTTCCCCTCCCCATCCCCAATCCTCCGGGCAGAGGGCAGCACAGAGATAGACAGACAGACAGGGCAGACTCCAGCTTGGGGCTGGGTATTCCCTGCCAGGCTTCTGCCGGCAGCATCCTGGAAATGAATCCAAGTGTTTGTGGTAATTAAGATCCCAAGATTATACAACTAGGTATCTGGAGACAATCACAGCCCACAGCCGAAGCCTTTAAAATGACCAGTGTCTATTCATTGCTTCCAAACAGACTCCCCTTCTAAAGGCATGCTTCCTTCCCTGGGGGCAACCCTCCCAACCCCCCACCCCCCACCCCCACGTCCTGACTTCGCTACCTAAAGTGCCAACTCCCACAAAGCTTGCCACCCTGGAGCCCAGGCCTTGCTGGCCAGTGCTGCGCCAATTTCCGGCCTGTATGCATGGGTGTTCAGGCCTGTAGAGCCACCAGCCACCAGCAACTGGCAGGGAGTTAAGGAGCCAGACAAGGAAAGGGATGCCAGGCACGGAGGGACAACTCTCGACCCTGAGACTGAACCTTAGGTGATGCTTAAGGTCCAAACACCTCTGGTGCCTGTGTCCAGACCTAAGCTAACACTGACGACAGGTTCAGCACATGGGTATGACACAGGCTAGAGTTGGTACAGAGTAGCACAACATAGTTGTCCCCCAATTCCCACGCCCCTCTGTGTGCTCATTGGGGGGCATATAAGCGCACTCCATGTATGTAGGGGCTGCGCTTCTCTGCCATGGAAACAGCACATAAACACCACAGTAGGCCACAGGACCCAGGCTGGCCTCACCACCACAGAACTGTGCAACCCGCATGAGTTGCAGAGGGTCTTAGCCAGTACTGCACGTCCTGCCCCCCATTTAAGGCAAACCCCCAAGTGGGAAGAAGGCTGAAGGTTTCCTATCTTTGTTATTCTCCCCACTCTCATAAGCTCATTAAAGGACAACTGATAATTCAGATGGTGCTTTCTTGGGAAGCTGGCATCATGTGTCAGGGCTTGGGGTTTTGGTGGGTTTTTTTTTTTTAAGTATTTTGCAAATGATGTGGAATTATCCCAAATCATCCTGAAAACAGCAGGTAAAATTAGCTGGTAGAATGTACCTTGGCTAAAGAAGATTCCCTCTGCCACACTCGTGCTGTAACGTACTGCAAGGCGACCCCAGAAATTATCCCAGTGTGTGCCATCTGTATTAAAATGGTTATTCAGTTATGAACAGGGTAACATAATACTGATCAGCTAATTATACACCCTCCGAAAACCCTCCAGCTCCCTGGGCCTGGCTCAGCCAGGTATTGAAAGCACAGTGATTTGACATTCAGATACCTTCTGAAGGAGCTGGAGAAAGATGCAGGGTTATTTGGAAGAGGGGAGAGTCTTTTGCATTTAAAAACCAGCCTGGGGAGCTGGAAAAGCTTTGGGCTGGAGTGTGGGTGAGGACTGAGAAGGGGACCAACCATTGTTTTCTGTCAGAGATACTGACTCTGCTGCCTGCTGGTCCTGGGAGTGAGTTGGAACTGAGGTCTTGGGAGGACAGCAGCCTGGTGGAGGAGTCAGAGTGCTGGGACTGAGTGCTGGTGTTCTGCAGCGTGATCCCAAAAATGCTGTTGTAGGTGAAAAAATGGAAAAAGAAAATCAGGCTTATGTATGTATCTTAAAATCATTGCTTCCCATGATGGGTGGGCTATTAGAACAATTAGAACAGTCCAGAACCCTGCCCAGCATCCCTTGTCTCCTCTTTTCCCAACATATACCCCTAATTGCCGGAGATGTTTTTGGAAAATGGCTAAGCAAAAGTTGGGAATATTCTCGTCTCAAAAAGTCAGGAGACAGGAGATCCAAGATCAACCTTCAGAAGTCTCAAGGTGCACCCACTGGAATTGGAGACTGTAGGGAGATGACCCCTACAAGGGATGAGAGTGGGAAAGAGTATACCTCAGCTCGAGAGCTCTGAGTTGCAGAATCTGCTCAACTTGAAAGAGCATGAAGGCTTCCTCTGGTATGGAGAGAGAACTAGCCGCCTGTGGGCAGGTGTTGCTGGAGAGGGAGAGGGAGTGGAAGAGAGGATCAGGGAAGCCACCAGCAGCTTGGCGGTCTGTCTGGGTCTGCAGTCCTGTCTACTGGCTTGATTTGTCAAACAGGAGCCGTCAGGGTATTCTTGATTTCACTTTGAGACTGAAACCTACCATGTTCTTATTTTGGAAAAAATTCCAGGGGCTTCCCTGTCTGCTGCTGAGTTGGGGCTAGAGGTGGGTGAGGGGTGTATCTGGGCACCACGCCCTAGCTTCACGCCTGTAGGTGCTTAGCTCTGAGGGGAATGTTTGTCTGAGATGCCTTGTTTCACCCTAAAATCTGATAAAGACAGGGTGTTTCTGCTGGTACTGGTGATGTCAGGAACTTTGCAAATTCTCAGTCGCTGTAGGAAGAGCTTGGAGGTTTTCCTCTTTGCAGAAAGCAAGGTGCACTGGGGTACCGGGCAGTTATTGAGTTTAGAGCTGTATTGTTGGTGAAGTGCCCACTTGTGTTGGATACTTATAGCTGTCATGAGTAACGGTGTGTGTGTGTGGAGGGGCGGTTGAGGGGTAGCTGGCCAGAAAGAAAGTCCAAACATGCTTACCCACCTGAGCCAAATCACAAGGTTTTTCATCTTCTCCCCAAAACAGATGCTGTCGTGCACTTTGAAATATGCTGTTATGGTTATAAACTAAATTGCTTTTCATGCTTTCAAACTGGTTTTGGCTTTCTCTGATCCTGTCGCGATAAAGGCTTGGACACCCAACACACACTTTCCTTTGGCAAATCTTCATAGAAATACCTCTGAGCTAAGAGAGTTGGTCAAGGAAGCCTTCGAAATTTCTCTCTTCCCCACCCCCCCCCCCCGCCTCCTGGGACCACTGTCAAAAATCTCGAGGGTTGAATGGATTGCTTAGCTGTGGGATCTGTCTGACTCATTCTCCATATTGAGTTGCTGATTGCCCAGCACGGACTGCCTAGCTCCTTGGCTTGCATGCTGTCGCTGTAGAAGGCCAGTGTTTACAAACAGGTGACTTGAGAGTAAAACCTAGTGTGGGAAATGACTGGAGGGGAAACGATGAAGGGAGAGCTGTGCTCCTGAGAGGCAGGACACGTCGCCTAGTTGTTCAGCTCAGCAACTGACTAGCAGGAGGAGTTTCCTGATTATATGCCAAAACCTTTGAGTTTAGCTGCTGTCTTGGGCAGGGAAGACAGCTCCCCTGAAAGAGTGGGCATCAACTCCAGAGAGTCTAGGTCTGCTCAAGATTCCCTGAGGGTGCTGCCTTGGAATGAGCTGACAGTCAGTCCATGACTCACTCAACGTTTGCAGCCTGCCCTATACTCTTGGGGCACTCCTGCCGCTAGAGAGTTGGCATGGACTCTTCCACTGTCAATTTCTCACTCATTAGTTGCTTCCTACCCTCTCATCTAGCCTGTTTGGCTCTAAGTGAGCACACTCATTCTCCTCGTGAAGCCACACTGACTTCATGAAGGTTCAACCCCGGTGCTGTGTTAAAGAATACATCCTGTGCCACTTAGCGGTCTTGGTTCTTCACCAGAGGTCAGGCAGTGGGGTGGTGCTGGTCTACCAGCTCTTCATTCAATGGCCTCTCCAAGCCACTTAGCCAGGGGAATGTTGAAGACATGTTCATGGCTGGAGTCAATATCTCCCTCTCTGAAAGTTAGGTTCTAGAACATCGCACATTGGACTGTTGGCCCTGGGCTGCCATGAAAGCAGGCCAGAGGGGGTAGCATTGCCTGCCATGTCTCCATACCCTGGCAATTGCTTGTTGGTCAGGACTGCTTGCCTCAGGGCAAAGAGCGAAGGCAAGTTGGTGGGCCAAGACTACTTCCCATAGAGGAATGGGAGCAATTAAGACTGAGAACATGTCTTCTGTGGCCCTGGGCCAGTGGCCAGGTCACAAGTAACAGACCAACATGCTGTTTCTGAGAAGTCTTGCTTACCCAAGAGGGTCACTTGCTGCTGATGTTGTCTATCACTAGAACTACATGTGAAGTAGGCATGACTGTTGGTTTTCTTATTGCTTAAAATGAGCTGAAGTTGTCTGCCTGAAAGCCCATTTTGGTTTCCTCAGTTATTTTAGACAGGTCATGTTATCCAGTAGTCACATTGGCCTATTTCCTTGTTGACTGGCACAGAGCAGGCCACCAGCATGACTGCCAGTGATGGCTTGCTTGCCCTGCATTCTTAGCTTAGTTAGCTACTCTTGAGAAGAGCTAATGAAAGCTCCCAGTGGGCTTTGAAGGGTGATGCAAAGAAGAAAAAGAGGGAGACCTTAAATGAATGAATAAATGAATGAATGAATGGTGTCCCAACTCTTCTGAGAACTCAATAAAACAATCCCATCAAATTTGAAGAGGCATAAATCTTGTGTCTGCACAGGTGACCTACTCAGTTGCTTTTATTATCGCTCAGGCTGCCCCCATTTATTACCATCCATAGCTGGGCAAAGGAGGTTGCATGGAGGGTGGTCTCCAGTGCAATCCTACACCCCGAGAGGCAACAATCAACCCATACAGCCAGGGATTTCGATGGGAGCTCAGAAAGGGCCCATCTGTCTGCATGAAAACCAATCAATAACTCTGTAACCAGAGCCCTTGTCACAGGGAAATGGACAACACAACAGTTCAATACAGGGGCCACAGGGGGAATTAGCCAAGTGGAGATGGGGCCAGGCACGAGCAGCCCCTAGAGAAGGCACACAGGGTCTGGGGAAGGAAATGCTGGGGAGGGAGCAGGCATGTGCCAGGGAGGGCAAGGGCCTATGGGCACAGGGGTGGGGGTTACTATGCAAAGCAGATTCAGGGGATGAGAGGCACTGTTGGAAGTTGGGGTGATAGGGAACAGTTGGGAAATGGCTTGTTCTGATCCACATGAGATTATGTCATATGTATGATGATATGTGCTCATGGACAAGAATATTACAGTTTTTAGAGAAAGAGCAGCTATTGCAGTAACTGGTGCAGAAGAGGGATCTACACTCTCCACTCCCCTCAAGAGCATGCACTTCAAAGAGGGCCTCCTTATGAGCCCTCAAGGAGTCCAGCTTCTTTGTCAGCAGGCCTGACAAAGGAACACCTCAAGCCGGGGTTCCATCGTGCTCTCCGCTTCCTGGACCTCCGCTTCCTGGACCTCCAGCTCTAGCTACTCTGTAGCGTTTTCCTCATCGTGCTCAGGTCTGTCCTTTGCTGGAGTTGGGGCTCTTGCATTATGAGGAAATGTATGGTGGGAAGAATTCCTTTTCCCTTCCTTGGAAAAAAATGCAGTACAGGGTGCTGGCCTGGCTTGCCAATTCCCTGGTCTCTTCTCTTACCGTGACCTGCACCCCCACTCCACCCAGCCCGGCCAAGTTCCCAGAGTGGAGATTGCAGATGAGAAAGCAGCCGCAGGTGCACCGCGCAGCTCAGCCAGCCCTAGGGGGAGTCTCGACACGGGAGAGGGGTTCCCGACACACTGGTGGAATGGGAAAGAGCAGCTCATCAGCTGGCCCCAAATAACAAGTGAAGTAGAAAGCCACCTGGGGTTTCTCCATCTACCACTAAGCTTGTGGGTGGACATGTTTTTCTCTTGTTGAACAGGTGAGTTGTGTGTGCTATGAAGGTGCAACTGGAATATATTTCCGATAATTTGTGGTTGCAGAGGTGGGACCTTCGGTGTCTGGGGACTTGTGTGCATGCATGTTTGCTGGGGTGCTCTTAGGTGCATCTGACCAAGCAGAGGAAAGAGAGAAAGGCGTACAGGATGCGACCCGCAGTCACAGGCACCAGCTGGACACCTAGTTCTCGCGCCTGCAGGTTAATCAGTGAGGCTGCCGTTGGCCCCTGGGTAGAGTGGCAGCAGTCTCAGGACCAGGCTAGAGATTCCTTATCTCAAAACTTGGGCAACAGGGTCCAAAACTACCTTCAGTTTTTAGTTGCATGTAGCACTCCATAGGCCAGTCAGCCCCTGGTAGAAGGGTCTTTGCTGCAACATGCTGCCTTGTGGTGGAGAACCTCGTTGCCAGCTGTCCACTTTGCTTCAGTACTTAAGTCCCAGCTCAGTTGGCAGGACCAGCTAGGGACGGACGGCGTACAGAAGCAGAAAGGTGACTCCCCCTGCTCCCCCAACCCAGCCTGCGGAGTTGCTGGACAGCACCTACAGAGGAGCTGGCCCTTTCAGGCATCCGGTGGCGCTGGGGCACAGGCCGTGGCAGAGCTTTCTTGGGGATGGACCAGGCCTTGGGCCCAGCTTCCCAATCCTTCCCCCACAACCCAGGTGCTGGGAAAAGGAGGAAAAGCTATGAGAAGCACATAGCTGGGAGCTGGGGAGGGATTAGAGGCAGGGAGTAGGGGTTGTGGGGTGAGGTATGCTTGGCCAGGGATTCTGCAGGAAGGCTGGACATCAGGTTGATGTTGGGAGAGTGGGAAACAAGAGGAGGGTGTTCTGGAATAGAGGAGAAGCAGCAAAAGTTCCCTGTAGACCCTGGGAACTCTTGGTTAGGAGAGGTAAGGGGTCCAGAAGGAAGAAGAAGCGCAGGAGCCAGGAGAGGTCACAGAACCAGGCTCTTCTGGTAGCTTAACCTCAGCAACCGAAAAAAACAACAGGACTCTATTTTCATAATTTTTTTTGAGAGATAATATGATAAGAAGATGTTGTGTGTGTGTGTGTGTGTGTGTCTGTATGTGTGAGGAGAGTAAGAAATAGAGGTTCTAGAGAAACAACATTATAGGGAGGTCAGGTTTATTGTGGGGATGAGGAGGAATGTAGCGATTCAAAGAGCAGACTGGCAAGAAATGTGTTAGTGGGGCCAGTGATGGAGGTACCAGGTGGCCCAGAGAAGGTCTGGGGCTCACGGGTGTGTGCAGGTGTCTTCTGGGTCGCTGCGGGGAAGGTCAGTAGGAGATAACAGTGGCATGAGCTCGACCACCCAGGTTCCACCTGGAAGCAGTAAGATGTGGTTTTTAAAAACTCGGCGCTGGCCAAATATAACACATCTTCAGGCCTGATTCCATTCATGGGCCAGCGGTCTGCAACCAGCCGTAACTTATCTTTCTGCTTCAGACCAGAGCAGAACCTCAGTGCGGGCACAGGGGATGTGACATTTCCCGAGGTGTAGTCCAGAAGCCCCTGAGGGGGAGGCAGAGAGGGTGGACTCTACAGCAAGGGGGAGTAGGGTGAGGTGCAAATGGAAAGGGGTGGGCAACAGAGTGAGGACTGGAGCTCCAGGAAGGAGGCCATGAGGTTGAGAGGTGGGGGGAGGGCTGGGGCTGGCAGAGCTGGCGCAGCCTGGGGGTGCTGTTTAGGGGTGTGCAGAGCAGGGAGCCACAGAAACTTGGCAATAGAGCATTGACTCCTGCTCCTCTAGCTTGGGCTTTGGTAGCCTGCAGGGTCCGGGGGGGTTGGACAGAGCCAATAGACCGGGCTGATGGGTGCCTGAAGAGAGTCTCAGAGGAGGTAAAGGGGGATGGAGGCCAGCTGGGGGAGAAAGGTGGCAGAGCGAGGAAGTGGCATGGCAGGAGAATCAGGTCCTGGAGCGCATGGCATGGCCCGGCGGCACTCTGCAAGGCAGGTTGGCAGTGGCTCTGGGGCTGCTGCAGTGCCATGGGCTCCGGCCTGGCCCCTGGCAGACCAAGAGGCAGGGAAGCACCTCCCCACTCCTGGATTGCAGGTCAGCGTGCCCCTCCCAGGAGCCATTGCCACTTTGCCCTGGACTTCCTCCCCTGCCTGCCTCAGCCCTGCCTGACCTCTGCAGCGAGCTCCCTCTGCAGCAGTGCAGGAACAAAGGAGCCAGAGGACACGGAGGGCGACTCCTGGCAGCAGGGGAGAAAGGGCTCCTGTGAGGCAGGGCTGCGGGCTGAGGAGGAGCTTTCCCTACCTGGTGGGCACAGTGAGAGCAAGAAATCAGCAGGAGGGAGGAGGGGCTTGAGAGGACCAGAGCGCAGGGGGAGAGGGGCAGGGCGGGGGCACAGCTCCCGATTGAACAGATGGGGCAGAAGGGGAGCCCTGGCCCTGCTGCTCCTCCTGGGGTTTTGCTGAGCTGCTGAAGGGAACCAGGAGCCTTGTGGGCAGTATCTAACTGGACAGGCCACAGAGGTGGTCAGAGGACCCCCATGCCTCCCCTTATCCTGTGACCTTTTGTCCTGATTCTAGAGCATAAGATGGTACCTGCCACGAGTCATACCAGGAGGAGCTGGGGACTGTGTCTGGGGGCCTCTAGTGTTTGAGCCCAAGGCTGTCGGAATGGCGCCTGGCACTCCAAGAGCTCTTAAGAGAGTCAGTCTCGAGCAGGGCCTGGAGGTTTCTTATTCATCAAGTTTCCGGCTGAAGCGACTGTCTGGTTCCAGGAGGAAGTCCTGCCACCTCTTGGGCGGCCTGCCTGCTTGGCATGTTGGCAGGCTCTGTGGGAGAGCGTGGGGCTGTGTGGACAGTAGCTGTCCCCGCGGGGGCTGCGTGGGGGCCTGTTGGGAGCACAGAGGGGCCTGGTCTGGGCACACGCACGTACCTTTGCCCTGGTGGAGGGGTGGTGCGGTGGGCTGCTAGGGAAACTGTAGCTGCCGCTTGTTTCGTGTCTGCTGAGCCCCTCAAAGGTGCCGTGCCTTTAGGTAGGACGGAGGGGGAGCTCTCGGTCTCCCCTTATCACCTGCAGAGAAGAGGCCCGCTCCCCCGCCCTTACCCTTCCCTTCCATCTCTCCGGTTAGCTGGCTTGGGTTAGGAGGCCAATCTCAGTAGCCGCTAATTGAAGAGTGGAAAGAACCTGATGCGATAAGGAAGGCCAGCCCTCCAGGGGCGGTTTCGTGTGATGCTCTGCTTCCCCGAGGAGCTGGCACCAGGTGGGCAGCCTCCCCACTGGCCGTGGCTGCCTGGCCTCGGGGGGCGAAGTGCCCCTCTCTCCAGCCACCATGGGCCCGCAGAGCAATTCTTAACAGGGCCCTGGAGGAGAGAGAGGGAAAAGGTAGGGAAAAAGATGGCAGAAGCCAGCAGAGAGGTGACAGGCAGATGTGATTACACTGACCAGCCCCGCTGAAGCCTGGCTCTTGGCCACAGAGATGGGCCAGATGTCTGTGCTTTCGGTAGGGAAGAGGCGCTGAAGTCTCCAGCCAGTCTGTGGGCTGAGCACTGGGCCCTTTGCAGAGGGCAAAGCCCGGTTCACTCCAGCTGCTCCTAGAATCAGAATTCACCCTCCTCGTCCGCTGCCGCCTCCTGCCCCAGCATACACAGTCACCTCTTCCCCTTCGCTTGGCTCCGGGCACCAGGTAATTCCTGGCTGTGGGCAGTAGCCTGAGCCTGGAGGGCTTTACAGACTCTTTCGGACATGACCTCCTAGGGCAGGTGCAAAAAAAGTGGAGCGAAACTCATTTCATGGCCCGTGAGTGCTTAGAAAAGGCGATCCCAGCATACGAATGTGATAAATGTTAACTGAGCATTAATCGCATTAAAGAGGGCCCTATAAACTTTTCATTTCTAATTAAATTCGTCCAGTGATGCTGCCCAAGCGAGTACTCTGGGCCTTTGTTTATGTGGAAAATTAAAATGCAAATACAATGGGATTTATTTCCAGGAGTGAAGTGATGGGCTGGCCCCTCTGGCTACTGGTCTTCAGGCTTGTCAGGCCAGGTGACCGCTTTGGCAGTGCTGCCCCCTTGGGACACATTTTGGTGTGAAAGGAGAGGCCAGTGTTCAAGGTCAAATGGAGTTAGAAATGAGAAGATATGAGATGTCCCGGAGAAGGAGGAAACGGCAATAGGTGACCCCAAAGCAGAGGCTTGTCCTGGTTGATTTCTATGCTTCTCATCCGACTCACACCTCTAGAAGAGACACCCCAAATCTTGCTTGCCCATAATGTCAGCTCAAGCCTCGCTGCAGCTTGGGGAGGAAGGGTGAGCGTGGGAGGGAGGGCTTGCAGGAAGCAGCCTGCCAAGCGTGCGGGCCTGCCCCTAAAAGAACTGAGTGTTCCCCAGCAGGGAGGGCGAGCCCAAATTTATCTCCTTCGGGTGGAGGGTCAGCTGGTGACCACATCATGGTTTCACTGGGCTCTTCGTGCCAGTGCCAAGCAGCATTGACCCTGGGCAGTGGAGCATAGAGGCACAGATGAGGACGCCCTGCAAGCAATGCCTGCGTGCACGCAGCCTTCTCACACATAGGGAGAGCCGGTTCCTCCTAAGAATTAACAAATGTCCCTTGCAAGGAGTCCTTTAGTGCCATGATCTCTTTGATAAGAGTGGTAACCCTAAATACCATTGAATGGAACAATCTAAAGGTCCTATTTACTAAGACATAAATTGAGCGGAGAGGAAAATCACTTGAAAGATTGCCGTGTTTCTCTACAGACAAGGAAGTTGTAAATAGCATTAAAAAGTTCAGAGGGGAAGAAAATGGAGGTAAAGGACATAATAAAAGGCAGAGAGCACTAAATCTCAAATGGGGGTGTGCATACAAAGTCACAAAACAATTGCACCGAGCTTTGCAAAATCTGCAGCAAGGACTGGTGTGCCCAGAGACAACCAGCGTGCAGCCAGAGAGGTGTCGGGGCTGGAGGGCCTCCACACAGGCTGGAGCGGCGGTGTGGGTAAAGGGGGCGGGCGGGCCCGACGTGGGCTATCTGTGCCAGACGCTGGACTGGTCGCTCAGCTCTACCGCACAGAGACCTGATGGTGTTCTGTTGACAGCCAAGGAAACAGCCCGATGAGGTTTCCAGAGTCTTTAAGCACACGAGTCTCCTGTGGGTTGGATCCGTGTTCTAATGGATCTCCAAGGCAGCAACCCATTCCTGAAACAGAGTCTGCTTGACTAGTTTTGTCAAATAGCTGCTACCCCTGTCCTCTTTAGATTGTTTTATTCTGGGTTCTCCTTTTCCTCTTTAGCGTTCACTTATGTGTCTAGGAAATGCACCAGCACTTGCTGACAAACAGGTTAATGACTGCGGCGACTCCCAAACATCTGGATGGAAACCAAAACCTCTAGTCAATCATCTGTAGGGGTTGTTAATATGATGCCAAATAGCTAGCAGTTTAGAAACGTTTACACACAATTGAAGGAATTTCTTAGTTTTTAGCCAGACGGAGCACAGCACTAGCTTTCATTTTGTAAGTGTTTCATTTCACTAGGAAATACCCATTTCCAAAGGGAAGTGTCCTAGGAAACAAAGTGTGTTTGGAAAGCATCTTTGGTGCATTGGGGCCTGGTTTCTGGTTTGAAGGGAGGCTGGACTTGGTCGGAAGGTCAGGTGGAGACCTGGTGGTGAGAGCCTCTGGTGTCTAAGTGAGCACAGTCGATGGACACTTACCCCCGAAAGTTGCTCGGGAGGGAAAATCACTGTCCACATAAGTATAAGCTACTGCTAGACCTGGCTTCCCTGAAGGAATCTTCTTTGCCATCTTAACGAAGACTGTCAGAGTTCTTAATTGAGAAGGGTTTCCATCCACTTATTGTTTCATTCATTCATAAAACCGGGGTTAAGCACCTACTATGTGTTAGGCAATTTATGAACACCTATGTACAAAAACATAAGAAACTGGGCTTTTTGGAGAAAAGCCATGTTTGAATCTAACTCCCCCCAATCCAGCTCACTTGCTGCGTGGTGATTGGTAAATCTCATCCGAGCTGTGCCTCTGTCTCCCCATGCAGCATAGTAGCTCTCTTGTAGGTTCTCATGAGAGTTAAGTGAGTTAATCCACATAAACCTGCTCAGAATTGTGCCTGGCAGATATGAATTACTCAATAAATGTTAGTTATTATTCTGGCAATAGTAATCATCAAGTATATATATTTCTTGTTCTGTGTCTGTTTCAGTGCGTGTGAGTTCTGGCTCATATGTGCATAAGCATTGGATTATTTTAAAATAAAAGAGCTTTGAGGAGCCAAGGGATATTCTGTGGACATAATTGTGTGTCAGGAATGCAGTGAGAACTATGGTCTCCTGTAGCCTGGCTGGAATTAGGAAGGGCCTGCTCTGTGTTCTTCCAGGAAGGAACCTCTATGACTCAGTTTTCTGAGTTAAATTAGTCAAAATTAGTCGAAAAATTGCTCCCTTTGTCCAATTTGTCTGGGAGTTCAGCCTGTGTGTGTGTGTGTGTGAGAGAGAGAGAGAGAGGATTTCATGAGTTCACATTCTTTCCCTAGAATGAGTTCACCTTTGCTTGAGGAGTTGAAGGTTGACACTTTCTGGGCACCGTGGCATTTTCGTGGGGTGTGGTGCTGTGCATTTTGTGTTTCCTTTAAAGATAAAATGGGGGGAAATTCTCATTTGATGGGTTTGACAGGTGCCTGACATTTTGATTTTGAAATGTCATCAAGGGCAAAGGAAAGGGAGGTGAACAGCAGAGGAGCAGGAGAGAGGACAGAAAATGGAGATAAGAAAGGAAGAGGAAAGCGGAGAGGAAGAAGCGAGTTTATGTAGCTGACAGATTCGAGCCATGTGTGCTTACTGTTGGCCCTCATAGCTGGATACCCCAGGAGAGCACAGAAACTGATAATCACTACAGTCATTTCCACTGCTCAAGGATAAAGGATTTTAAGAGAAAAATTCTACTTTGGGTTTAATGTGTTCCGTGCAATAGCTCAAAGTAATGGAGCAGCTGAAAGGCTGCTGTTGACTCTGTGCCCAACAAAAACAAAGAGGAAACCAAAGTTTCCCCAACTCACAGTGAGGTAGCCTAATTCCCCATCCTTGTGGGAAACCCCATAGAATGGGACTGGAGTCCCGAGTTCTCTCTGGCCCTTTGGCCTAGTTAGGTAACCCAAGTTCAGGCCAATGGACTTCCGTAAAGCCCATATACTTCAAATGTGTGAATACTAAGACATCACTTACCTGGCTCCATTCTTACCCCTTCCTTAGTTCCCAATTTAACAACTAGCTTGTTAAAATCACTTCCACTAGTCCTGATTTACACCTCTCCACTGGGAAAGATCCTTTTTAAAAATTTTTTGATTTTGTAATATTTTTATTAACAAAGTGTCATTTTTTTACATTCGTGTAAACATTTGACAGTACAGGAATTCTCCCCTCACATGTGGTCACCGTAGGGTCCCCACTACCAAAGCACCCACAGTCCTTGCCAGGGCGTTTTTTTGTTTTTTTGTTTTTTTTTTAAATTAGAAAGTAAATATTTTCAGTGAAGTACATTTGAATCAGGAGAATCCAATCACCCTTTAATTTTCTTCGTAAGTGTCAGATGACTCCATGTTCTTGGCACCTAGTCACTGCCCAGGGCTGAATGAAACTCTGCAGGGAATGGGCGGGGTGAACTCTACCAACCCCTGGCCCCTGTCACTGTCCAAGGCCAAGGAGAAAACCGTCCCTGCGTCCACGAATATGACTGCAGTTTTTATCCTTCTCTACTTAAATCACACACACCCCTTGATCTGTCCGAGGATTTTATAAACACAAGCAAGCCTGTGTATAGGTTTGCACCCATGGTAGGCCAGGCTTATGACTGCTTCACTTGGCAAGTCTTTATGGTCATGATGATAATGATAGCTAACGAGTGCTTGCTGCAGTAGGAACTGTTATAAGCATGTTGCATGTATTAATTGATTTAAGCCTCATAAACAACCCCATAGGGCTTTATAGGATTGTTTATAGATGAGGTAACTGGAACATAGAGGAGTTAAGTAACTTGTTCAGGTCATAGGCTAAGTAGCAGAACTAGGATTTGAGCCCTTGCAGTACTGGCTCTAAAATCCCTTTGTATTCCACTATACCGTATTTCATGTCAACTTTGAAGCAAAGAAGCAGAGGCATGTATAACGTATGCAGAGAGCGTGGGAGCACTGTCTGTGTCGCAGTCACACGCCCAAGGATTGTTCATACATTTATCAGAGCAAAGACCCTGTGCCCTAGTAGAAGATTGTGCCTGGCCCCTGTTCTCTACTCTTCCAATGTGTGCGGGTGGCCCTGTGAGCATAGGCCACTGTCAGCCACACCCTTTGGGAATATTGGGAAGGAAGCAGGTGTCGCCCCCAGAGCCAGAACTAGACTTCATCTTGATCTTCAGTTGGGGGGTTTGCTCCCAGTCATCCTCCTCTTGCCTCAACAGACATCTAAGCGTTCCATAGGCATAGAGCGTGGCCAAGGGGCTTGACTCCAGATTACACAGATGACAGGTGGATGTTCTGTTGCACGTGGGCAACTTGCTTCCAAGAGGATAGAAACCGTACATTCGGCTAGGAAGAAGAGATTGTCCCCCATCTAGAATCTTCTTTCTGGAAAGGGGCAGTTCAGATGATAAAGCCAGAATAAACTAAAAATCAGGATGGGCACACTTTCCCACAACCATACAGAAAAAGCAATCAGCAAATAATGCACCACCACCCAGGTCCAACGTTATTACTCAGCTCATATCACCAAGGAGATACCCATGAACCTAATCTCTGAGACACACATTATGAAAAAAAGAGAGATGCTGATATGATCAGCGAACATAATTCAAATCAGAAACAGACATTGCCACCAAACAATACTCAAAATTCCTCCAACTCAGTATTACACAAAGTGCAGTCGCCTCGATACAATGTACAATATACAATGCCACAAAACACCAAGTAACAAGCCTGAAGCCAGCTGCCAAATGCGCTGGGGCACAATGCAATACATAGAAACACACAACACAATATAAACTCCCCATCCCACAGGCGCGTCCAAACACAAAGGCCGAAACCACGGGGCCACCTGAGCCATCTTAACCCTGGCCAGACATGCAGAGCTGGGCTGGTAGTGCAAGAGCTGGCACTTCTGCCGGCCCAGCAGGACACAGTCACAGCATCAGCGTCCTCGAGCCCTGTGCTCCCAATCCCCGAGCACATGCAGCCTGTCAGGAAGCAGCAGCACCGTATATTTCTGCAGCAGGTGGAAGTGTCCAGACCATCACCTCCAATAAGGCCTCCAGGCTCTTGTTGCTAGTAAGAGAATAAACTATCCCCTGAGCCTGCTTCCTGACACAGGACAAATCAGCTCTCTCCTGGATGGGGTTTAATAAGACTTCACTGTTACTGAAAATGACAGAGCTCTAGCACTGGCAGAAAAGTGGGGGTAGCGTGGAGGGGGCTCGCCAAGCGGGGTGCAGGAATTCCCCTTCCTCCATCCAGCCCTGTCTGCTGTGGCCATTCCAGAGCCGAAGCCCTCTTGCTGGGTGTTCACTGAGTATCGATTCAGTCTGCAAGCAATTTTAATATTTCTTCAGGGACTTTCCAGCAACAGCACAAGTCATTAATTCACCCTCCCAAATTGCTTATTCAATAGCAGGAACATGGCTCCTGAATAAAGTCCCAGAATTTATGTGATTCGCACGAGTCAGGAGGTCAAACAACTGTTATGGAGCGAAGTTAAAAATCCAAATAAAATATTGACACTTTTTTGGGGAGGGGGAAGGGGGAAAGTAAAGGTATTTAAAATAGGTTTTTGTTGCAATGCCCCCAGGATAAAGAATGGAAGGAGACTGAAGACAAGTTGGAGTTTATAAAATCAATGGAATTTATTGCACATCTACTTGGCATTTAATAATTCTCTCATTTCCACAACCCCCACCCCCTTCCCATCCTGGCTATGGACAGAAAGATACACAGGTATACAGATGCACATTTATGCACATCAATATTGTACATGGACCAATATAAAATCACAGTTGTGATGTGAGGATCTCAAACACCCTGCAAAGGGAGCAGTGGTGAATGTGGAGTCACGTCTGACTGTGACTTTCATGTGTAACAGAAATCGGCATAACTGGGCACAAATTCAAGTAGGTTTTGATAAATATATCCAGCACTATAAATCTTGTATCAATACATTAAATCGCACATGCATGTAAAGATACACTAATCCTGAAATGGTTCCTAAAAACATAGAAACTAAGAAATACTTCAGTTTGCAGATTGTTACACAGTCATGTGGATGAGTTGGAAACTAGATACACACACACAGAATCTGGAAAATCTACTCCCAGACCTACCAGTGCATATAAAATACACTAAAACCATAGCCACTTAGCCTAAAATGGTGGTTAGTTTGTAATGTAAACATGGCGTTTATCAAATAGAGCTGTGGACATGTGTGGAAGGGGGTGAGCATGTTCAGAATCACAGCTGCCTGCAATCTCTGGTGATTGTCTACATATATATTTGCTCAGTAGTCCAGACCATGGATGTCAAGAGACAGAAGAAAAATTTTACTTGTGTTCAAATAGTTAATGAATGCAAAGAAGTAGTTCAACCTACAGACAGTGACATCCAAAGTCTGGCTCCACTGCTGTTAAGCACAGGGCCTTGGGCAAGTTGCTTAGCCTCTGTGTTCTCTTTGGTGTAAGAGCGAACGTGCCAATTTGATAGAATTGTAGTTAGGATCTGAGTGAGAAAATGCATTTTTTATAATGTCTATCATATACTGAATATGAAATCAATGATGGTTATTTCTGTTACTATTATTATATTAATAGATAGCTCTTTTATTCAGGCTCTGCCTCTCAGAGAGTCTACCCTCAGTCTTGAGAGATTGACTTATTCGATCTAGTAAATAGCAGCACAGGTTCTGGAGTTGGGCTCCCAGCTTTAAATCCTGGCTCTGCCATTTATTGCTGTGTGACTTTCAGCAAGTTACTTAACCTCTCTGAGCCCCAACTTTTACATCTACAGGACAAGGGTAATAATTTTCATAAGAAATTGTGAGAAACAATTTAAATGACCCACATAATGTGCTTAGCACAGTGCCTGGTACACAGTGAACATATATTAGCTCACTATGTCCTCTAAGATTATGCTGTTGTTACTATTAATCATATTCTCTCATTATTCAACAAATAGTTTTTAAGTATTTATATTATGCCAGGCACTGTTGCTAGGTGCTAGAAATACAATGGTGAGGGAAAGTAGGTGTGACACCTGCCCTGTGGAGCTCAGAGTCAAGGGAGGCACTCGTGTGAACTGAGTAAACTGAGTAAGCAAAAGAACAAGACCCTTAGGGGAAGAGGGGGACATGGGGAAATAGATTGGAAAGCCAGGGTGGAACCAAATTGGGAAAGATTTTGAAAGCCAGGCTGAGGAATTCTGCATTTATCCTGCAGGTAATAGGAAGCAATTGTGGGATTTAGTTGCATCACATTCTTGCAGGAGGAAACCAAGAGAGACCCAGTGGATTGTTTTTGAATACTGGAGTGACTAGGTGAGAGGTGGGTGGGGCTGAGGCTGGGAGGCCAGGCCGTGCAAGGCCCCACATTTCCTTCTGCTTGCCCGGGGGGTGGGCATGCTGTGGGGGGCCGTTGGGGTGGGGGGACTTGGCTCCAGCAATGAGTCAACAACAGCACCCCTTTCACCAATGTTCTGGGCAGCCTTCTAGCCTCTGAGCCTCCTGAGTGGGGCCATGGAGTGGACAGCTGGTGGACCCCAGCTTAGCCTGGAAGCTCTGACAGACGAGGGCAGGGCCAGTGGCAGAGGAGCTGGTCTGGTCACGCTCTGGGCTTGGCATGCACTGCAGACCGGTTTCCAAATGGTTAGTTAAACACATTGCCCCTTAATTTTTAAACCTATGCATATCTTGAAGTTAAATCAATCCATATGCTTACCATTTATCATATAAACCATCACTATTGCCCCCTTGGGCCAGCCCCATGGCCCATCTAGCCTGGTAAATTGTATCTGGCCTGGGCTCCCAGGGACACGTGGCAGAGAGGTTATAGCCCTCGGCGCTGCTCTTAGGAGACTAAATTGAGGCAGGATGTGCCTGGTATCTAAGGAACCACTGCGGTCTCATCCTGGAATGCACCAGAAACTAGTTCCAAATTATATTTATTTGTGGCCTGTGCTTTAATTTGCACAGAGGAACTACTGAAAGTTTGGCTGCATCGTCCGTTGGGGTCAGGATCAGAAGATGGGGAGAAATGTGGATTGAGGGGAGTATACGTAATCAACTTTCTAAGCTTCTTAACTTGCTTTCTCCCAACTCTCACAAGGATGGTTTCCCCACCCCCTGGCTTGAACTAGCCTGCTCAATAACAGAGAGTTTAAAAACAATCCTGAGAGTATGCTTAGGTACTGATGTTTGGGGCTCCTCCACCACTGTCAGGGAGTCTGGTCAGATGTCTGAGTGGCCCCAGGGGTTGCATTGTGGCATGCATTCCGAGGGCTCAAGGTGGTTCAAGGGCAGTAGATTCAGGAACCCGCCTTGCAGTCCTTTTTAGTGGGACTCCTGTCTCTTAAAGCTCAGTTGTGACTTCTGAGAAGGAACTAAAGGGGCAGAGGGTCTTGACACATTGGGGGGAACCCTCTAAACCCAGGAACCTTGTATTCCAGCTACATCCTGCTGCAGCCCATAGCGCTGGAGAACAGCCTCCTCTCATCAGTGGCTGTTTCCATGCACAGCCCCTACCTGACATCTGGTCGGTTGTCCAAATCGAGGCCTGCGGGGCATCTGGGTGGGCAGCAGCGCTAAACTGTGCAAACTGCTAAGCGGAAGCCTGGAACAACAGAATTGATGTTAAGCACTTCTGGGCTGCTGGTGGGGAGGGGAGGGCGGTGCTGTGCCTTTGGGGGCCTGTGGGGAGGAGGAAGTGAATTGTCGTTTTGCAGTTCTTGGGCCGTACAGCCAGGGGATTCTAGTTCCTTAAAGTTCTCAGGTTAGGGAGAGAGCGGGAGCCATTTTGGGGACCAGTGAAAATTGCCTGGATGATCTGTGATCTCTCATTTGGGGTTTCTCATGGAAAGTCTCCAGCTGTTTGTGTGGCTCTGATTTGCCTTGGAGCTGAGTTAGGGACACTGCCTGATGGGGGCAGCTCTGGGAAAATGTGAGTGGAAGCAACTGCTTGCATTCATTGAGAAAAATATCCTTTGCTGAAGTAGATAGTATTACCGAAGCAAATACTGTTTTGTCCCCATGAATGATTCAGTCTGTAATTCCTGAGTGGCCAGAAGTCGCTGGTAGAGGAAACTCCCACCTCATGCAGCCCAGTGGGCAGTGGGGCCAGCTCATGTGAAGAAGCCTCAGCTCTGGACCTCCTTTGAGTTATCAAATCAGGACACTTTCCTGCAGAGACTCTAAGTGGACAGTCAACCCCACAACAGTGTAAACCCACTTACATATGTATGATGTCTGTACTTGACTTCTTGCCCCAAAGACCTGTTAAGCAAAGCATTGAAATGACCTGGTTAACCAGACCCACTAGGAAGTGACTTGCAGCGAGATGGCAGTGAATTCTGGGTAGCTGAATAGGATTCCATGGGAACATGCTTGGAGACCCTACATGTGTGTCTCACGTCAGCAGCTGCGTCCTGCAAGCATTACTACTCTCGCTTTAGAGAGGGGCTCAAGCAGCCCCTTGCCTTTGTTTCATAGGACACTACAGAATAAGAGACCGGAAGTAGGACCTAGGCGCTTGGACCCTGGCAGCAGTATAGCTTAGTGGTGAAGGGTATGGCCTGGGGGTTGATCTACCCAACTTCACACCGCAGACTTGCCATCTATTAAATGGATCACCTTGCAAAGTTATGATACCCATCTCTGCAAAGTGGGTTGTTGTGAAGATTGAGTCAGCTGCTTGTTTGAGGCTTATAGAGTATTGGCAGCACATACTAAATAGGACACAGTAGTTTTTATTACTAGAACCTGTGTTAGGGAAGCTTTGCTCCTAGAAGTCCTGACCCACCCTGTCCTGGAAACTCTCACCTGACTCCTCCGAGGTGAACTGTCTGAGGCCACCTCCATGCTAACAGGACCTCCTCTTGTCTCTGCTTGAGGGGGAGTTTCTGCACGCCATTTGTCATCATATAATATAATGCAATAGAATATCATACATAACATAACATAATATGATGGGTAGGTTAACTTGGAAACCCTGAGGCGGACAGTGGATGGATGGATAGATGAATAGATACATTTGTACTAAGTATACATACATTATATCATTCTATTGATTTGTAAAAAGTTCCCGGTCTGCCTGGCTGTAATGAGATTTTTGAACTTTGCGTGGCGATCAATGAGAGGAATATTATTGGCCTGGAGAATTGATATACCTGCTCTCAGTGGCTTGTTCTGCTCCCAGGCTGCCCCGGCCCCCCAGGTGTACGATTCCAGCAGACACTTAACCTTTTTTACAGTGTCATCAGGCTAAAAGGAATCTAATAGTGACACAGGACTTGTGCTCAGCACTCTGCCACTATTGCTTTCCTGTCACAAATAATTTATAGCCTTCTATTCCATCTCAGAGCCTGCACCCCAGCCTGCCTCCTGCTCTCCCCCAGCTTCCAGGAATCAATATACTCACCAAGCCGCTGTGGGACTTCAGGGTGCAAGGAGACAGACAGACATACAAAGAGGAAGACAGAGGGGGCAGGGACAGAGAGGGCAGACAGAGACAGAGTGGAACATGGAGGAAGGAACAAGAGGAGGAGGAGGAGGAAGAGGGAGAGGGATTAGCAGCAGAAGAGGGTATGGACCTCCCCGATGCATTCTTAGTGCCACCAGCTCCTGCTTCTTCCTGAGTGCCACAAACGGTTAATGGGAGACGTGTCACATGCTTGCCTTCCACTCCATGCTGGTCCCCCTGCTCATCTCCAGCCTGGTGGCGGATGGAGGCCGTGTGGGAGTTTGACCACAGAGAGTGACTCACCTGCTTTGCCATCTTTTACTCTAGAACTCTGGCAGCCTGGCTCCTGAAGGAGCTGTTGCTCAGACGCAGCAGGGGTCCCCAGCCCACCTGCCCGAAAGTCTCTCTGGTGCAACTTCTTCTGGGGTCAGGCTGTGACAGCTGCTGCTCTTCCAGGGCCTTGTAGCAGCTGCATCCCCCAGCAGGCGGGCCAGGAGGCTGCCTGGCTGCGCTGGCTCAGCCCCTACCCAGGACGCAGGCAGCCTCAGGTCACCCTTAGGAATAACAATGCTAGTGGTTCTTCTCACTGGGCTGGCATTTATCGAGTCAAGCACCATAGCCATCATGGGACACGGATTATCTTTGCAGCAGCCCTATGAAGTGGATAGTGGCATTATCTAGTTGTACAGATGATGCGATACAGAACTGTCAGGCGTTTCCAAGCAGCAAGTAAGAGAGCTGGGATTCAGGCTCAAGCAGACAGCACCTGGGGCACCCCTGCCCTCTGCTCCCTGGAGGAGATGCTGGTGCCCTGACGTCTCCATGCTGGGCCCAGGCAAAGCCCTGGAAGTGCCCAGAAAAAGTGAGGGAGAAAGAATATCTTCTTCTTTTCAAGAAGTGGGGAGCAGGCAGGATGGTCTTTCTGTGGAAATAGGAAGTAGCACTTCCCAGCCCCCAAGTAGACATGTACCCCCCTTCCTGACTGCACCCTCCAAGAGTCCATATTTTAGGCCATACCTTCCTGAACGTGGGCTCAAGAGTGAAAAGAATTTGGAAGAGGAGAAAAGGGTGGTTAGGAGGAGGAAGGGGAGAAGAAGAGGAAGAGAATAGGAGGGAGTGGAGGGATCAAAGGAGGAGGAAGATTAGGAGGGGGACAAGAAGGGTGAGGACTGGGGGGACTAGTACCAGACCCAGAGGATACTCTGTGCCATCCTCTCAGCCCCCCCTGCATTCCCTTGAGTTGCTGGTTGTGTGGGGGAGGGAGGAGGGCAATGGGTGGCCATCACTTTTCCATGGCTCGTTTTTAAATTCCCTGAGAGCAGCTCTGGGGACTGGCAAGTGCCCATTGCCTGGGGGGCATGGATGGACATCAGGAGCATTAGTAACTCACAGCAGGCACCCTGCCCAGCATCTCTCCCATGCACCACCAAGCTGCTGTCAGGGAGTAGTGATTTTCCATCATTGCTGCCTCAGCTAAATCTGCACCAGTGCCCCAGGGGTCAGAGGCTTTGGGTAACAAAGACAGAAAGTCCACAAGGCCGTCCAGTTTCCGCTGTCGCCCAGCCCTACAGCTCCCGTCGCCTGTGTCCATCAGCCCTCCAGCCAGAGCCGCCCGCAGCCCCAGTCAAGTCCAGACGTTTGCTGCAGTGACTTCGGAGCAGCTGGCCTGAGTTGTTCAGTCTCCTTCTAGACTTTTCTTGTAGACCAGTCTACAATGACTGATCTTTCTCATCGTAATCTTGATCCAAACCTCCTCCCAGTTTTGGGGGCTAGACTTACACTGTGCTCTGCTGAGAGACAGAAGCTATAAGGCTCCTTTTTGAAGCTTGGCCGGCCCTCACTGCCGCCCCTGCCTCCAGTCCTCCCCGGCTCTGCCTTACCCTTGCAGTCATGGCAGCTTCAGTCTCCCTCCTCACCACTTCTTGCTCTTGGGGCTTCCTCTCCGTCCTTTCCAGCCTAAACAGCCTTCCCTCCACTACGCAGCCAGATCCATCCTCCAGGGTCCAGACTACTCTCTCCTTTTCTGACTTCCGAGCACAGCGGTCTACGTTCCCTGCCGCCCTTTCCTCCTACTCTTTCCCTCGCCTTTTCCTCACCGGCCCCTGCTCCAGTGGCTTTGTCAAGAACCGTCATCCCTAGGTCACTGTTAGCCACCAAAATCCCAAGTCTGTGCTGTTCTTATTTCCAATCCCCCTTCCAGCTTTATGTCATCTTCAACTCTCTGAAGCGGGCGTCTTTCAGTACCGACTGCCTCGACCTCTTGTCCCCTTCAATTTCAGTGTGCCTGTCCTTGACATCTCCTAAGGCTACAGGTGTGTTGCCAGCTGGGACATGGGTGTGGCCACCGGAACGCCCCCCTCCCCATTCAAATACCATCCATCTGGGACCAGCATCGCCATCTCCCTCCAAAACACTGCCTCACCCCTCTTCCTGAAAATGGGACAGTCCCTGAGCCTTCCAGTTCGCAGACTGGCGGGCTTGGAGCCATCATTGACTCCAGCTCAGGCTGAATCCTGCCGTTCCGCCTGGTGCTGTCTTACCCGTTCCTCCCTCTCCTCCCTGCAACGAGCCCCAATGGGTGGTGCCTGTCTATTGCTGGTCCCAGAGTGCACGTATCCTCTAGTGTTGTCTCACTTAAGGCTTGAGACCCTCTAAACCTACATATTGGGTGAAGTACAGCAAAGTAAAAGGTACAGATTTTGGAGACGGGATTCTAACGGCGCTGAGTAGTGTGGTCCTGAGTAGTGTGGTCCTGCTTAGCCTCTTAGCTAAGAGGCTTTTCAAATCTGCAAAATGAGCACAACAGTATGTACATGGAGGTGACTGTCAGAATTCACGGTTTTACATATACTGCATATATGTCCACCTGTATGGTACAAAGAACAGACACTACAGGGGTATAGTAGACAGTCAGTAAGTGGAATCTGGCCATTATCATCGTGACATCCAAGTTTTCACCTTATCTCCTCTTACTCCCTGACACCTCTCCACCGCCCCGGCCGACTGGTCAAGGTGTGACTCTAAAATGCTTTACTTTGTGCTCCCCTTCGCCAGTGCGAGCTTGGGGTGCGCCCCTCTGCTCCTTTGTTCCTCTTGAAATCGCACATACGTATGTGTCTCCACTGGGAAAGGACACCTTGAGCTCCTGTGTTTAAACTCTGGAGCTGCAGACACTGAGGCCTGGGAAGAAGGGTGATGAGTCCAAGCTAGGTGGCCACTTACGTGGAGTCCATAATGGGACTGAGGGTCCCTCTGTGCAGCCTGGAGCCCTGCCACTGTCCTCGGTGCCCCTGGGCCTCACGTTCAGCCCTGCCCTGCCCTGCAGCTCAGAGTCTGCGTCCTCAAGTGACTTCCTTCCTAGCTGTCCTCCCTGGCAGGGGTGGTTCCCTTCTCTGCATCCTTTGGTCCTTAGCTGGTTCTTAGCTCTCTCTGGGCCTGAGCATCTTCCCTCCCCTAAGGCAGGTGCCTGAGCTCTGGTGCCTGTGAGGGTAGTGAAAGCTGGCTAGAGCAAGGGTGCTCTGACCTCTGAGTGGTTTGCACCCGTAGGCTGCGGCTCTCCTGGTTGGTTGAGATGCACTTGACTCACCCCTCCATGGAAGGATAGTGCCTTCAGAAAAGTAGCTCCTACAGGCACCATTTGACCTGCGTTTGGGCATATCCCTGCATCCTGGCCCCAGGCTGTCTTGTGCATCACTGAGTCCTGGGCCCTCTGGATTGCTGCGATCTTTGATTTGGTCCCCCATGGAAGTGCATGGGGTGGCAGCAAAATTCTACCTAGGCTGATAAAGTAGCTGTGACCCAAGTAAGACCTCAGAAGAGGAAGCCAGCAGGCCAGGGAGCCTCCTGGGGCAGAGCTCTGGCTTGTTGAGGGCAGAGTGTGGACTCAGAACGGAGTTCAGGGCCTGGCACCTGGCAAGGAGACCAGGTGCTGTGTTGGACCTGGGAGCAAAGGCTCTTTCTTAACTCCGCAGTGGAGAAAGCGTGCCCTTCCCTCGGCTATGGAGGCTGTGATGCAGTCCCTGTAGGGGAAGGCAGCTTGAAAATGACCCCCAGGCCAGTCAGTCCTATTCCGAGGAGACATGCGTGCAGTAGGGGAAGGAAGGAGAGACAGCGAAGCACCAGGGCAGCCCCCACCCCCAGAAGGCGCGGGATGGTGTGCCCCACCCTGCTGACCCACGCCTTGGCCTAAAACATACAAGCTGCAGAATGAATGATGTTCACGGCGGGAGGGACGCGCCTCGCCCAGGTGCCTGCTGCACTAGGCTGGGTGGTAGAAGCAGCGAGAGGGAACGCTTGTGCTTTTAGCACTCAGGGGTGGGCCAGCCGCCCCTCCGCGGCAGGAGAGCCCCTCTGCAGCATTGGCGCTGCGGCTGGAGGGCAGGTGGCATGTGACACTGTTGTGATGCTGTTGCAGGATCATCCGGACCAAAGTTCAGCAGCCTTTCCACCCAACACCAGATGGGGCCGGGACAGGAGTGACTGCCCCTGGCCACACTATTGGTAAGAGGCTCAGGGATGGGGGGCGGGCCCACGGAGGTGAGAGGGAACGGCAGCCCCTCCCCACCCAGCAACCGCTCCCCTGCCCCCCAGAGGTCCAAGGTCCAAGGTCCAAGGCCATTTCCAAATCCCTGCTTCTCTAAGTCCTGGAGGCTTGGGATAGCCCCAGGAGTGACAGCTTGCTGGAAGGTTCTCTGCCCCACCCACATCTGTTGGCAGCTTGGTTAGTCTGTCTGTTCGCTCACCAGTATTTTTCCTCTAACTTTTCTTCTCCTTTCTTCCTCCTGCTTCTCCATCTTCTATTTCGATATGACTTTGCCTCCTACCTCTCCCTCTTTCATATTTATTCTTAGTCCTTGTCTATCTTTGTTTGATCTGTTCCAGTTATCCTTTTTCTTCTCCCCTCCATGCCCTCCTCTCCCCTCCCTTCCACTGTCTGCCTTTCCCTGGCTCTTCTCTCCTTTCTGTACACGCGGCTCTAGGCTGGTCTGTCTTGATCTCTTTGTCTCTCTCATCCGCACGGTCACTGTCTGCCCCTCCCCAACCTCCTTATTTTCTGATCCCTGCTCAGGGCCTCCCAGAGACCAGACCCAGGTCTCAGAAATCCTCCCAGCACCCCCAGTCCCTGCTCACTGTCTTCCCTTTGGTTGAAGGGCCCTTGATGCTGCCAGCCATAGATGAGGCCTGAGGCTTGATGGGAGGGATGTGGTTAGAATTTCCCTGCTGCCCCACTTGGTGACTGTCCCCAGTTTTCTCAATCACCAGGAAGTGGAGAGGGCTGGCCCCAATCCTCCTGGAGTCGGGGGGCTGTGGTTTCCTAGGCCTGTGTTACAGGGTGCGCTGGGAGGGAAGGTTGGGCCTGGGCCTCGCCTGCTTGGCCACCACGGAGTAAATGTGTTCACTAGGCTGTGCCCTCAGCGGGGAAGTAGGGCCTTCCGAGTGATCTCAAGACTGGAAGCAAGGGGAGAGAGGAGCTGTGCACTTGGGGGACTATCAGGGCCATTCTTGTGTCTCCTAGAGAATCAGAAGCAGATCTTAGAAAGCCACAGACTCTAAGTCAGGACTGGTAAAGACAGCCCAGAAGGCCGAGAGACAGCGAGCTGGACTCCTTTAGAAGGGTTGGCCCAGCCCCGGGAGGGCTGGACTGCGCAAGGAGGCATCCTGGGAACTGAGTTGCTTTCTAAATTGAGTCAGTTCTGGGGTTCCCTCTCGTCTGTCTCCAGGGGGGCAAGTGCTGGGAACCAGGGACACCCTAGATATGCAGAGAAGGCCTGGGGTGGACTGGCCACCACTTGCCCAGGGCTGGACACAAGTGAAGAAGTCTGAGCCATGTGCAAGAACATGTTCACTCTCGAACCTCAGAGGGAGGCGGGAGTGAGGCCCCCACATCCCTCAAACCTCAGAGGGAGGCGGGAGTGAGGCCCGTGTGCCGTTTCCTCCCTCCGTCCCCTTTACCCCGGGGTTCGGGCTGTGGCTTGTGGTCACAACTGCTCTCCTGATGGCGTCTCCTCCTTGCTCCCATCCAGTTCCCAGTACGGCCTCCCCTCCTGTCTCCAGCGCCTCCAATGACCCAGTGGGGTCCTACTCCATCAACGGGATCCTGGGGATCCCTCGCTCCAATGGCGAGAAGAGGAAACGTGATGAAGGTAGGGAGGCGGGCGAGGCTTGGCTTCCCCTGTGCATGCTTTGTCCTCAGGCTCAGAGCTCCGGTTTCGCCTGGCCTCACAGCTGCTCTGCCGTGAGATCAGTTTTAGCAGCAAAGCCCACGTCCCCCCACTGCCCTGCTGGCTCCAGAGAGAGGGAGGCAGGTTGCTGGGGGCCATCAGCCTCGCCATCTGCTCGGCAGCCCTGACCGCCTCACCTGCCGCTGGGTCTCACCCTGAATATCCCGGTGGGGTGCCAGGAGGAGAAGCATGGCCCCTCGGGAAGGCCCGGGAGGTTTGGGACAGCTGATCTCTTGGGGAGAGTCTGACCTCCCCTGTCCTCGCCTGGCTCCAGCCCACTGGGACATTGGGGAGTAGTGTCTGTGCAACTAGCCTGATGTCCTTCACTGTGACACGTGGCCACTGTCCCCAGAACAGCACTGAGGGAGTGGGCCCCCCTGCGTTCCGGGGGACACAAGCTCATTCTCCCCCCTGGGGCGTCCCTCACTCCCCGTATTGTCTCACGGCCCAGGCAGCAGTGAGGCTGGAAGTTGAAGGGAAGCAAAAGAAGTGAGAGTGGTGGCCAGGGTCCTGGGAGGTGTCTTTTGACTGTTGTGACATGAAGGACCCCAGGTGACCATCTCTCTTGATAATCGAGGCCCAGACAAAAGAGCCACAGTGCCTGGGGCCTGCTTCCCGAACCTTCTGGAAGCGGTCACCACCTGATCTAGGGAGGGCGTGTGAGTTTGTTTCTCCTGCGAAATGGAAGCCTCTGAGATGGGGTGGCCACACCCCTTAGCCCAGGACAGCCCCCATGTACGCCTGGTTTCTGCATATTGGCCAGTCAGCATCTCCTTTTCCTCTCAAAAATGTCCTGTTCGGACAATAAATCATACGGTGATCCAAGGAGAGACAAGCCTTGCGCTGAGGCAGCTCTCGGGGTTAGGAGCGGGGCCACGCTGGGGTTTCCCTGCGTCCAGGCAGAAGGAAAGGAGAATGTGAGAAGCTGGTCTCCAGCGGAAGGGCCGGGGTGGCGGAGCGGCCTGGGGCTGGCAAGACAGTGAGGACCTGGGGCTGGCCTCCTTCCAGAAGCCCTAATGGCCTCGTTTCACAGGGAAACAGCTTGTCTGGCTCTATGTCTCCTTCTTCCAAAATATCCAAACCCATTTGGCTGCCACGGCCTTTGCCACTCACTGAATTTCATTGTGGTTGTTTTGGCGGCAGCGCCTGATGGGCACGGGGCGCGTGTGCACAGCGTGGCTCCCGCCTTCCCGAGGTCACCCTACTCAGGCTGTCGCCCCACTGCTGCCCCCTGGGCGCTCGTCTTTAACTGCCAGCCTTGCATTTTTTTTTAAGCTGTCTGGGGCCAGGGGGAGGCCACTGTCCCCTCCACTTTCTCCCATAGGCCTGTGTTGGGGACCAAGCACGCTCTCTGCTTCCTGGCTTTTTGGTTCACGCCAGGAGGCTGCGGCCCGGGAGGCGCTGGCTAGTGTGGCCACCCCAGGCGGCCATGCCAGGAGGCTGCAGCCCAGGAGGCGCTGGCTGGAGTGGCCACCCCAGGCGGCCGCGCCAGGAGGCTGTGGCCCGGGAGGCGCTGGCTGGAGTGGCCACCCCAGGCGGCCGCGCCAGGAGGC
>NW_004567112.1:18062936-18081447 GCF_000260355.1 Condylura cristata | reverse complement strand
CCGGGAGGCGCTGGCTGGAGTGGCCACCCCAGGCGGCCACGCCAGGAGCCTGCGGCCCGGGAGGTGCTGGCTGGAGGCTGTGGCCACCCCAGGCGGCCACGCCAGGAGCCTGCGGCCCGGGAGGCACTGGCTGGAGGCAGTGGCCACGCCAGGAGCCTGCGGCCTGGGAGGCACTGGCTGGAGGCTGTGGCCACCCCAGGAGGGACCTGGCTGGCCTGGAACAAGGCGCTTCTCTCTGAGTCATTGATCACACTCATTGTGTTTCATCAGCTCAGCTCAGTGACCCTTTCCTGTACTGCAGCATTTGCAAGAAAGGCTTGGTGCTTGGGGTTCCAAAGCAGAACAAGATCTGATCCTTGTCCTTAAGGAGCTTGTAGTCTAATTGGGCGTGTGGAACACGCAAGCCTGGACAGCAGAGAGGGTCTGTGTGCTGAGGGTCTGGGCTGCAGGCCGAGCTCAGGGAGGGAGGCAGTGGACTCCAGGAAGCTGCTGTAGGAGGAGCAGCCTGAGCAAGCAAGGAGAGGCAGGTTCAGAGACAATGGGCAAGTGAAATTCTATCTGACAGACTGAGTCACAGCAGGGCTGTGGTGAGAAAGTGCAGGGGACTTTGGCTGGATGAAAGGGCATGAGGGGAAGTAGGTGGGGTGGGGTCACAGGAGACGGGCCAAGATTGGGCCCTGTGAAGAGCCTGGCCTTTCTTCTGCAGGTGTGAATAACTCTGTACACCTCTGAACGCAGGAAGGGAGCGGGCGAGGCTGGGTTTGGGCTGCTCACCCTCTAGCAGGGTGACAGTGAGTGGTCGTGGGGTGACGCCTCAGGAAGCAGTTGGAGTCTTTGGGGTAAGGGTAAATGGGGAGTCTCTACCTTGCCTCTTGCTGCCTAAACACTTCCTGGGCCTGTGGCAAGAAGGATCGAGGTCCTGCTTCCTGGGAAGGGGGGTAATGTCTCTTCTCCTGACTCCCCACTTCCGCTTGACCAACCCCAGATCAGATGGAGTCGCCCCTTTCCTGGTTAAAGTCAGAGGCTATAAGGGACATTAGCTGTCCCTGACACTCTTCCGTCGCACACAGGCACTTGACCCATCAGACCCAGTGGGAAGGGAGAGGACAGGCAAGGCCAGAGCAAAGGCAGACCTTCCCCACCCCCACTTCCCACGCTGGGTGCCTGCAAGCAGCCAGGGCCAGTTTGCATTAGGGAGCAGCTCAGATGATTAAGAATAGGGGAGATAATTATGTGTCAAGATGATGTAGCCCAACTCTGCAGTCGGGCCAAGGTAGCAAAGCAGCTGGCAGGCCGGTTGCAGGAGGCAGCCTCGGGCAGGGACTGCAGACACCCAGGTGTGTCCTTCAGCTGTTGGGCCAGCACTGCAGGCAGAAGCCGAAGCTGACCTGGGACACTGAGGGGCATTGGGGCGGGAGCAGGGGCCCGTGGCAAGGGACTAGCTGTTCCGGGCCATGGAGGGGCGGTCTCCCTCCAGCGCCCTGCCGGCTGCCCCCCCCACCCCTACTCTTCCCTGCCTCCGTGGACCCCAAGCACCGTGTGACATGTCCCTAGAAGTGTCGTCCCCCGAGGGCAAGCTGAGAGCCTCTCTGTCCCCAAGGAAGCCGCTGTGACTCCTGCCTCTGGGTACAGTTTGGCCTATTCTTCAGCTCTAACAATGTCACCGTGCTGGGCATTAGCGCCGACAAGCACCGCAGCGCGTGCTGGCATTATTGGAGACAATCTCAGCAGTAGTTATTGGTGTTCACAGTGATAATACCCAGAGCATTATTGGCATTGGCACTCGGAATATGGACAGTGTCATTAGTATTTGCAGCAATCATATCTGGAGGAGATTAGTAAAGGGCCGATCAGCTGGGACTCTGGAGAAGAAGGAAGCTGATGGTGGCTGTGAGACGGGCTCGTGACTTGGCCTTTGGAAGTCTGGAAAAATCCCCAGCATTCCCTTTGAGATCTGCTAGTCAAGAAGCTCCATCTCACCCCTTTCCCCTAAGAGTCCAGAAGCTCCCACAGTGGGACAGGTGACAGAGCAGGGCTAGATGAGGAAGTTGTGTCCTGAAAACTCCAGAAGGTAGGTCGTCTGCCGTCTGTGAAAGTGGATCCCCACTCAGGATCCTGCTGAAACATTTACCCACTTTAGCGAAGGTGGCTACTTATGTGACCGGACGGTAAAGACGCTTGTATTTCCCTCTCTTGGGTCAGCCTGGAAAACCAAAGTCCTTCCTTTGAATTCACCCAGTTGCTCTCAGCCAAAGCACCGCTGTCTGTCAGTGCTGCTGAAGCACAGAGCAATTACATAACTTGTCCAAAAATCCAAATGAAGTCATATGGTGTGAGTCTGTTGATCTGTGTGAGGGGAGGTGTGTTGGTACCATCCTCTGATGTGTGGGGTTGTGGGGGCCGTGATTTTGCATTCCATTAATTAGCTGCACAATGAATTGTGCCGCTGAGCTGCCAACCCGTGCAGTTGTGCGCTGGCAGGCGGGCGGGCTACAGGGCCGTGCGGCCCGGCGTCACTGCCTCCAGGGGCTCCCTTCGGCCTTGGGTGAAGCCGTAACTGGAAGAAGCAGCTGTTTGCCTTAGTTGTTCCCTCCTAGACATCCCCAATTGTGGTGCTCAGGTTGGGTTTGGAGCAAGTGAGACTGGTTGCGGAGATGTACCACCCCGGTCCAGGGAATGTGTCTAATTGAAGAGGTCACCTGGGAGCCCCTGGCTTCAGGCAAGGCAACTTGACCCCAAGAAGGAGGGTTCATCTGGGGGCCATTGGCCTCCAGTGCATGGCCTGGATGGACAGTGGGCTCGGTGGGGGAGGGAGTGGACTCGGGCATGAACCACAGCTGGGCCTGGTGCCTAGTTCCCCGGGCCAGTCACTTATCTTGTCAGCTTAGCCTTCGCATCTGTAAAGTGGAGGTGGTCACTTCCCAGATGAGGCTGCAGGGTGGCGCCAGCTCCTTCTTGGAAGATGGGCCGTTGAGTGTCTGGGGAGAAGGCCTCACTGGCAGGTGCACATCTCAAGGGGAAAGGAAGTGATGTCAGAAAAAAGGAAGTGGTGTCAAAAAAGGGGAAGTGATGTCAGAAATAAACTTGCCCAGGCACAGCCTCCTTAAGCTTGGTACGTACAGAGGTCCCAGGAAGCTTGTGCCTGGACAAGCTAGTCTGGGTGGGGGCAGGGCTAGTCTGGGGGGGTCTTGGTCCCTCTCTGCTTGCTTCTCGCACTGCAGTTACCTGGTGAGCCGCGTGTCATGTCTTAGCATCCGTGGGCATTCTAGGTGTGTGTGAAGGACCTCGGACCCCTGTCTCTCTAACAGCAAGTCTCCCCCTATCTACTAAGGTGCCTTTCTGTGCCCACATGCAAGCTTGTTTACCTTGGAAAACGTTGGTTTTATAGACCCATTTTGAATTTTTACATGTTTATGTAAATGTGGGCGCTTTCTACCATCCTGAGGTCTTTGGGTGAAAGGGGCATAGGATGCCATGCACTGGCAGGCATGCCATTTTCTGGGTGGTGACATGCTCGAAGAGGTGATCGGGTGTGGACATGGGTGTGTCCGCCGGTGCCCATGATGGCAGAGAACGCTAAGCCAGGCCTGTGTGCTTTGTGTCCATGGTCCTGAGGCAAAGGTCAGCGTGCAGGTTTGCCCAAAGGGCGCTGTTGGCCTCTCCCCGAATTCTGTTGGCAAATGGATGGGCTGTCCCGATGTACCTCCAGGGGTGGCCTGGGCCCACCGAGACTGAGGAGACTGAGGCTGGGAACCCCTACACCCTCAGGCTGTGTGGGGGCTGCTGCTCAGAACCCTCACAGCCTCTTGAGAGGGGCCTGGTCTCCCCGTCTCAGGGTGTCGCCCCAGTCGTCTGCCTGCCTGTCTTTCGGGATCTCTCAGTGTCTGTCTGTCTCTTATTTGCTCCAGTCGAGGTATACACTGATCCTGCCCACATTAGAGGAGGTGGAGGTTTGCATCTGGTCTGGACTTTAAGAGGTATGGGGGCCAGAGGGAACATGGTGTGGGGGTCAGGGGAAAGAGCGGGGGTGGCGGTCCAAGGCCATTCAGAGAGTGGATTCTACGCGGCGGTGGCGAAGGTGGCTCGGGCTTCCACTGGGAAACCAAGAGGCTAATGGAGTCCCCGGCTCCGGATCACTTCTGCTTGGGCCACAGTGGCCTAGAGGGTCAGGCCCTCTGTGGATGGGGGACACTTTCTCCAGCCCTTGGAAAAACAAAGAGGAGATCGGGTAGTAAAACAAAAGCAAAGGAGACCTGGAAGCACCTGACAGCCCTAATTCATCACGGCCCAAGTTTTTTCCTGTGTTCCCATTATATTTGTTTGTAAAAGTGGAAATCAATTTTGAAGGTAATTTTCTGGAAAGAATGGAAGGGAGGTGGGAGGGCCGGATAAGGCAGAGATGGTAAAAGGAAAAATTTAGGCCAGGCACAGCCCAGGGGCAGCTCTTGGCAAGGTGAAAGAAAATTGCATATTCAATCTCCATCCATGAATCTCCCTCACTGCTGCCCGCCTCCTGCTTGAAAACAATGAAGGCTTTTTCCCAACGCTGGGCAGGGCCTCGGTATCAGCCTCACTTTAACTTCAGGGTCATTAATTCCCTGATTATTGAAGGAGAAGAGAGGGTTGCAGCATTGTCAATTCCAGAGGCACCCCCCATGTGACCAGGCTCCGGCCGGTGGGTGGGGGGCAGCCAGGGTGAGGTGAGGTGTTGTTTCAGAAGAGCAGAGGGGTGGGGAGGGAGGAAATGGGGAGCCAACTGGACTGGGGGGAAGGAAGCCAGGAGGAGGGTGGAGAAAGGCAGTCATTACTGCCTACCTCTGTTGTGTTGTTATTGCAAATTAAAAGTAGCATGTTCCACGCCACAGCTATCTTTGGGGAGGGAGGGGCTCTGAGGGAGGTGGGGGATCTTATCATTGCTTCTTCAGCAGACCAGCCGTGGTGTCACCGTGTGAGGTGACATTTGAATTTACAATTCCGCTGAGAAAAGCCATTAATTCACAAATTAACATTTCTCCCTCTCCCTCTCTCTTTAACACTCTCTCCCTCTCTCACATGGATGTGCAAGCAATTGAAAAGACAAAGGAAATAGCCTTAAGGAAGAGACTTTACTGCTAGTCTGTCTGTGCTGAGATTGCTCCCCCTGCTTCCAGATAGATAAACCAATTACCTGAGCTGCTCTGCTCCTGGCCGCCCGATCGCCTCCTTTTGTAGGCTGCCTCGGTGGCTGGATCACACTCGGTGTATCTCATTAATGTAAACCAGGCCTGCCCTGGCCACCGGCCTCTCTTTCTGGAGGGGCAGTGGGCAGAGTGCTGGTGTCAGAAAAGGCAGCGAGGAGGACCCCAGGGACGAGGAGAGGCCATGGCCCAGCTGCCCAGTCTCTGGGACTTTGAGGTGTAGCCCACCATCCGTGGGGGAGAGCACCCCGGGCAGGCTCATGTGGCGGGCACGGCCCAGCCTGTGCTCTGTGGGCTTTGGTCTAGCCGCAGGGCTGGAAGAACTAGAGAGGGCCTGAGTGTTCCCTGCCTGGGAAGAGCTCAGGGAACTTTTGCTGAGCACACACCATTTTAGTGGAGCAGGATTCAGCCTGTGAGAGCGGGAAGGAGTGAGTGTGAGGGCCCAGAAGACGTGGTAGTTGCCAGATACTAAGAAAGGGAAACAATCACCGAGGTTGCTGTGCGCTGATTCTTTAACCTAAAGCCACCCCTAGGGCACAGCTATGTCTGTGGCCCTCCTGGTCTTGACGCGCCCCCAGCCTGGCCTGGGCCCTTCTACAGAAAGCCGGCCCGGGTGTGGTCCTGGGGGCTCGAGCCCTCAGCTCTGTGTGAGGCTCCCTGCTCTCTCCTCGGGGCCCTGTGTGGAGGCACCTTGCTGGCGGTGGGCGGGTGGGGGGGCGGCCAGGGTGCGTCTGAGTTTCTCTAAGGAGACCGTGGCTGTGGATTACTGCTTGAACACGAGATTTCACACCACTATGTTGCCCGGCGCAGTCACAAACTCTGCCCGCCATGACGGTCCCGTGAGGTCGAGAAACCAACGTATAAGAAAATGATCCTATGTCTAGACAACTGGCTGTTGTAATTGCGTCGATAAAGCTCAGCCTGTGCTCATTTTCCAACAAATATTCGGAATCTGGCTAACGTCCACTCTACTCCAAGAAAGAGCTAAGTGTCAAAGGTCGGCATGCACTAAGACACCCGAAAAACCCATAGAACCCCCGCTCTGAACACACATTCTCTGTTGTGGTGGCCTCTTCCTGGTGACTGGGGACATTGGGCTGCTCAGACAGACCCGAGGGGAGGTTTCTGTTATCACGGCTGGATCACACGTTTAGCCAAATTCTGGGTAATGCTGGCCAAGGGCCAGCTGAACGCTGACCACGTCGTTACGATGAGGTAGGGAGGCGTGTGGCTGTTCTGTGGCTGCCTTTAGCTTGGCCCCTGCGCACATTCTGGACTTCTCTGGGGAAGTACAGGCTTAGCCAGGCCTGGTGTAGCTGCACAAGGGTGTGAATTTGTACATAAATCCCTGCGCTTGTACAGAAACTGCAGCCAAATCATTAACCTCCTTAGTTTCCCAAGCAGTTCATGCTAGATAGTTATAGTTGGTTGTTTGAGGAAGTATGTTGAGATTTGCACAAAGGCTACTCTTTTCCTCATAATGTGCTAATGCCACCTCCCAGGGAGAAGGCTCACATTGTCCGTCGGTCACTGGAAACGGGTGGTGTGGTCCAGTATTGCGACTCCCTCAGCAAAGACCCAGGTTCCCCACCCGGGTCTGTGCACCCCGGGCACCTGTGCGCACCCCCACCTTGCCGGAACGCGTCTTCCATTTGGCACCTGCCTTCCACCCTGCGGGTAGGCGTCCTCCCACCCCCACCTGCCAGGGCACAGGTGGAATCCGCTGCCTCACCTCTGTCCCCACCCCACCCAAGGACAGGCCTGGCCATGGCAGGGAGGAGCTGGGCGCTGAGCCTCGCCCCAGCGCTGCCGCTCCTGGGCTCACCTCGTCCTCTGCAACCCCGCCGAGAAGGCCAGGGGCCCTGAGAGAAGGCAGGCTGGGGCCCCGGGACGGCCGCCTGCCAGAGGAATGGGCCCTCGTAGCCTCCCAGAGCGACCACGGCAGGCTACACAGGAAGGAGCCCGGAGCCTAAGGCCCCTTCCCCACCTGCCTTGCTGAGGGACATGGTGACTGCAGGCCTCTGGGACCCTCCCCGTCCCACCGCCTCATGGGCTGGAAGCACAAGGAGGGCTGGGGGCTGGGGGGTGCTGGGCCTGGCTCAGGGCTGCAGACGGATCACGAGCCTCAGAGCCGAGAGGCAGCAGCACCAGTAATTCAAACCATCCTGACCCTTCGGTGAACCCGAACCTGCTGACCTTGACAGCACCAGACAAGGGAGGCCTCACAAACCTCAACCTGCAGGGAGGCCTTGCCTCTCCCCCCCTTCCCGGAGCCCCAGGGCGCAGCCTCCAGGTGGCTCCTAACTTCTCCATCCTCGGGTATGTCAGCATCCCTCCTCCCAGGGACACCCCCAGCTGCCTCAAAGCACCCTTTGTGCTCTTCTCCACTAGCCATACGTACGTGGGCATCTCAGGGGACCGTTCCCCCTTAAACAGGCTTTCGCATCTCTTCCTGCTCCTCCATCCTTTCCAGGAGCACTGGAAGGTGTGTGTGTGTGTGTGTGTGTGCTGGGTACACACAGAGGTAGGGATAAAATGTGATGGAGACAGAGCGGACAAGGGGAGGGAAGAACAGCCCGAGGAAAGCAGCCCCAGGAACCTGCATTAAAGTAAATGCAGTTTATGAAGTTTATGCTTTCCTCCTAGGGAGAGCTGGATTCCATCCAACAGCCTCTCAGAGTGCCAAACAGCTCCTGAAGCAGAAAGTGCAGGCAGCAGAGAGGAGAGCCAGCCAGCCAGTGACAGAGGGAGAGATAGATGCATGATCTCTCTCTCTCTCTCTCTCACACATACACACACAGAGAGATCCCCCTAGGCCCCAGCAGAATTTGAGGCCTGGGATGAGGGGCGTGCAGTCTGCATTTGGTGGCAGTGATTCCAGAAGCTTCTCTTCCATCTTACCTCTGTTCTCCTTGGGCGGTGCAGCCAATCCACACACAGGGGCAGTCTAGGGGGACTGGTGACTGGTGAGCTGGGAGGAAGACACTGGGGCCCAGGGGCACCCAGCTTGGGGAAGGTGCTGTGGGGGAGGGCGGCATGGGTGATCTTGGGAGAGTGGTATGGGGTCCAGGCCCTAAAAGGGATCAGAATGTGGTCTCCCTGGAACTGGCCCTTTTGTTTGTTTGTTTCATGCTGGCGTACATTTATCTCTACTCTGAGCTAGGCCAAGTGTACCTTGCGGCTCCTGAAGAGAGCTGCTAGGATCTCTTAAGGAGCAGCAGCTAGAGAGAGTATTTCCCCCTGGGAGCTGGAAGGAGATCCCTAGTTGACTAGGGTACGGCGCTCTGGGGAGGCTCCCGAGCGAGCTGGCGTATCTGCCCTCTAGCTTCTTCTTCCTGCCCAAACACCTGGCTCACGTGTGCGTGCACGGATAATGTGCGCCAAGCAGGGTCCCTGAGGCGGAGAGAAGGGGCATATGGGGGCCTGGTGGTGTGGGCCACAGGCCTCTGAGGCCTGGAGTGGCCACATTGTGTTTATTGCCCACCGGCTCTCCCCGGGCGCGCTTCCCCCAAGCCCCCGCCCCTGGGAACTTCCATGTGCTTCCAGGAGCTGGGGCAGGGGTAGAGTCACAGAGGCAGAGCTGGAGAAGGAGGAAGGTAGAAGGGGATGGAAGGATGCTAGCAACCGTGCACGTGGAGATGCTCAGGCGTCTAGGCCGCAGAGGCAGGGCCGGCCCAGGTGGCTCTCTCTCACCCTTTCTCTCCCTCCTCTCGCTTTTCTCCTCCCTGGTGCCCTCCCTCCTCTCCTCATCCCTCCCCTCTTCCCTTCACACGTCTTTATTGGTTCCGGTAATAGCGTTGATTTGCATGTCAGGCAAAGGCTTGCTACACACAAAAAGAAAACCCCAGCCTTGGCGGTGTGGCAGTGTCAGCGCTCGCTGTTGTTCGACAGTGTAAAATTAAATTAATAAAGCCCCCAACACAGGAAAACATAACAGGAAATTAATGGCCTTTACTGTCGCTCTGATGCAGTCATTTGCAACCCTGCTTTCCGCACCAAAGACTTCATAAATGCAAGCAGTTTCTCTAAACAAGCATACTTAGGGCGGCCTGGTATGTAATTTTTCGCCTTGCTTGTGTCCTTTGAGCTAACAAAGCCCCCTTCCCTCCTGGCTCCAGAAAGGTTTCTCACCGGTTCTGGCCCTAGCTGGAGCCCAGCACCAGGCAGAAGGCTTGAGCCTCTCCCTGAGAGCCCACCTGGCCTAAGGGCCTCGGTGCTGGGCTAGATGCGCCAGCCAGTGAGCTGGGAGCCCCCGCCTCGGCCAGCGGCTGCAGGGAAGCAGAGCGCATCTGGGAGGGTGGGCAGGCAGGTCCATCACCGGGACGCTCCCCAACCCACCCCGCCCAGCCTCCCTGGCTCTGCGCCGCTGTCTCCTCCGACTACCTGTTAGCTCCCCTCCGGCCGCTGCCCACGGCCCTCCCACATGTCACCTGTGCCCGCCTGCCCACCCTCGTTCTGCATCTGGGTCACGCGCACTCGGCGGCTGTGTGTTGGCAGTGGGTGCCAGTGTCCTTCTTTTCTGCAGCTAACCTGGGGGGGTTTGTGAGGAGCATGGGGGTTAGCAGCTTCAGAGTGGGGGAAGTACCGGTGCTGGTGCCATTCCCTGGGGTGCCGTGTGTCCCCCTTCTCCACGGGTTGACCAGGGAACAGGACGGCCCTCGCTGGCCACACACACACTTCCCCCTGTCTGCGGAATGTAAACCGTTCCGCAGAGCTCAGAGTCTGTGAGCTTGCTGGCAAACAGGTGGAGTGTGGAGAAGGCTTGCACGTAGCTCTCAGAGGTCTTTGTGTCCGTGTGGCCTCACTCTTCTGGGCGGTGAGAGGACCAGTGTCCAGGGCGTGGCTCTCCAGGAGCTCCCAGTCTAGTGGAGAGGTGAGGCTAGACTGTTAACTGCCTGAGGACCCGTGAGACCAGGCAGCCAGTAGAAATCCAGGGAAGTGCCTAGAAAAACAAGCAGGAAGCGGGAGAGGGCCTGGGCGCAGCGAGGACTCAGAGGGGAGCTCTCTGCGGCTGGGCCAGGGGCTGCGCCAGGTGACAGGGCTAAGTCAGGTTCTTACAGGTCACCCTGAGGTGACAGGGCTAAGTCAGGTTCTTACAGGTCTTACCGCAGCTCTTGTTTACTCTCTTCCCTCCAGCAGCTCTTCCTGGAAGGGCACAGCCCCTGCTTGGAAGGGACATGACTGAACCTTTGTTGTCGCTAGCACTGCCCTGACGCAGAGTTGGTGGTGCTGAGGGCAGAGCAGGGACTTGGCGTCCCTCTGTCTTGGCGTGAGCTCTGTCTCTGCTCCGTACTTGCTCTGGGGACTTTGGCTAGTTTTATCAGCTCTCTGAATCCGCTTTCTCTTTGAGACAGAGAGAACAACATTTGCTGTGTAGAATGCTGGCGAGGGTCTCCGGCTGACACCCTCTCATCGCTCTCTCCCTCCCATTCATTCTACCTCTTTTCCTAGTGCCTAGAAAAACACTAGCTTGAGCGCTGGGTAGATTGCAGCTTCTCAGGGATGTGAGCCTTGTGCTTGAGGGAGGTCCCTCACCACCCTGGTTACCCATCTCTGACTTCATTCTTACCAGGTAAAGTCCCTCTGAAATGAACACTGAACCCTAGGGACAGTCTGGCCAGTGCCATGTACATAGACCCATGGCCACTCTCCACCTGGAGATCCTACATCCATAATGTAGCCTAAGATTACATTCGATTTTTTTAGCAGCCATGTCAGACGAAAGCTCATATTGAGCTCGTGGTCAACTAAAACCTCGAGATCTTTTTCACATCAATTGCTATCAAGCCAGGTCTACCCCATTCTGCACCTGTGCAATTGATTTTTTTTAACCTAAACGCAGGGCATTCCATTTATCCCTGTTGAATTTCATCATATTGGTTTGGGCTCTTAATTCTACCCGATTAAGATCATAAGGATGTCTTCCATATCATCATCCTAGTCGGTTTGTTATTTTTTTTTACAGTTATTTTCTTTAAAATAAAGGAGAGCCGCATGGCTCCAGTGGCAACCCCCCTCCTGGCTGCAGTAACACGCTTTAGATGCTGTGGACTCCACCAGCCACCAGCCATTTCACAGTTCCTCATCCTGTCCACAAACTGAGGAGCAAAATTCTTTGTGAAATGTTAGCGTTCACTACACCCACAGCATTTCCTTAATCAATTGTGGTGAGCATATTGAATACCTGCCTGGCAGGACTCAGTTACAAGGCAAAGAGGACATAGTCCTTGGCCTCAAGAAGTTTCTATTCTAGTGGGGAGATGGACATGCACCTCATTATACAAGCAGGATATGATAGATGCTAGGATGAATGTAACATGAAAGGCAGAGGCTTCTGGGGGAACTGGGGGAGTCTTCATGGGGCCAGCGTTTGACCTGAGCATTGTACCTAGTGAATATGCCTCAACTTATTCTTGCTGAGTGCACACGGGTATCAGGATATCGTGATTTTTCCCTTCTAGTGCCCACACATTAACTGCATAATTATTTCTTTTAAGAGATATTAATCTCATAATATTAAACTGATAATACTAAGCTGATCAGGGTTGTTGCATTTGCTCACCTTTCCCCTGCGTGGTAAGGTAGGACACCTTGTCGCCACCATCATCCAAACTTCTCAAGGAGCATCACTAAAAATTTTAGCATCCTAACCACTTTCCCTGCAGGGTCCTGATCCATGAATTATCTGGGCCCAGAAAGCTGATTCGGTAGAAGTGGTTAGGAGTCACCTGCCGCCCCCACCCTCAGACTTGGGCGACTCCTGCCTGTCCCCCTTTTGAAGATTCTCGTCTTCGGTGGAGCAGACGCGTGCTGGGTGTGGACAAGTCCTGCCTCCTCCTCTCGGGGCCTCCACCTCTGCCCTGTGCTGAGTCTGAAACTGCCTTTCTTTTTGTTCTTTCTCCGATGTCGCGGCCAGGCCCTTTTCTGTTGTCTCAGCTTGTTCTGAGCTTTTGTCTCTCTGACAAGCTCATGCTCTGCTCATCTCCACCCTTGGTTCTGGTCCCTTCCTTCCATCTGTTGTGTGTCCTTTACAAGAGGGGAGAAACTTGGTCTGATTATAAGTGTAAAAATATGTTCACTGTAACATAGAAGATACAGTACACGTTTTAAAATTACCTATAATCTCATCACCTAGAGAGAGCCACTGTTAGAATTTGGTATATTCTTTACAGTCTGTTTTCTTCTGTGCATAAATAATTTCCATCAAAATTGGAATGATACTGTATATACAGCTTGTGTCTTGCTATTTTCACTTAACAGTCTATAGGACCGTTTTCACATATCATTAAATATTCCTTGAAAACATGATTTTTTAATGGCTGCATAATCTTCCACTGTTCAGTGTACATGTCCTTTTAAAATCTAGGCTCATCATATTTTAAAGCTTATCCGTGTGCAACAGCAATGATTTTCCTTAAATGTCCTTCACTTCCTGCCCCTCCCCCCACTGGCTTTACTTTGTCAGGTTGATTATTTGAGCTTGTAGAGGCAGAATTTCATTTTAAGAGCGTCTTGTCCTTATGGAGTTATATTCCCTTCTAGAATTTCTTGCCTTGGGAATCACATTCTTTTCCTCAGCGTGTAGGAGTTTGCTTTCCTCAAGTAGGAGTCGGTCCTGGGCCCCTTTACTTTGCTACTGCCCAGCTAGGTATGGTTGTTCGTCTCCAGACCTCCAGTACTTTCTTTTGTCAGTTTTTCTTTCTTGGTCAAAATAGGCGATCTAGAATAATGGAAAGGCCTGTGGGCTCAGAGTCTGTTTCCGTCCTAACTTGACTAACTGTATGGCGTGAGAAAATCACCTACCCTTTCTGAGTCTGTTTTTTAATTTTAATCTCTAACAGAAAACAAAACAAAATGATCTCCATGATTTGTTCCAGCTGTAAACTATGGTTTACTCTATGACTCCAGAGTAGTAATTTCCTTTGTTGCTTCTTTCTCCTTCTAAAAGGTTAAAATGTTGAGCAAGGCAAGGTAAGAGTTTACTAACCCTTACTTTTAGAATTCTATTAGGTGAATCAACCAACATTTGTATAACTTACCATGTATCAGGTTCTATGCTAGAGGACAAAGATGGGTCCCTGCCTTCAAAATAGTCACAGTGTGATGGAGAAAACACATGTTAATAAATAACTTCTCTCTCTCCACATATATGTTATATACGTGTGTATATGTATATATACATGTTTATACATACACATGTACACGTATACACACATACATATGATATATATCTCATATATATGTGATGTAGGTATGCCAAATTTGGCTCCACTGCTAACTGGCTGGAGTGAGTCATTTGGGGGACGTTATATAACCTCTGTAACTCTGGGGTTTCCCCAGGTTGTAAGCTCAGCTGCCTGAGGCATGTACCTGCCTTGCGTCTGCCTCCTCCACCCCTCGTTAACTGTGTAACCTCAGGAGAGTTCCTGACCCTCTCTGTACTACTGTTTCCTTGTCTACAAAATGGGAGTAATAATAGAAGCTTCCTGCTCAAGTTCTGGTGAAAATTAAATGAGTTAATCTATGTATAACCCTTAAATGTGCACCTAATATGTAGTAAGCACTTAATGTTAGCTACTGTTATCGTAAGGATTAAATTGGTATATAAGCATAGTGTCTGGGGCCATAATAGGAACTGGATCGATTTTAGTTATTATTATTATTATTCTATAATACAAGTTTTGATAGATGACTATTGGAACGCAGAGAAGGAGGAAATTAATGCTGCTGAGGGAGGAGCTAGCGGCCCTCTAGTATACATCTGAAGGAATTCAAGCCAGAAGGTGCAGGAGACTTGGCCAAGGTCATATAGCAAGTGAACATATAACACACCAGGGTTTCAGCCCAGGAGACGATGCTTCCCGTCCAGCAAGTCGTGTCCCTGGAGGTGCTCGGGTGTAAATGGGCCCAGCAAGATGAGGTCAGGGAACAGCCCCACCCTGCCCTTCCCAGACCTGTCACCTGCCCCAGCACACTGCATGCCTGTCAGCTGGGCTCAGCCACCATCGCAGGTGCTCTGCCAGGGCAGAAGACTGGGCAGAGCCCCCTCTTGCTCAGAGCCAGAGCTTTGGACCAGACTTCCAAGGGCCTCTTCGCGCCTCCTCTGGAGCTTGTCCAGGTTAAGGATGGGATGCCATGAGTCTGCAACCCCCTCTCCCTGGCCAGTGTCCCACCCACCCTCTCTCCAGCCTGGGGGGGCAGCCTCTCAGCTGGTCAGGGCAGCCTTTCCTCCGCTGCTTCCCTCCTGGTCCTGTTTTCCTCTCACACCGTGGCTGCCCCCACCCTCTTCCTTCTTTCCTCCTCCCCCTTTCCTGCACACCTTCCTCCTCCCTGCCTCCACTCCCCCATCCTGGCCCACCAGTCCTTGCTCCCCTCCGGTCTGGAATGCAGCCCCTTCCTCAGCATCCACACCTCACCCAGACAGGAGGGCCAGGGGGCAGCCCAGACCCCCGTGGACCCCTGCACCGCTGTGGGGGTGGGGCTGGCCGCAAGGCGGGCTGCCCTGAATGACAAGCTGGGATATTGATCGAGTTCTGAACTCAGCCCAGCCGATAGAAGGTAATTAATGACTCCATTTGCCTCAGTACCGAGAACAATTGAGTTGGAAACTGCAACAACTGGCAGCTGGGGAGACTGGGGGGTGGCCTGGGGGTGAACCCCTCAGAAGCGGAAGGTGGTATTCCAGGAGCTAAGGCACAAAGAGAGGGGCAGAGGCTCCCTGTTGGAGTGGCCCAGAGTGAAGGGCTGCACACCTCCCCTCACCGCAGCTGGCCTGACTCCCCAGCTCCCCTGAGCCCACCACCCTCCTCCTCCCCTTCCTCCTCCTCCTCCTCACTCTCACCCTCACCCTCCAGCACCACCTTCTCAGGGCATTCTCTGGGGGCGAAGGAAGACAACTTCCCTATGGTTGCGCCTGGCCCGCTGTTGTGATCTTGCACACGTGTGAGCCCCCCTCAGCTTGTCTCCTCATGTGGAAAACTGAACTGATGGCGCCTTTGCAAGTGTTCTGAGAGGCTCAGACACAACGTGGGCAAAGCACTGCCAGCTGCCTGGCACGTAGTGAGTGCTCAGTAAATGATGATAATGATAACCTTTGGCAAAGAAGGCAGGTCTGGTAGAACTGAGAGGCCTTTGGAATCTGATAGCACTGAGTTCAAACTGGCCTTTGCAGTCACCAGCTGGGTGATGTTAAACAGTTGCCCCAATAGATGAGTGAGCATAGTAATCAGTACCTCGTAGAGTTGGGTGGCTTTAACGAGTGCATGTGAAACACCTAGTACTGTGAGCGTCCTTGTAGACAGGGAGAGACTTGTAATTAGGTTTAGAGAACTGAGGCTAGTGTCGTTCTTTGCGATACCGTAAAAGGGTTCCTTTCATGTGCCGCCTCCCTACTTGTTGGGATTAGGTGAGCAGCCCACCATCCCTTGCTGAAACTGGGCTTTCTCGTGGAGAAGGCATTGTTTTAGTCTGGCTATAGCCACCAGCCCCACCCCCCACCTGCCAAATACCTGCAGACTTTCTCTTGTTCCCTGCAGTGACCACTTTGGGTAGAAACAGCCCTTCTGCGGTCTTCCTTGTCCTAAAGACATAATGTTCCGTGACTGTTTCTTCCCCAAGCTGCTGAGACCCCACAGGCCAAACCAGCGGTGCTCTGGGGCAGCCCAGGAATGGATGGGATGACAAGGCTAAATGGAAGAGATCGGGTTTTCATGTTGAGGTGCGAAAGACTTTCTCTGTGAATGATGCTAGAAGTAGTGCTTGCCTGTTAGACAAAGCCTGAGTAACATGGACAAACTTAGATGAGAAGAGAATTCGCTTATGACCGGGAACTTTCCACTATCCCCCATCAGTGATGCTCCTTCCAGTCAGGGTGCTCTTTGGCTTGGCAGTTCTCTGCCTTTGCTTGAAGACTGGGGGGGGCACCACTAAAGCCCCGGCTGTGGGCTGGATGGGTGGTGGCTGCTGTTCACTGGCTCCCTCGAGCGTCCGCCCAGTGCCTTCCCTGCGCAGCTCCCTGCTGGGTATCCACTTGCGTCTTCACTGAGAGCCTCGGTTTCCTCACCAGTAAAAAGGGGGTTATAATCCTTACGTCCCTTGGGGAGTGGTTGGGAAGCCCCCATAAGCCAAGGTCTGTGCAAGCTTTTTGATAACTGCTAAGCAAATAGGAGGCAGTCAGAGGAGAAGACAATATGAGCCTTTGTTCCCCTTGGAAGAATAATATACATCAAACTTTTAACTCAGCAGTTTGTTTAATTTAATTATTTATATTCTGCCTGGTTATAGGACTCTCAGTAGCTCACTCTCCTTGCAAGTGCTCACACAGCCCTGGACAAAGCACCTGGATGGGCTCCAGTTCCCAGAGTCCTCCTGTACCTGTGACCTGCCCTCCCCTGCCTCCCCCCACCCCATCCCAGCTTTCCTTACTGTGAAATGAGGAGTTTGGGCCAGGCCTCCCCTACTAATTCTGGTCACAATCTGTGCTCAGCCAGCATATACAGACCACAGGCTGTTGCCTCAGTGCAGGGAGGGTGCAGGTAGAGAAGTGGGGTGCTGGGCCGAACTCTGAGTCCCGGGTGGGGCCCAGTGGCCCTCAGCTGAGCCCCTGTATATGGCACGCAGGCAGCAAAATGAAATGAGGTACCAGGCAGACGGTTGAATTCAAATCCTAAGTGTCATTTCGCGGCGTGGGGTGAGCTGCTTAGCCTCCCTAAAGGGGTAGGTATCTCTATCTTCAGCCCCCCCCAGCCCCCCACCCCCCAGGCTTGCGGAGGGGTGGGGTGAGCGGTGTCCGGCAGGGGCACAGTGCTGGCAGGCTATGAGTTCTCAGTCCCGAAGCTGCTGTGAATGGTGGCTGGGCAGGGGGCGCAGGAGAGCACGCTGCGGCCTCCAGTATGGCAGCCCAGTAGCCCACAGCCCTTCCTCGCCTGCGGGGTCTTACTAAACCTACAGCAACCACATTTCCCCTCCTCAGCCTCAAAACGTGGCAGACACTGGGAAAGACATATGCCCAGGACATAAGACCTCCTTACTCCTGCTCCTTGGAACCCCGGTAAGGGGCTGGCTGGCTGGTGACCTCCTCGGGGGAGGTGGGCCAGCCTCTTAGCACCTAGAACAGGCCTTCACTGGAGGCAGCTCCCACTGCAGCTGGAAGAAGCACTTTATCCCAGTCCCACTTTCCTTGCCCAGGGCCTTGGTCTGAGGAGGCAGTTCCAAGGTCGGGGACCAGGTGTCCTGCCTGGAGGATGGAGGTGCCCTGGGGGACAGGGTGATACTGTTGAGAGTGGGAAGGGCCTCCTAGGAGCCAGAGTTGATGCTTTTGGATGTATCTCAAAGCCTCTGAGCTGTGGGGTGAGTGAAACGGGACCCAGACCCGCCCAGGGGTCTGCTGTGGTCTCCTCCCATCCACTGACAGCTAGGAGCATAGGGGACTTACTAACACACTTGTCCTGAGGTGTCCTGGGCCGCCAAAGCCAGCAGGTGACCGACAGTCCCAGGACCACCCAGGCCTGGCTCTGCGTGCGCCCAGCATTGCCCCTCTTGCTCTTTGTCTTTGCTCAGTCCCCCTGGCCCAGGGGCGACCGCGATGACGCAGCGGGCCTGTCCCTGCCCACCAGGGGCAGCACCTGGTCCTTGGCACAGCGGTGGCCGGCACCTAGACCCGCTCTTTCCTTCCCTGCTCTCTGAAGCCAGGTCAAGGCCTGCTCCTGCCTACTCTGCGCAGGGCCCTCCCGTAGCTGCGCCTCACAGCGGTCTCCGGGCCCTTGCGGTCACCCCTGAGGCTATCCTCGGGAGTCCGCCTGAGCTCCTTCCGCCTAGGGAGGCCCCTCCTAGCGGTGGGCCCTGAAACGACTTCAGTGTCCCCACCCTTCCTATTTTCTCCTTCCTGGTTCTCTTTTCCACTCTGCCTCTCCTTTCTTCTTCCCGACCCCCAAACTTACTCCCGCCGGCCCTCCGCTGCCTCCTCAGCTGGACACTCGTGGACCTTGCCCCATGCCTGCTTCCTCCCACCCTTCTCTAGCCACGGGAAGGGGCCCGGCCCTGCAGGAGAGTCTGCCAGCGCCTCAGGCTCCTGGGCTGATTTGGGCGGGCCCCTCCTTGTCCCCCCAGTAATGCCCTGCACCTTCTCTGCCCTTGTGGCCCCCCGTAACTTTCTCTGTGCCCCTTTGCCGTTCATCATCCCTGCTGCTTTTCCCCCTCTCCATCACCTTCCTACTCGTTGGGGGAGTTTCCTCCGGCCTCTCTTGGGGATTCTCAGCTGTGTGCCACAGTCCCTTTCTGCTCCTCAAGTGCCTTATCTCTCGCCCCCCTTCTTCCTGCCTCCCTCTGCCACCTCT
>NW_004567112.1:18051446-18062832 GCF_000260355.1 Condylura cristata | reverse complement strand
GTAACCGTCTTCTCACCAGGGCCCGCGTATACAAAAAAATAAATAAATAAAAAGGTCAGTGAGTGGAGGGAGCAGCAATAACCCCTAAAACAGTACTATCAGTGGAACATGATTGATCAATTGAATTCCATAGCGGCTGAAAAATGTGGGATTAAGTAGTGTATTATACGCACAATGAGTTGAGGCATGATGTTCATTTCAAGTTCATTTCGCCGGCCTCTGCCACCAGATCAGGCAATCAATAGGGGCAGCAGATATCATATATCACCTCTCTGCGGGCTGGGGAGAGAGCACCATAATCTCTCGCAAATTTAGAGTGACAGATTTGTCAAGATCTGAAGGGCCCCTGAATAAATGAAGGAAAAGAGACTCCTCCAGCCAGTGACCTGAGGACAAAGCTTCAGTTCAGCCCCTGCACACACACACACACACACACACACACTCTCTCTCTCTCTCTCTCTCACACACACACGCCAAGTCAAGCCACACACAGGCAAACACACACATCCACAGGGACATGCAGGAGTCTCGCCACGCACGTACGTACACCCACGTGTGAGCACCTGCTCACGCTAATGCCCGCTCTTCTCCCCGGACCCACTGGTGACACTGCCGGAACCCACACAAAGACACGCTTCCTCCTTTGGCCCTGACGGCAGGGCTTCCACGGCAGGGAGGAGGGAGTCTCACGCGATGGGGCACGCACATAGCCACAGGGGTGGGAAGGACGTGGCACACCCTGGGAAGAGAAGCGGGCCCAGAAGAGACACGGAGGGCGTGGGCCGTGCTCCCCACGTAACCGCACCCGTCACTCGCCTTTCTAGAAAGCGCTTGGTGTGTCACTTACACAGACAGATTTGTCTGGATCTGTCCACGTGCAAACACATATACACAAAGACAACTCACACAAAAGGGGAAATTAATGTGCCACCCCCCAATCCACAGAGGGAGACGCGTCTGCCCCCGAGACAGAAAGTCATTCCAGAGGCTCACACGGAAACAATAGCAGCCAAGTTTCGTGTCCGTGAGGACACAGGGAACACAGGCACAGCAGCAGGGATGCGTCTGTCTGTCTGCCTCAGACCTGGTCCTGGGCTGAATTCGTCTCTCTCCCTCATTCTCTCTCTCACGCACACGTGTGCACAGAGACCTCTTTCTGGCTTTCCCATCTCCTGTGGACTAGAGTGGAGGGAAGCCAGGCGGTCCCGTTTGCAAGGCAGACCCCACGCTCCATCTCGGAGGCAGCAAGAGAGGACGGCGGCAGGTTGGGGTTAATCAATATGTAATACTGTCTATGGTCTCCCGAATGATACTGTATGGCGTTACTGTATATAATGCAGTATTGATTATATCATATCCTATAATCACCTATAAACTGATATATATAACCGTCCCAGAGGAGCACCCTGGGGCCTATAGCATGGGCTGGCCCCAGGCCCAGTGCTCCCCAGCTGGTCTCAGGCTGAGGGAAGCCAAGAAGAGCCTGGCTGTGGCTGGGAGGGGGAGGGGAGGGTGGCAGAGAAGGCGCTCTGCTGCTGTATGCTCTGACAACTGCCGAGGACCCAGCGCAGGAGGCAGGGTGGGCAGACAGGGGTAGCAGAGTGGTGAGAAGCCCGGACGCTCGTCGGGCTCCACGGTGGCTTTTCCTTTACAGTGAGTTTCAGCTCCCTGTGGAGACCCAAGAACCAGGGGCCAGGTAGCTGAACTCTGAGGGGCCCTGGCCTGTGCCCAGGTCACAGGCTCAGAGGGATGGCGGGCACAGGGTATCCTCCAAGACCCGTCCTCCGTCGCCGCCCGAGGCGGGGTTTGCGGCTGCTGCACCGCCGGCCGGCCTGACTGGGTCTTGGTCCTGGCCCAGTGCGGGCTGAACGTCTCAGCTCAGCTTTCAGAGTCCCTCCTCCCTTGTGATGAAGTTAATTACTTCACCCAGTCTCCGTGTTATACTCACCCTCGGAGATTTGATGATTTTCCACCTCTGGAGTCAGTGGAACTGAAATTCATCTCAGAGCTGAGTTCAATTCTCCACAGCTCAGGAATGTCCAAGACACCAGCTCCTCCCCCAGGCTGACCTGGCAGGGCAGAGGGGTCCAGGGAAGACAGGCCCCCGGGAGGTGGCCCCGAACCCCTTTGGCTTCCCCTCTGCCTCATCCTTGTTCCCAAGTCCCACCCACCTCCCATCCCGCCCCCACCCCACCCCCCGCCGGCCACCTGAGCTGTGGCAAGTTCCCTTTCTCTTCCCAGGACCTTCGGAGGCTCTGGCTTCTCTAAGTCATGGCCAGTGCCTGGGTCAGCCCCCCTAGCCAAAAGACTGGGGAAAAGGGGTCCCAGCAGGGGTGCAAAACTCTAGGGGCCAAGCAGCAGCGCACCCCCTCCGCCCAGTCACACCCCATGCCCCTGCCAGCCTGTGCTGACACGCCAGTGTCCATGTGTCCTCCAGACGTGTCCGAGGGCTCCGTCCCCAATGGAGACTCACAGAGTGGCGTGGACAGTTTGCGGAAGCACTTGCGAGCTGACACCTTCACCCAGCAGCAGCTGGAAGCTTTGGACCGGGTCTTTGAGCGCCCCTCCTACCCTGACGTCTTCCAAGCATCAGAGCACATCAAATCGGAACAGGTGAGGAAGGAGCTTTCTGCTGAGGAAGGGGAAGGAACCGGGCGGAGGGAGGCCTCGGAAATGTGTCACGGACCCACACGTGCTACATGGGCCTGCACCGTGTACATGCTGCGTGAACAGCCGCACAAGGCCCTTGCAGGAGAGAAGAGAAAGCGCCGTGGTTATGGTCGTTAGAAAGTACGGCGTTAGGTAAATCTTACCCCTTGTCAGAGCCCCTTCCCCCCTCGGTACGATGAAGGATGTGGCTGTGTGGCCTGTGCCGGTCCACTCGGCCTGCACAGGTCCACTCGACCCGCTCTGGTCCACTGGGCCTGCTCCTGACCCAGAGCACTCAGCAGCCCCCCGGCCTGCCCGCCCCAGGACCTACAGAAAATCCGTGCAAGCCGGCGTGTTCTTCTTGCCTGGCGTCAGGAGAGCCACCCCTACCTGCCTCCTCTCCCCAGTTCATCTGTCCAGTGTGACCCCGGGCAGGCTGCCGGCCTACCTTTAGCCCTGACCCTTCCTGTGGGGGCAGAACCACCCAAACACACCATGAAGAAACACATCTGATGCGCTGCAGCTACCTGTGTGCACGCGTTTACAGACCGTCCCCCCCCCACACACACACACACTGCTGCACGGTGACCCACTGGCGGTAGGTGTTCATTCCCCCAGACCACCAGCCCAGCGTCGCCTCCACCCACACCTCAGGCGCCGCCCAGGGGCACATGCTCACACCCCCTCCTCCCACAGGCACAGCCCAGGGCCGGCCCACGCCACGGCCAGCCGCTTGCACACGCACGCACGCAGGCTCACACCCGCGCAGCCCCCCCCCAGCTCACGCCGCAGTTCCGCTCCGGGACCCCACCGGCTCCCAGCCGCTCGCCATTTTCCCCGCCCGTCCTTTTATCCCATAAGCTGTTTGTCTTCATAAAACAAAAATCAAAAGTCTTTTTAAGGTGCCCTGAGCCATAAACCAACAAAGGAGGAGCCGGCCGAGGCGGGTGGCTCAGTGCACCCTCCCTGAGTCCCCGGCTGTATTACAATGAATAACCTTTATTTACTTTCATTAGACTATTAAACACCAGCACAGTCATTTTTCCCCCTGAAACTCGGAGCAGGGCCCATAAAGCAAATCCGAAGCCTAATTGAGTTCATTTTAATTTCTCTCCGATCACAGCGAATTACTCTGGTGATAAATCAGGGGGCAGCTTCACCCCCAGTAGAAGGCCTAATTTGCAGCTAATTACAAAACTGATTTCTACAGGAAGATCAATACGAGAAGGAATTGGAAATGACGAGGCAATCCCGTCCAGCCAGGGAGGGGAGGGGGTCCTCTGGGGGGGCCAGGAAGCGGAAGGGAAAAAAACGGACCCGAAAGAGCAGAAAATCAGTTTTAATTTAACGTAATATTAATCAGAGCAACTTTTCCTGCTTTGTGCAGACTCCTGGCCTGCCCGGCTCTGGGGTCTGGCTTGGCGTGGTTGCAATAAAAAGGCAATTACCCGAGTGTTTCGGGCAGGACACCCTTTCAGAGTCAATGACTGGCCCCCCTCCCACCCTTCTGTTAGCCATGTGGACTCTCCCCCTCCCCAATTTCATACCCCAGTGCACAGGCAGAGAGCGAGGGGCCCGTGGGGCCGTCTTTGTTTGTTTTTAAAAAAGGGGCGCCAGCACCCGAACAGCAAGCCCAGCAGTGCCAGGGTGAAGACCCCAACAGGCCCTTCCCCCAGTGAGGGCCTCTGCCTTCGCTTTCTGGCTCATCCCTCCTCCCCAAGGCTCCTCCCCCCAGGGGACCCTAAAATACCCCTTGCCTCTGGGCAGGGAGAGCCTCACTGCTGTGTCCTGCTCTTGGGCCTTCTTAGGCGGAGACGCCACAGACATTCAAAGGGTGTGGGGTGCCATCCATAATGCATCGGCCAGACCCCCAGCTTCACAAAGTCAGGTCTACCCCCACCCACACAGAACTCCCCACCACGGGCTGCGCCTGCCTGCCCTGCCCTCCCCTGCCCGGGGGGCCACCTCCCTCCACCCCGCTGGGAGGGCCCTGCTCCTGCTGCCCCTCCTTCCCATCTGCACACTGCCCACACGTGCTCATCAATAGAGAGCTGTCGCCTTTCTCTCTCCTCCCAGGGGAACGAGTACTCCCTCCCAGCCCTGACCCCCGGGCTTGATGAAGTCAAGTCGAGTCTATCTGCATCCACCAACCCCGAACTGGGCAGCAACGTGTCAGGCACTCAGACCTACCCTGTGGTGACCGGTAAGGGGCTTCCAGGTGGGTGGGGGCGCCGCTTTCAGGGGAGGTGCCACAGCCTGTGTCATCTGGGGCCCAGGTGACAAGTGGGCCCGCTGCCATGATACCTGCAGAGAATGAGCCTCCAAAATCCAGGGCGCGTCCCGAACAGATACAGACGTGGGGCGGAAACCTCATGGTCAGGGTGTCTGTGGGCCTCCTCCTGGCAAGAGCAGAGCCAGGAGGGCTGTGGCTGGTTCTTTCTTCCATCTGCTGGCCTCGTTCTCTTCTACCATGTTCTCTCGCCTCCGCTAAGGTGCCAGAGTTACAAGCTTCTTGCTGTGACGGGTGCAGAGGAGTGAGGAGGGCAGTTAGAGGAGGCTGGTGAGACTGGAAGGGCATGCCCAGGTGTCCAGCCTCCACACTCCACACCCAAGGCCTGAGAGGACTTGCTTTCCTCTCCCTCTGGTGTTGGGTTTCAGAACATGGCATCCTGCTGTGTGGTTGTAGATCACCCACTTATCCCAGTCCTCCTCCTCCTCCCCAAAGAAACCCCTGGGGCCGAGGCTTCCTTTCCGGGCCAGGCCTGTCCTACAGCCGCTGGCAGGGCGGAGCGCCCAGCCGGTGTGCCCCTGGGTTGGGAGCAGCAGAGGCAGCTAGAGCGGAAGCAGGCTGAGGTGTGCCATCGGGCTTGATGGCGCTCCAGGCTGTAGGCTGTGGAAGGCACCTGGCACTGCCACAGGGTTTTGGGGCCAGGGAAGTGCCCAAGTGGGAGAGACACACATTGAGGTGTTATTAAAATTCACCTAATTATTCTGGAGCCACTAAAGCCAATGTGCCGTTTGCTCCTTGGGAGACAGAATGATTGAGCAGGGTCTCAGTGGGGATTGGGAGACGCTGAGGCGTTACCTGCCGAGCGAGGCGAGCAGAGGCGGCCTGGGTACCTGGCAGGGCTGGAAGCAGCCAGCGTCACATCTAGTGGCGAAGACGGGGAGCGGGCGTGGCGCATGGGGCACAGGGCTCAGGTCTGAGCCGGTCTGCAGGTGGCCACGCAGCCTCCACCTGGGGGCGTGGGAAAGCCTGTGGTCAGTTAGCTGTCCCAGCTCCTCCTTAAGGGGTGTATTGGTACAATCATCTCCAGCCTGGACAGGCTGGAGCTTCGCGGCTAGGCAGTCAGTGGCTCAGTCTGGAAGCGCTAGAGAACTGGCTGGGGCTTTGGGGAGTGACCACCTCCGTGGGGTTAACCAGTCAGGATACAGACTACTGTCAGCTGGCCATGGGCAGGAGCCCACATCGCCCATCTTGAAAGCCCTCTGATCTGTCCGGTCTTCGTCCCAAGGTGGAAGAGATGGCCCAGGCCAGGCCAGCTTTCTCCTGGTCTGCTAAAAGTTACTGTGGTCACTTCCCACAGTAGCCTGCCCAGGCTGCCGGCAAAAGGGCACCCGGGAGACTTTTCTCTAAACCTAGCTGTGCTTCCCTGTGCCTGGGGCCACTGTCCAGAAGGCAGGGAGGGGCTTCCTGGGGAGTGGGAGGTAGAGCTGGATCTTGGGGCCAAGGCCCCTGCTGCAGGAGAACTCTGGCTAGTGCAGAAAGTGACTCTACCTTGAGCACCCCCGCCTGCCTCCCCCCACGGCTCTGGAACAGTCCCAGCTCAGCCTGGGAACATCTCCGGCTGATCCATCTGGATCCAAGTGTGAGAAAAGTTCATTTCAGACCCAGCTTGACATTCCCAGGTGGCAAGTTAGCACTAACATCTCAATCTGTATGCGACATTTCAATCAAGCGAGGAGTAACAAAAGCAGAACCATTAACATTCGGAGCTGTTCACCAGTGGTAATGACGGGGAAACTCGCTCAGAAACTGGAAATTACCAAAAAGAGAGAAGTGTGTGGAGAGGTGGGGGAGGGGAGGGGAGCAGGGTGGGGGCAGGGAACGATTTTTCTACACTTAGGCCAAGATCCAATGTTTGGATTAATGGTGCCATTACCCAAGAAAGGGCTGCAGATTATGCTCATTCTTAAAATGTTTTTGCTGGCAATTAAACGCTGCAGTTATTGATCTTTGTTGATTTTATGTCCTCCTAATTTGCATAATCTATTAAAGATGAATGATTCATGATGTGTTTATTATGGGGACAAACAGAATTTACTGGAGGCTCTGTCAAGGTGAGGAAGGGGGCAGTGTCCAGAGACTTCCCGGGCCACCTCGGCAGCGGGTCCCTGCCTGGCGCAGGCCTTCGCAGTTAGCAGGAAGTCGTGCTGCAAGGAGAGCAGACCCAAGAGGGGTGCACTCCGTGTGAGGAGGTTGGCATCTGTGAGAACTGCACTTCTAGTATGGCGGGGCTTGAGGAGAAGCTTTGACATATTTGTAGAAATTTCCTTCAAAGATTCTGGCAAAGCTTAGTTTGTCTGTGGGTGGGGAAACATGAAGGTCTTTGGTGAAGGAAGAAAAAGAGACACCCGTGCACATAGGGGCCATTGGCCAGGGTGTGTCAGAGGTGAGCGAGCGGAGCCGTCAGTCCGTGCTCGTAGCCTGGCTTGGGTGTGCCGGGCTGTTCTGAGAGCCTCCTTCACCCCCTGCGTCTCGGGCACCCAGCTGAGGCTGCAGGCCTCAGGGATGAGTCCTCGGGAAACTGCCCGGGAACGCCCAGGCCCAACCTGAAGAGTCGACCTTATTGATATTCCTGCCGCCTCGTGGCACTGGAGGCTGATTTCAAACTTCAGCAGCCACTTGATGCAGCTGTTCCACAAGGTCAGAACTGAGGGAAGAGAGGAGCTCGGACTATTGTGTGGAGGGGAGAGAGGGGCCCAGTGGGCCAGCACACAGCTAATCACATTGCAAGCTAGGGTGGTCGCCGGAGGCAGGGGCTCGGTCGGCAGCCTCCCCTCCCCACCTTCCACCGTGGAACCAAGGAGAGAGACTGATTTTTCTGGGTAGTGTTTGCAAGTTCTGCCGAGATTTTAATTTCACTGCATCACAACTCAGCAAGCTGCCAAGTCAAGCTGGTTATTTAAATTTATCACCCACTTTCCCTTCCGCCGCTGGGCTGCTCTGGCTCAGCGGCATCTCTTCTCTCCAGCCCACTGCTCTAGGCTGCTGGTCTGGAACGGAGCCGAGTGGCTCCTTAAGTGATAAGGAAAAAGGGACCAGCTAGATGAGAGAAAGGGTTGGGGGTTCTCTGGCCCCAGGCTTCTCAGGGTGGCTGGCTGTGGCTGGCTCCTGCCGTCGCCTTCTTGGGCTCTGAAGGGCCCCCGGGCAGCCTCCCTCGACCCCCGAGGGGCCTAGATCTCTGGGTCAGGCCACTCCCCGAGACCTGTGTGCCGGCACCAGCATCCCTTCAGGTCTCCCATCACAGACAGGAAAGAGCCTCTCTTTGCCATGACCTCCCACCTTCGCCCTGCCTCCCTGTGGCTGGCCTGGTCTGTGACCACAAAGGGGCACCAGGGGATCTTGGCAGTGAGGTTGATGCCTGGAGGGGAAGATGAATACTAACCTCAGCACCCCCAGGGTCACTTGAGACGCTTCTGAGCATTTAGAGAGCCCTTTGGCCTCGGGAATGTCCACCCTGGGAGTGAGAGCAGGCTGGCCATCCTGGAGCTAAGTGGAGCTGCATGGTGCCGGAGGCCCCAGGGCTGGTGCTGCAGCTCTCTGTGGGAAGTGGAGGAGGGCACCCCCACCCGGCAGGCACTGCACCAGGACTCTGGTGGGCATCACTGCCCAGCACTGGGAGTCTGTGCTCTTGCACTTCCCACCAGCCTGACTTCGTCCCAGAGGGCCTTGGGGGAATGGAATTGATGTCCAGAAACAAGGCAGGCAGTCACCCAAGCACAGGGAAAAATGAAACAGTGAGAATTTTAAATGCATGGCCAAACCCCACTCTCTGATGCCAAAAAATACAGTGAGATTTAAGTCAGAGCGATAAGCAAGCTAGATGGACCTGAGGGGGGGAGTTTGGAGTGTCACACACCAGACAGGAGACATGACTTTGGATCCAAGAGAAGCAGGATCATCCTCATTAAGATTTATCCAGGAAAGGGAAATATACAGATTCCTTGTGGAGGCCTAGGGAAGAAAGCGAGGGGGGATAAAATGTGGCAGGAGAAATGGGGGGGGAGAGTCCACTTTTATATCACAACGTATGGCAGTTACCCCCAGCCGAGAAATGATGTAAAAACGTGTCCAGGATAGCAACCCAGTCAGGAACTCCAGCAAGAGGCAGGGCAGGCAGGGCATACCTTCTCTGTAGCTATCCCACAATCCAGGGCCGTGGGACTCCCGCAGAAACACGGCCCCCCAAGATAGCTCTCCATAAAAACTTACATATCTCATGTGAATACAAACTAGCATGAGGGAGAGTTAGCAGAAGCAATATATAGAACAATTAACACCCCCAAGACCGGGGCTAATAGCAAAATCCAATCCAAAACAACTATAAAATTAGGCATGTTTAATATTCCCCCCCCCCAAAAAAAACCATAAAAGGGAAGTATCGGTTGTGTCTTTATCACAAACCCGGATCCCACACACACACACACACCACCACCACTATTCAGCACATCAGCAGATAACACAAACCAAAAAGGGCAAAGATGATGAAGGCCACACCTGTAGCTCCATGCTGGGGTCCAGGAGCCTCAGGGAGGGCTGAGCCTCAGACCCTGCAAGCAGAGTCTTCCCCCAGCTGGTCCAAGTTCCCGGACTGCTGAGTCCCGGACTGCTGAGTCCCGCAGAATCTTCCCTTTGTTCTGGAAAGGCAGCTGAACACTGAAGAGCTAAGGGCAAGGCCTGTACTTTCCTCCCTAGTGCAAGAAGCCTTGCTAACTTCCACCCTTGGTTGCAAGGAGGCTGGAGAAGGTGGTTTTAGTCCATTTCTCTTGCTGCCTAGAGACAGTGGCCCTGAAGGAATCTCTTGTAAGACCCAGGGGATGTGGATGCTGCCCAAGAGGGAGAGGGAGCAGGAGATGCTGATGTCCTGGCATCTGGCACATCTGAGTGCAGGGGAGGCCAGCAAGGCAAAGTTCAAAGCTGAGAAACAAGGGCCACTCAGGGCCCTGGAAGCCCCGGAGCAGTGTGGGCTCCGGGGAAGGCTCCGAGCAGTGTGAACTCACAGAAGCTGCCTCCTTGCTAGCAGGGATGTTCACACAGTGGCCCTTTAGCAGGTAGAAGGGTGGGCCCTGGGAAACACTTTCTCCTATGCAAGGAGTCCTGAGGACCTCCAGGAACTGCCCTTTCCTGCAGTTAACAAGCCCCCTCCAATGCAACTGCATTTCCCTCCATAAAACAAACAGCTTAGCCCTTGGCCAGCCCCTCTGGCGGAGGAGAGGGCAATAAAGATTGGGAAATGTTTCTGAAGGAGGCTGGGAGGCTCCTAGCCTTGTCTATTGGCGTAAAGCCCCTGATTAGCTAGAGGAATTTAGGGCACAGACATCAGAGTTTCTCTCCAACCTTGAAAAGACAGCCCTTAGCTGTAGAGGCCAAGCCAGAGGGAGCCTTGTACACCCAGGGGCTCCAGACCCTTCATTTAGCTGAGAAGGCCCAAGAGAAAGAGCTTAGTGGGCTCCTGCAAACATCCCCAGCACCTCCAGCCCCCAGACATCCACTCCGATTGAATTACCGGGGCATTTCCATAGCAATGAGACATTGACAGATAATGCCCAGGCCCTGGGCTGCAGCCTAGGGGGCCTTGGCCCAGGGCTCTTTCCTGCCCTCCTCTAACCGATTTCCCTCTAGAGGGAACAGATATTAAAAAGAGACACTAAACCTCCCTAGGACTAGGAGAGTCAGGTGGCATTTGAGCAGAATCAACTAGTGCTCCAGTCTCCAGCCATCCCAGTGTGACAGGCTGCCCTCCCCAGCAGATGCTTGGGCAAAATCACAAGGGGTGGACTGAGAATGGAGCTGCATTGGCGAGGGGTATGGTGGGGGGGCGGATGAAGTCCCCAAGTGTTCCTGGCATCTCAGCTAAGGCACAGTTCTGGGGACCCTTCATTTACCTCACTTTGGCCCAGCATCTTGGGTCTTCCTTCTTAACACCTTCTTCTGTCCTCTCCACCGTGATACCCAGACACAAAGCACGCCCAATGGATTGTACTTATAAAATCCTCCCCCCTCAACCCCTTCCCCCGGCCCCTAACCCCAGTCTCAATAATTCTTTGAGAGATTAAGGAGAGAGGCCAGTTCTGATTGTGGAAAAATACTTTCAAGAATCACGGACCTTCATTTCCAGTGCATACAAGCAGCCAACTCGAGTTGCTTGGGCTGCCTCGTAGAAAACTCCGGACTCCGCTGTGTGATCAGCTCAGTTACTGGGAGCCTTTCAGTTGCCTTAGCGTTTAGAAATGCTTGGGGTGTACCAAAAGAGGATTTTCCAAAAGGGGGATCCCCAAAGAAAAGTTTGGCCAAGTAAAAATAAAGTCAGTCAACCCTACCTTCTCTGAATCATCAGAAATTCTAAATAGTCCTGTCCTGTTATGAACTGGAACGAAGGGCTCAGAAATGTCCTGGTGACTTCAGTGTTACCAAGGTGAGACCCTTCTCTCTCTCCACACTCTCCCCCCCCCC
>NW_004567112.1:18037708-18051346 GCF_000260355.1 Condylura cristata | reverse complement strand
ATTTCTCTCGGTTCTCTCTGTTTCACTCTTCTCTCGTCTCCTGACCCCTCTCACCTTCCTTTCTCTGACGAGCTTCCTGGAAGAATAGCTTATGTCAGAAATGTCCTGGCCAGCTCAGTGTTACCAAGGTGGAAATGATACCCCCTTGCCCCCACCTTCACCTCCCACCTCCCACCCCCCAGCAAGGAGACAGCTACTCACCCCTAAGGAGACCTCCCCAGGGCAATCAGATGCTTCCTTCCCCCACCATTAGCTGTAGCTCTGGACAAAGAAGCCAGCACTTTTTCAGCCCTGAGCTTTGGGAAGTGAACCCTGCCACTATTGTTACCTGTGAGAAGGCTTTGCCTGCCTTCAACCGGGAATCCTCCCCTCTCCTCCACCGAGGCGCTGAACTATCAGGCTGGGAGGGAGGAAATCCCGCAGCAGGCTCAGAGAGCAGCCTAATGCTCCAGCAGCTTAACTGGCCGTTTTCCTTGGGATTAGGGTTTCACTTACACAGAGCGCCTGAAAAACGCTGCACTTTCGGAAGGATTAGAGCTGACAATTCAGTGCTCTCAGAGAACAAAATAAAGCCAGAGAGGAACTGGGAGACCTAGAGTATCAGGCGACTGTGCAAACAGGCTTAACCTTTGCCCACCCAGCACGAGGGTCTCTCCCTCAGAGCCCATCCGTGAGCTGGGCCCAGCCTCAGGAGGGCCAAGTCCCAGCACCGGTCCAACTCCAGGATTCATGTGTGGTTTGCCAAGGGAGCCAGAAAAGCACATGGGGGAGTGAAGGGAGGAGCGGTGGGATGTCTTCCCCTCTCTCAGAGTTTCAGATTCTTCCTCCAGAAAATAAAATTGGACTAACAGCCCTTTTAGCCTTTGAAAATGTGGTTCTCCCACTCTCCGAGGCTGAGGCTGTATCTCCATCTCTGGAAACCACTTCTGGGGGGCGGACCCTGGGCCAGCAGATGGGGGTTGGGGCGGAGGGGTGCTGGGAAGAAGACAAGGGACAGTGACTGGTTGTGTCCCCCTAGTTGGTGGTCAAGCTCCAGTCCTCACTGACCCCACAGAGCTCTGGGCAGCATCCCTGCTTCAGACACCCCAGGGACTAAAGGTGCGGCTGTTAGTGAGAACCTAGATCAGCCAGGAAAACAGCCCCCCAACCCAGCTGTAAGCACAGCCCTCTCCTCCCCACCCCAACCAAGGGAGAGCAACCAGCCTCAGGTCAGGGGAGGCCAGCCTGGGCAGCAGCCCTAAGCGAAGCACCTCTGCCCAGAGAACACATGTTGGCAGGATTTGGAAACCTAGAAAAAAAAGGAAACATGTGCACATGTAGTTTCCTTTAACGCATCTTCTACAAATTTAAAGTCTGTTACATTAGTGTGTAATATGGACCTGGCATTGGTCATCAAGAGCTCACAGTTGGTGTAGGAAGTGTACAGTATATCGAGGCAGTAATTACAGATTTAATAACTGAATAGTCTTGTATTATAAATGCTGTGTCACATACAGGAACCAACTGTCAACCTTGAAAAAATCTAATGTCTTTATTTTTCCTACCTTCTCAGAAGCAGACGAAACTTGAGGATAGGAGAGTAAAACAAGAGTTATGTTTTCTGGCCTTAGGGTCCTCCGTAGTGTCAAGTGGAGAGCGAAAGTGCTCATTTTCAGAGAAAGATGCTGAAGAAAAGCATCTCTGAACTCATGGAATATAACTTTAGCTGTATAAATCTATGTCTAATAAGTCCCATCACCTGAGCCATCACTACCCCGGCCTCTGCATCTTTGTGGAGTTCCTTTGTATATTTTCTTGGTTTTCTAAATGTTGGGATTTTCCCTGAGTTGAGATAAAGCTGTCTGCACCTTCAGGTTTTTTTCCCTCTTCTTTGCGTGTGCTTCATTGGCATAATTTGAGTAGTTTCAAACAAATTGGTGTCTTTCTAATGACAAAGAACAGAGGTACTTTTTGGTCTTTTCTAAACAGTCACTAATCTTTGGTCATAAATACTTTCGATAATGTGACAAAAGTTATCTAGAAATTATACATTTATATAGCTGTAATGTTTATGTAGAGCTTTAAAAGGACTCTCTGAAGGACATTCATGGAGTCCTATGGGATCAATGACCCCAATTAAAAATGCTTGCTATAGAAAATGAGAACCTAAAACATGCAAGTAGTAGGAAGAATTCGCTTAGTATAATTCCAAGTTAATTTCCTGGATCAAATACCTATCTGTTTTGGGGCTCTATAATATTTGAAATTGTAGAATCCTAGATTATCGACTTCTAGACACAACTCAAGTATTCTTGTTCTATCCCTACATCTATTAGCTGAGAAGTCTTGGACCTCATACTGCTCTGAGTATCAGTTTCTTTTCTATAAAATAGGATTACAAACAGATCAACATCAGAGGTTGAAATGAGGATTAAATGAGATCATATACACAAAACCGATCTAGGATATTACCTAGCATATAGTAGGTGCTCAGTAAATTCAAGCTAGCTCATGTTCATATAGAAACGCAGTTCTGTTCTTGAATCTGACTTGACAAAATAGCATAAATTATCTGATGAGCAGAATTTTCTATTCTTAATAAAGTTTCTTTCACTTTGCTTTTCTCTGTACTTGTAAGAGAAACTGCACTTAGATTCTCCAAAACCATTGATTTGATCTGGCCCATTTGGTAAGGAATGTCTGACAAAAGTGCACTGTCTGATTCAGATGTAGTGATTGCTGCAGAAATTGGCTTTAGAATCTTCAGGGACTTCTGCAGTTGAACTGAGAAGGCGTCTTCATCAAGTACAGTGCTTCCAACACTTCTGGGTACTTTAAGATTCTCGACTACTACTGTTTCTTGAAGAGCCTCTTTGTTTTTTAGAAAACTCTCAAAGGAGATTAATACTCCACCCCATGGAGCTTTACTACAGAGCTTCAGTATCAGTATTTTAGTCTTCATGTCCTGTTTTTCCTGCCTTATCTAAATGACAGCTGTGACAATATGAGACTTTGCTTGTCAGAAGATTTCTTTTTCTTTTCTTCGCTTCTTTTGAGGAGCATCTGGCTTCATGCTATCATTAAAGACCGTGTAATATAGACTGAGCTTCGAACTTTCGCTCTATCATTCACTAGCTGTGTAGTCACCGGGAAGTCGTTAGGCCTCCCTATGCCTCCATTTCTCGGCTTTGAAACCAGACTGCTAGACTGATGATCCCAAGGTCTTTGACAGCTTTAGAAACTTTATAACCTTAGGCAGCAAGTGTCCAACACGAAATGCTCATTCTCTTATAATTCATGGATTTTTTAAAATCCGTTTGTGATTCCCTGGTGCTGGTTTCATGTTACTGGCATTGTCAGTGAGCAAAGCAAATCCTTCCCACTTCCTCTCCTGTTGCAGGGCACAGATTTTACTGCTGAGGTGTTCTCCATGTGGCTGTTTCCTCCTGTTTCTGAATGCTTGCTTGTTTGTTTTAAGGGAGCAACTGTGCTGTCTTACAGTTTTAAAGTCCATCTCTGCAGCCCTGTGTCCACCCATCTGCAGTAATGCAAGACCCAGTGCTCTGTGGATTCCTCCTTGCACAGGCCCCACCCCCTATTCATATGTTCTTGCTGAAAGAGTTTTGCTCAGATAACGCTGCTGGGCAAATGTTATGACAGTCTTGGTAATTTGAAAACTTCCCTGCTGTATGTGTTTTCCATGATTGACAATGGTGTTCTAGAAGAATATATGGCTCTGGCAAACAGTTTGGTCAATTTTTTCCTGCTCTGGGGGGGGACCTGCGCAAACACCTCCCTGGGTGGTGGTACGGATCTGCTCGCTTCAAGCTTTCTAAAACAGCTGCGTTGCACTTTCCAGATTCAGTTTTTAAAATAGAATTTGGAGATGTGTCTTTGAATCAACAGTCCTGTGGGTGACTTCCAGCATGTAGAAGTGTCTGTGTACTGGAAGTGGACGGCCCCATTTTGCAAGAGAAAAATACAGTGGAAATCAAAGAGTGTGGGAGGGACACACCTCTCCATCGTCCTCTCTCCTGAAGCTAGGCAGGGCCGTGTGGCCAACCTTCAGTTACAAGTAGTCATGACAGGTTATGGAGACCTGCAGCTGAATATCAGAAAACTTCTTTTGGTGGCTGTTTTGTAGAATTAAAATTGTGGGGACATGAGGAACTGGGTTTCTGTATCTTTCCAATTACAAAATCTCTTCTCTCGCTCTCCTGTCTTGGTTCTTTCTCAAGCAATACCTTGCCACATTATCTACCTCTCTAGGAATTTAGGAGATACTGTTGTCATAGTCTACTTCAGGTCCACTCTGCTGCGGTGGCCTGGAGGAGTGTACCTTTCATTGATAGAAGAAGTCAATTAAAGAAAACCTGATCCTTTCTTCTATCTCTCTGGCAGCAAACACAGATTCTGTCTTCTATCTCTCTGGTGGTCTGAATTGATCTCTTATTTTTTTTTAAAGATTTATTTATTTATGCATGCAGAACTGGGGTACAGGCCAGAGGTACAGAGGCAATGAGAGGATTCACCAGTCAGAGTGGGGAGCAGAACAGGCAGGTTGATGAAGCACACTGCTGAAGGGAGCAGCGGGCAGGTCAAGAGAGGTCTGCTGCGCCATGTGGGTCAGCTCCCTGGCCCGGGAACGAACTTGTGCTAAAGCAGCTGTGGCCAGCTTCAGAGTGCTGTGCTTTAATCCATTGGCCTGATCTCTTATTTGACAGTGCTACTCTGTTGTTTGTTCTTGAGGTTTAAGAAATGTAAGTTATTAAGATAGGCATTGAGAACATTTATTCTGTTGTCTGAGAAAGCTCAGCCCCTCACTGTAAATTATAGCCTATTGTTTAAACTATTTTTAGGAAAAAGCTGGTTCCAACATTGACATTTGTCCCTGCCTTTGCCTCTGTAAAGGAGACTAACACTTGTAAAAACAATCAGAAAACAATATAATCTGCCTGGAATTGACTATAAGTGCAATAGAGTGATAGAGAATTGATCAACAAGTATTTATTGAGCATCTATCATGTTCTCAACTATGCAAGACAGAGGAGGCCATGCCTGCCCAAGGCGGGTTATGATCTGTTGGAGGAAACAGTAGGGCTGCTGGAGGAGATCAGGCCACAGGTGCAGCGACTGCAGTTTCAGGAGAGAGGCTTGTCCTGTGGTAGGATGGCAGGGGTTAGGGGTGAGCTGGAAGGAGAGGGAAACTGAGGAAGGAGAAGAAGCTATGTGGAAACAGAGGTTTCCCAGCACATAAACAATGAAACTGTCAAACTAAACCAGGAGGGGTGACAGAGCGGAGCAAGTCAGGTGGTGGGGGAGCACCCGAGGCTCGGGAGGCCTGGCAGAGCTTAGATTCAAACTGTAGACTACAGAGAATCGATGATGGTTTTTACAAGGGAAGCAGTGCGGTGAGAGCCCTAACCTGACGGCCCACCAAGCAGCCACATTTGGGAAAGACGGGAGGGGCAGAGTGTGGGGGCAGAATATACAAACCAAGAAACTGTGGCGAGAAACCAGGGACAAGACTAGGGAGCTGAGCAGTGGAGTAAGTGGAGGCAGGACACAGCCAAGAATAGACAACAGGGGGCCCACTTCCTTCGGGGCGGGGCCGGTGGGAGGCCATGGGAGAAGGACTCCAGTGTGGGGTCTGTTGGTCTTCAAAAGGGTCTGCAGGGCTGACTGGGGCAGAGAGAGGTGTCACTTCTGGCTCCTGGCAGGTTTGAGGTGACAGCAGGCGAGTGGATGGGAGCGTTTGGCAGGTGGCTGGAAATGCTGTTTGAATACTGAGGGGGCGGGGATGGATCGTACAGAGGTGGGAAGAAGGGGTGAGGAAGCACTCAAGTCCCAGAGAAGGAGGAGGTGACCTCAAACGTTAAGGGGAGAAAAAGAAATACCTTGGAGTAGCCAAGAGAATGGTGACTGGGTCAAGGACTACCTTGCCCCACACCTTGCCCGCAGGGGTCGGGCTGAGGCACTAGATGGTAGAGTGGCACTGACCATCCTGAGGGGTCTCTGGGCAGGTTAGAGCGGCCTGGTGACTCAGATGATAAAGTAGCCTGGGAGTGTGGAAGTGTGAGAGATGGGAAAGGGCAGTTATCAGAGCCTGAGCATACTCGGTGCAAAGGGAGGCGTGGGCGCCTCATAGCAGTAGAAGGGGTGGGCAAGGAAGGGGGGTCATTTGGGAGCAGCTGTGGTCCAGGGGAGATATCTGCGGACCATGGGCATCTCCCTAACATGGACTTGCTTCGCCTTCACTCCAGGACACTGCTCAGGAAGCTCTGACCTCCCTCCCACACTCCAGACTCTAACTAGTAGAGGTCTCCAGAGACAAAAGTCCAGGAGCAGCCGGGGGAGGAGGGAGCAGGTTTTGCTTATTGGAATTTGATCTGATCCACTTGCACTGTTGGCTCAAAGCTCCCGATTCTTCGACTCAGGGAAGGTTTTCTATCATTTAAATGTCATAAGCAGTAAAGCAAAATAGCGCACTGGCTGGTCCCTGCTTTCCACACCTGCCAGGCCTGGCACCTGCAGCTCCTCTTGGAGGGGACAGGGAACACCTATCAGCTCCTGTGTGGGTAGTAGTGGGGTGTCCTCCAAGCCTGAAGGAAAGATGGGTGTTAGGGAGGGGAGAGGTGAGCAGAATTGTAGAGATCCATGTGGCTGCTGGAGACCGCAACAGAATGCCTATCTGGAAGGAGGAGTAATAACAGGCCCCCTCCCTGCCAGTCCCATCTGGGTTTGGGCCACAAAGACACATTGGTAAATGCAGAGACACAGAGCAGAGGGGCACACACAGCCGACCACAGGCCGACATGCAGCTAGCGAGCGGCGACACATGGAAGGGCTGCTCAGCCAGCGGCATCCCCGCAAGTCCGCACACAGAGTCCCTTCCCTGGATCTCCTGGTGTGAGCAGAGGCAGGCCCCTCTCTTCCAGGCCTCACTCCTTCCCCTTTGTGTTTTTCCAGGTCGTGACATGGCGAGCACCACTCTGCCTGGTTATCCCCCTCACGTGCCCCCCACTGGCCAGGGAAGCTACCCCACCTCCACCCTGGCAGGAATGGTGCCTGGTAGGTGACAATGCGGCGCTGCCTAAGCTAGGTGGGGATGACTAAACTGTGGGCGAGCTGCTGAGTGGTCTATAGTCTGAGAATGGGGTTGGGGGAGACCCCACATCAAACCACCATTATTCCGCCCCTCATCCCCTGCCCCATGAGCAACCCAGGGAGGAAGCTTGCACACATCCCCCCTTGGATGCATCCCACATATGCCATGCCCTCCACAGTGCCCATCCTCCTGAGCCCGTGCCCCCGGGCACTCAGCCTCAGCACTGCCTTCAGGGCCCCAACCCACTGCTTGGAAGAGCTTACCCTGGTTTCCATGGAAACTTGGAGTCTAGAACCATTTCCAGGAGTATGTCAGTCACTTAGACAAAGCCGCCCTGGTCCACACTGTCCCATGGGGAAGACCAATGCCTGGACCAGCCCCACCTAAGAGAGGAGGGAACTTAGTCCCTTAGGGAAAAGGAAATGAAGACAGACTATGGCAGGCTCCAGAGAGACAAGCTAGAGCACCAGCCCCCACATCTGCTCAGAGGAATCCTCATTGCCCCTTGAGGGCTCAGACCCATTCCTGGTCTGTGAGGAGTTGGGTTTGGGATCGGTGGGTCAGAGAGGAAGAGCCCAAATTTAGGGTCTGGTGCCTGCAGTCAGAGGTTGTGTTCTCCCCACCCCTTCACCTCAGATTGGGAAACCAGCTTGAAGCCAGAGGGTTGATGCTCCTATCACATAAACCACCACCATCAAAAAACCATCTGATTTTAGAGGGAGACGCCAGGCCTGCAACCCAACTGCTTTCCTGTGTGCCCCTTCCCCAAAGCTCGGCTTCCCTGAGGGGTTAGATAGAAGGGGGTGACTGGCCTAATTCCTGGACCATCCATCCAGGGACAGCCCTGGATAGGGAGAGCCTGGAGGAGAAGGATGACACAGAGGGAGATTGCTGCAGGGTGGTGTCCCTGGGCTGAAGGGAGTTAGAGTGGGGGAGGAGAGCTGAGTGGCACGGGTGAGGGGATTCCTGCCCAGGTTCCAGAAGGGGAAGTAGAGGCCTCCAGGGGCAGGAAGGCTCTTCCTGAGGTCCCAGCAGGGAGCAGGTGGAGCCTGGAGGCCTCAGAGAGGTGGAGGGGGGGGGCAGTCTTCAAGGAGGTGGGGATGAGGGGAGCTGCCGAGAGCTCATGGTGGCAAGGGGGGAGTCGTTAAACAGAATCTAGTGCTGATGAGGAAATTACACTTGTTTCATTAGCGATGGGGAAGGAGATAGCTCAGTTCCTCTTGGTCACAGTTGAGCTCAGAAGCTCATTATCCTGCTGCACGCATGCTTTCCCTCCTCGTCAATAAACAGGCTTTCCAGTGGCTGCATCCCCCACCCCCACCCAGCTCCCTCTCCGAGAGGGGCCCCTTCTCCTCTACTTAACCCGCGGTTAGGGATCACTGTAAACAGTCTGGGGTCATCACACAGGAGAAAGGGCGAGGGGGAAACCCCGAGGCCTGGCCTTTCTCCCGCGGAGGGAGGGAGACGGCTTCCGACGGCTCTCAGCCCCGCCGGGCGCTCTGCTCACGGCTTGCGGACCCACGGCAGTCCACCTGCTTTCCGCTGCCTCCTGCCCCTGCTGCGTGGCCCGCGCATCCAGTCTCTCGAGCGAAAGGCGGGAGGGGGTGTTTCCCCGGCAGAGCCCCCACCCCTTGCATTTGCATTTGCACCGCGCTGAGATACCGTTCTTAGGACTTTCTGGGACAAAACGTCCCGAAGGTCTTTCTTTACCACCCTCCCCCGCCTCCATCCCCTTGACTAGTCTCCTAGAACCGGAGGCTCCTGCACAAGACCCTGGCCCCCAAAAGCCGCCGCAGGGGCTAGACAAACCCTTCTTGGGGTGGGGGGCGGAGCGCCTCTGCGGGGAACCCTGGGCGATTATTGCCCACCAGTCCCTCCAGGCCAACGTAACCGGCCCTTCGGAGTTTCTGTCGCGCCTCCCGCCCACGGGCTCTCCCTCCGCCGACCTGGTGGATTATCTGCCTCCGCCCAGTCCGCAGGCCCAAAGAGGGCATCGCCCTGTCTGCCGCACCTGTCTGTACCTCGGACCCGGGCCCCGGGGAGGCCGCCGGCCAGCGCGTCGGCTCCGCCGGGACTTGGTGCGTGTCTGACCCCCACTCCCCCGCCCTCCCGCAGGGAGTGAGTTCTCCGGCAACCCGTACAGCCACCCCCAGTACACGGCCTACAACGAGGCTTGGAGATTCAGCAACCCCGCCTTACTAAGTGAGTACGCCACCTGGCTGGCCGGCGGCTCAGCGCGTCCGCCCGCCGGCCAGCTCGGGGGCTGCTTCCCCACGCAGGTCCGAGTCCCCGCGACCCTGACCTTCAGGGGCCAGCCCGGGCAGGCTTTTTAGTGCAGCGCCGAGGCCCCGGGATCCCTCGAGGACGCCCGAGCCTCTGGGCCACTCCCGCACCTCCCACCCCTGCCCGGTCGCTGGAGGGCTCTGCGTCGCCCTCCCCCTCGCCCCGCACTCCGACGGCTGCCACGGGGCGGTGGCGGTCACAGATCCGGGCCCACTCCCACCCCGTGAATGCAGCTGTCCTGGAGACAGTCGGCCCTGCAGCCCCACCGAGGTCTCCCCGCCCGGATCCGCCAGACCCCAGCCCGGGGAGGTCTTTTCTTTGCTTTTCTTTCCTTTTTTGTTCTCCTGTTTGTCCTCTCACCCAGCCCATTCTTCTCCTGTGTTAACTTCCAGGTTCCCCTTATTATTATAGTGCCGCCCCCCGGGGCTCCGCCCCTGCCGCTGCTGCCGCTGCCTATGACCGCCACTAGTTACCGCGGGGACCACATCAAGCTGCAGGCCGACAGCTTCGGCCTCCACATCGTCCCCGTCTGACCACCCACCCCGGAGGGAGGGAGGACCGACGCGACGCGATACCTCCCGGCCGCCGCCCTAGCCCCACCCACCCCTGGACCCCTACAGCCCTTCACTTCACCCCGTCGAAGGCCGGACAGGACGGGTGGAACCGCGGGCGGGACCCTCAGGCCCGGGCCCGCTGCCCCCAACCCCGCCCGCCGCCCCTCCCCGCCTGCCTGGACTGCACGACGTCGCGAGGAGGGCCCGACCAAGTCGCGGGGCCCCGCCAGAGCCGGCCCTGGAGCGGACCAGCCACCCCGCCAGACTTTGGCCCGACCCGCCACTGTGTGCGGAGGACACGTTTCTGTGACACACAATCAGCGCCAACTGCAGCGCGGCCCAGCCCCGGAGCAGCCCGCTTCGGACGCTCCGGAGCCCGGAGGCTTCGCTGGAGGGACTGGGCAGAGGAAACTAAGAGCAAAACGATTTTCTGCAGGAGCAAGAGCCTGCTGCCGAACCCTGGGGGGAGGGGAAGGGGGCCCATACCCCCGCCCAGCCCGAGCGTCCCCACCTTCCGGTGTGCCCAGAAGGTGGAATGGAGTGGGGGCCGAGCTCTAGGAACAGGGAATGGGATCGTCAGGTCTTTCCAAGGTCAGGACCCGAGGCGCGCAGGCCCCAGGAGCCCGCGCCCAGCGAGCCCGACTCTCGGCTCTCCCCTACTCCAGTCAACTGCCCCGTCGCCCCGGGTCCCAGGCACTCCTCCTAGCGACCCGACTCTCGACCCGCCTGGCCCCTACCTCAGCACCTCTTCCATCTGCGACCTCCGGTTCCCCTCCAGCCCGCCCTTTTCCATCCCACCTGCACCCCTCCACCTGACTGGCCACCCCATCGGAGCGCCCGGGTCCTGCAGGACCAGTGGCCACAGGCTTCGGGCACTGGACGGCTCCGAGCAGTTCCTGGACGCCCCCGCCCCCAGACACAGATCCTTGAAGTGCTGGTGGTAGGAGCAGTTCTGGGCTGCGGAGGGGTGGAGGTGGGGTGCTGCCCACTCCTTCCCCAGCCGCACCCCGGGCCTTCCCCTCTGGCAGGGACTGAGCAGACCCGCAAAAAGCCTACATTTATTTAATATGACGGTCTTTGCAGAAAGGAAAAGAGCAAAACCCAACAGGCTGCTGCTTTGTGGAAAGACGGTGTGTCGAGTGAAGGCGAGCCCCAGTGTACATAACCCCGCCCCTGCGCCCGCCCCGCCCGCCGGCGAGCCCGCCGCCGCCCGCCCGCCTGTAGATACGCCCCGCTGTCTGTGCTGTGAGAGTCGCCGCTCGCTGGGGGGAGGGAGGGACACAGCTACACGCCCACTAAAGCACAGCACGTCCTGGGGGAGGGGGCATTTTTTATGTTACAAAAAAAAAAATACGAAAGAAAAATCTCTATGCAAAATGACGAACGTGGTCCTGTGGACTCCTCTCGCCTCTGTTCCGTTGGCTCTTTCTCTGGAATTCCGTGTTCCCGCTCTCCTCCATCTCGGCCCTCGCCACCTCGTCTCCGCTGCTCTCCCGTCTCTGTCTCTCTCCGTGTTTGTCTCTCTTGTGTCGCTATCTCTGTCCCCCCCTCGGCAGTCTCCCAGCCCTGCCCCGGCCGCCTTGCCCTCGCAGGCTCGACCCGAGGTGGCAGCTTCACCCCGCGGGCTTGCCCCGCTCGGCGGAGCCCGCGCGCCCTGGGCCGCCGGCGGCCGGGCCGCTCCGCCCTGTAGTTGCTCTCTCGGTAGCGGCGATGCGCCCTGCATGTCTCCTCACCCGTGGATCGTGACGACTCGAAATAACAGAAACAAAGTCAATAAAAGTGAAAATAAATAAATAAAAATCCTTGAACAAATCCAAAAAGGCTTGGAGTTCTCGCCCAGATCTCTCTCCCCTTCGAGCCTTTTTATTTGAAAAGGAACACGAGAAAAGAGAATAGTTTAAGGGGAGGACCGGCGGCGCCAGGCTCCAGTGGCCGGAGCGGGCGGCTGGGTTGCCGGGGTTCCACTCCGAGGCCGGCCCCGCCAGCCTTTGTGGGTGCTGGCAGGCGAGGGCCCCCAGAGGCAGGACCCCGCGGAACCCTCGAAACATCCCTGATGGCTCTGGTCTCCTTGGCCACTTTCAGCGCGTCGGTTCGTTTTGATTCTTTTTTTTTTTTTTTTTGCCCTTGGGAAATAAATAATTCTAATAATAAATAATTAATAATAATAATAAAATTTTGTATGTCACTCCCCATGGCTCCAGGTTTGTCTCTCCCTGTCTCTGGGACAGGCCTCCCCTCACGCTGTTCGATCCCCAATAACCCCCACAAGGATCCTTCCAAGTATACTGCCCCTGCGAAGCTCGCCCCCACCCCCCTCAGCGGCAACGGGAAGCAGGTGACCACCCACGCCTTACAGCCACCCCCAACCCTTGGGGCCAGGAGCTGTCGCGTTCCAAAACTTCGGTATCCGAGTCATGCATCTATACTAGGCCATTTCGGTCGCCCTGCCCCTAGTCGGCACCCAAATGTAGCACTCTCCGAACACGAATTCGGACTCTCTGTCCCCGTGAGCGGGGCGTTGTCTGTTGTTCTCTCTCTTTTCCGTCACCTGTGCAGTCGCAACTTTATTCTCTGGGTGCGCAAAGAAACTGAATTCACTGCCACACGTTTCATCGCAGCGCGTTTATTCCCGGTCTGAAAGAGCACAGCCCTGCCGAGACGCAGGGAGAATTCGCTCTCGGGACCTCCCTGCACCACCTTCCACCATCCCACCCCCATTCCTGCGGAATCTGGGGCCTTTGCGCACAGCTGCTAAGATAGGTGTGGTCTGGGTGTGTCCGGGCTGGGGGCTGGGCCAGGAGGCTGCTCCCCTGTCGGTCTGTGGCTTCTTTATCTGGTGGTCTGCGTGGGTCTGTTGGTCCCTAGGTGGGTTGGGGCCAGTGGGAGGGCTGTTATTGTTTTGTTTTGTTGTTACTGTTTTGTTTTGTGAACACCCTTGCTGTTCTTGTGTCTGGGTGCCCAGAGAAGCATGTGTGTGTCCTGTGTCAGGTTTGGAAAGGCTGCGGCTGCTTCCTGTCTCTGCCCTTGGAGTCGTTCCATCTCTGCCTCTGGGAAACCTTCCCAGCTCAGCTCCCTGCTCTGTCTCTTCCCACTTGAATGGGCCTTGAAGCTCTGAGTAGCTAGGAATAGCTGGGGAGACCCCCTCCCCCCCAAACAGGATCTGGAGACAAACTCCAACGGCACCCCCTCCTTGGCTGGCGGCTGTTTCCCCAATGCCTCTCTCTCTCCAGGATCCAGCAACCTTCCTTTCCCTGGCCCTAGTTGATTCACACACACACACACACACACACACACACACACACACACACGAGTGTACTGCAGGGTTCCCAGCAGGTCAACAAGCCTGTAATCAAGGTCGTCTTCCATCTTTCCCCTCTCCTGTATTTCCTTCCTATTCCAGTCTCAGCCATCTTCTGAGTTCAGCCACTTCAGTCCAATCTTCCACACTGTCCATGCAATATCTTCTAGAAAAATGGTCTAACAATTTCTTTGATCATAACCTTATCAGTAAGATGAATTCCAAACATGTACTCCCAATATATTCACTTATTTACAAGTTCCATAAATAATACTACTGAACTAGCATGTTATGAATCTTACAAGACATAAAAAAGAAAAAAGATGGGATTGGACTATACAGAAATACAAGTTCCAATTTCCTAAAAGTTCTCAAGAGAACACAATAGAAGTTCTCTTGCCTAAAGAGATTCCTTG
>NW_004567112.1:18034732-18036583 GCF_000260355.1 Condylura cristata | reverse complement strand
CTCCTGCCCTCCTAGATACCATACTTGCACCAATGACTCTATTCCTAAACCTGGATGCATGCACAAATCCAAGCCAAGCCAACCAGGCCCCTCACTCAGGCCACAGAATAGGAAGTTGGAGAGAATGAGGCCATTAACCATTGGTGCCCAGTGGAAGCCAGAGGGCACTCCCCAGTCTTCCTTTTGTCAGTCAAGACAACCCCACCCTACCAGTCACAGGAGCAAAGAAACCAAATCTTATCTTCCCATCCCATAGCTGGCCACCAGTTAGCAAAACCATACAAATAATAGAATTTTACCTCTTCTGACTGCCCACCATCCTGCCTGGGGCAAACAACATTGACCCTTCACTGGATCTCACCTAGGATGTGCATAGTGGTCTTGCAGCTTCTATCTTTGCTGTTCTCCTAGCAGACAGTGGTCAACCGAAACAAAGCTGTCAACCAAGCCCTCCCCTGTGGGGGCTCTCCCGTGGCTCCCCTGTCCTGCAGAGTCAAAGTCAGAAACCTGAAATGACCTACAAGACCAGGCTACCTGCATCCTACATCCTGCCCCTCTGGTAACTTGCCCCCCATGCCATTCCCAGACCATTGTGCTCTGATGCACAGCCTCTGGGCCTCCATCATGCCAAGCACACCAAGCACTTGCTCTTGGAGACACCTGCACCCGGCATCCCCAGGACACACCCCCCATTTCCTTCAGGTCTCTGCTCTGGCATTACTACGCCAGGAAGGCCTTCCCTGGTCAGCTTCAGTAGAATACCAGCACTCCAGCCTCACTCTCAGTTCCCTCTCCCCGTTTCTTGCCCTTTGCTAGGTTGTCTTATTAACTGCCCTGTCCTCCCCCATTAGAGTGTGAGCTCCTTGAAGGCAGATTTTTTTGTTCTGTTCCTGCCCTGCCCCCAGGGCCTGGTTCAGCAATTGGCACAAAGGAGTTGTTCTGCAAATATACGAAAAATAAGCAAATAAAGTGATGTGGAGGAAGAAATTATGAGTAAACCAGAGCCTGAGGCAGGGAAACCAGAGTGGAGGGCAAGAGATGGTAGGATCAGCCAGCCACTTGAAGGAGGCAGGTGTCCCCTGAGAGCTGAGTGGCTGACCTGGGAGAGGGCAGTGCTGGCCCTGCCTGGGTGCACAGTGGTTCAGGGATGGCCCAACAACCCCCGCCATTATCTGGGGTGACTCGCCTTAAAGCCCAATATACTTCCCATAATCCCATGGGGGCATCACGGGTGTACCCCTTTTCTGTTGGAAACTACTCCTCCATGCGCCCTGTGCGGTTCTCATGGGACCAGCTGAGTGCTCCCTACACCCCTAGCACCTGGCTGTAGCTGGGGCCTGCTGCCCACCTCTGTCTGTAGCACAAAGACTTTGTACTAGGAACAAGTCACCTCAGAGGCCTATTATTGGGTGCTGCAAGAGAGAGGCTCTCGTCCTGTGAGCTGCAAGGATGAGAACTTTGCCCCTTAGGACTCTGGACCCCTTGTGGAGAGCGCCTCCCTGAGAACACAGTCAGCCCACACTCAGGCTGAGTCAGTCAGCCCACAGTCAGCCCACAGTCAGCACAGTCATGCTCAGAAACACACCGAGCAAAAAGGCGGAGAGCAAAGGGGCTCTGATGGATGGCTCACTGGAGCCTCTGAAGCCAGCTAAGCCTGAAGCCAAGTCCCCTTTTAAACGGCAAAGGTCCAAAACAATCTCCTTTTTCTCCACTTGAGGAATGATACTGGATGTCTGTCCATTCTAGCCCAAAAGCTCTTAAACAGTTCTGGAGGGACTTTGGACTTTCCTCTATTGGCAATAAGAGCCACGGACATTTTTTGAACGAGAGAGAACAGCTTCACAGAGTGAC
>NW_004567112.1:18026106-18033087 GCF_000260355.1 Condylura cristata | reverse complement strand
GGGGCAGGCGGCAGGCGGGAATCGAACTCATGCGGAAGTGGCTTCAGATTCTCAGTGCTGTGCTTTAACCCGCTGCGCCACCAGGGAGGGCCACAAATATATTTTTTTAAACTCCCTCTGTTTTGTTGAAAACGGCTGTGCCATCCTCCCTTGTGGCGAGATAGCAATTCTGTGGTGGGTACACGCCCCATCTTTTTGATCCATTCTTCCTTTGAAGGAGATTTAGGCTGCGTCCAGGTCCTAGCTGTTGTCAAAAATCTGCTGCAAACATTGTAGAACATATGGAAACCATCCCTTTTTAATGAGTAAACCAAATTGTTGGGGAGGGTGTATATGACTGAGAGAAAGGCCATTGGACTTGGTGAACAGGGGACACCTGCTGACCAGGACGCTGCTGCTTTCTGAAGCTGGAGGCAGGGTCCTGGGGAGATGGCTGAGTGCAAGCAGGAGGCAGCCGTGCACAGGGCTTTTGAAAGCTTTGGAAGGGAGGGTGGGAGGTGATGTGGTCCCTGAGCTTGAGGGGAGTTTCTTTCAGGCTGAGGGCTGTGTGGACAAGCCTGCTGGCTGAAGCAGCTGTGAGAGTCAGGGTGAAGCTGCTGTGAGGTGGGGCTGAGGGGCTCTGGAAGCAGGCCTGAAATGATGGGTGGAGACGTAGAGGTGTGGTTTGGGGGGGAACCAGAGAATGCTACTCGATAGAGGAAGACCGTGAAGGCTGGGGGCTACCAGAATTGCTCAGAGATTGCAAGAGACACAACTGCTCTCTGCTGAAAGTGGGGCGGGGGTGGGGAGAGTTGGGTCCGTCCTTCAGTAGAGAATTTGGGAAGATTCTTTCCTGGGGATCCAAGAAAGAGCTGTGCAAGCAGAAGGAGCCTACCGTCACCCAGCACCGGGAAGCACCCACACAGGTCCCTCTGCCCTAGCTGGGCTCCATTGCTCCAGACACAGCATCCAGGCCCCCCAGGTTACCACTGGTCTCCCTGCCCTGATCCGCATCCCCTCCTGTGGCTTCCCTACTCCAGTCACCCCTAGCCCATTCTCATGTTCATCTTTGTGACTGTCCACATTCAGATGTCCAGCAAGGTCCTCAGTCACCTTGTAGGAGTGCTGTGGATAAGAGCCACACCCCCAAGGACTTCCCAGCCCCCACATGCAGCCTAGAGGAGAACCGAAACCCTGTGTGTAATGCTCTCCACAAGGGGTGTAGAAGAGGCCAGACGTTGCTTACCAGGCCACCGTGTGACCTTCAGCCATCCCTCCCTCTCTTTGTGCTTCCGTCTCTTCATGTGTCCCTAGAACTCCTTCTCACCTTGATATCCTGGGCTTCTGCAGTTGGGCCCTGTAGGTGCATGGGCAACTTTGCGGCCAGAAGTTCAAGAAAGCTCTATGGTGAAAGGGAAGTGGATCTATTCAGATAGGGTCTTTGAAAGCTGAGAAGAAGAGGCCTGTGTCTATTTATTTGTTGCCTTCTCTCCCATCTGGGAGTTAGTCTGACCATTTCTTATCTCTCTTTCCAGCACCTGTCCAGAATTCTCCAGGGGTGTGGGCTGCAAGCTCTGACATAGGAGAATGGTGGGGACCATTGAGGGTGCAGGGTAGGGAGACAAAGGAAGCAGTTATTTGGGACCAACTACATTTCTTGCCTCCCCCACCCCCCCGCCTGCCCAAATCATCCCAATACCCTAATTAGCCAGTCCCTTAGGCCCCTGTTAGCCAGGCCGGCTGAGCGCCCAACTCCCTGGGGACCAGCCCCCGTACCCCCCAGCCTAATCAGTCCTTCACTCCTTGAGTACATGGGCGTGCGCATGTGTGCTCAGAGACACATACACATCACGCTCCCTTAATCTCTCCCAGAGGCCCAGGCCCCGTTCCAGCCTTCAGAGGGTTAAAGTAGAGCAATGCTGAGTGCCCCCATTGGAGACACCCCCATCTGATATGACTGAAGATTTGGGGAGAAGCCAGACAAAGTTTGGGGAACCCTTTCCAATTTGGCATTTTCTCTCAAACTTGTGGGATTGGGATATGTAGCAAAGGATGAAGCCATGATTGGGGTGCTCTATGGCACCCCAAGCCCTTGGGCTGGCACCTCTCAAGTCACCATCTATGGTCAATATTCACCCCAACCCAGACCCCCTCCTCCCCTTCATCTCAGCCCCCCCAATCGTCTCCCCACCCCCTACCCCCCGACACCCGCACTGTCAGCCCAAACACATGATAAATTGCCCTGTCAACAGAATTCATTCAGGGACCAATTAATTCCACAGAAATGAACCAGGAGCCATCAGTTGCTGAAAAACTCAGAGTGCAGGGAGCAGAGGGAGGGGGTGCAGGCGGGGGGTGGGCGGCAGAGGAGGGGACGGGGAGGCTGGGGAAGTTAGTCTGACAGAAATTGGTCATTTAATGCTTAAGTGCACGCTAGACAGCCCTGTCATCGCCCGCGGCCCCCGCGCGGGATTAATTATCGGAGGAGGAGAGGGCAGCCCAGCCCAGCCCAGCCGTCTGTCACCAACCAAGGCTAGAGTCACCCAGGACGTGGGCCACCCTGAGTCCACTTCCAGGTCTCCAGGGTGGCTTCATCATATTCCAGGTGCTCCGAGATCCCAACTCTAGGCCCAAGCTCATAATTTGGACTTTCAGCGCATCTAGTCATGGCCTTGCCATCAGCTAGCCCAACCAGGTAGTCCTCTTTGACCCTAAGACTGCACCAGGCCCAATAACAGCCTGTACTCCCCCATCACTACCCTCAAACTACTTGGGTGAATCTTTGTGTGGAGCCCAAGGTGTGGTTGCCCTACCCACTAAGCCTGATCTGAGGGAATGGCACCATTTTGCACCCAACTACTCCAATCAGAATCCCACCATTTGTCCTTGACTCCTCCCTTCCCCTCATCCCTCTTATTCTATCGCAATCCAGGTCTTGCCAGTTCAACCTCTGGAAAACTATCAAATCTAACACTTCTTGCTTCTCGTTCCTCACCACTGAGTCACCAGCAGTTCTGCATGCTCTCTTGATTTAGACTCTTCTGTGTAACTAGTGCTATCATTAAAAATGCAAAGACTATCTTGTTATCCACTCAACTCCCAAACACTCAAACACCCATACAGCTTAACATTCTGGCAGACCACCATGGACATGCAGGGATTCAAGTTCAGACTCTTAACTTGACTCAGATTGCAAAGCCCCAGCCTCTGTCACCAGCCCAGTTTTGCCCCCAGTATGGCTCCCCTGAGCTCTCTGCTCCAGTCCCTTTGACATTCCCTTCTGGCCTTTGCACAATAAAAAGCATTTTATACTCAGGGACACACACACACACACACACACACACACACACACACACACTTTACTTGACTAACTCCTATTTGTCCTTGAGATCTCAGGTTAAATGTCACTCCCTCCTGGAAGCCTTCCCTGACCTTTGATATGCCTTTACAGATCCCCAAACTCCCCCATCCATCAACATGTGCCTTGTGCATCTTTCCACCAAAATGTTACACTCCAGTCCTTGTCTTGATTCTTCAAGCCTGGAATTTAATGAATACCAGAAAATATTTGTTGAATGAATATATGAAATGAATAAAGGCCTAACCTTGTGTTGGCTCTATAACCTTGTGTTGGTGCTATGCCTCGCCTAACTCTGGGGCCAGGGTACTAGAGTCAGACCTTTGCTGTTAGCCCAAGACAGATTGGGGTGGCTGTAGGGATGAAAGACCCTCAGAAACAGTCAACTAGTGACTGAGTTCATCAGATTGGCCCAAACCAGCTGTGCTGGGTGGGCTCAAAGGGAGAGACTGCCCGGAGCTGCGGGCAGGGCGTAGAGCGAAGGCAGAGGACTTCAAGGAAAGCAGAGTTAGAGCCTAGAATTGTGTTCTGTGCAGAAACATGGACTGTTGGCTAAAGCACAAAGGTGATCAGAGAAGGCTGGTCAGGGGTGGGAGTTAGAAAGGAGACTTGTGAGAATTAAGTTTGATATATTTACTGAAGATCGAACTGATAGGACTTGGATACTGATGGGGTAAAAGGGATAAGGAAGGAGACCTATTTGTGAAGTGCAATGAGGATCAGGCAGGACTTTCTGTTTGACCTTTTTTGTCCTTAATGGGGGTGGAGGTGGGGTCATTGAACATGTCTAATGGCCAGATGTAAAGTTAATTCTGACTGTCAGTGTAGTTGAAGAGAAAGGCTGAGGCCGAGAAACCATCAGATCACCCTGGAGAGGGAGAGGGAGTGGGCAGAGAAAGATTGCCCTGTGGAAGAAGGTCTATGCTAAAGGTTCTCGAAGGGCAGAGGGACACAAGGTGAATTGAGAGGGCTCTACCTCCAAAAAGCCTAAGAAAGCTTCATGACGGCTGTCTGAGATGGCACAGAGGCCCTTGGCTGCCAGGGAAAGAGGGGGCAAAGATCACTGCCTTCATGCTTGTCTTTCAAAAGGCTGGGTAGCTGGTGAGGCCACCAGCAGAGGTGGGAAGAAAGACTGACTTGGGATTAGAAACGATGAGCATGAACTTCTGCCCATGTCTGAGTTTCACATGCCCAAGCACGATGTCCAATTAACAGAATCCACAAGCACTAGCTCATGGGGGTGAATTGACATTGGAATGCTGAATTGGAAAATATACTCTCCGAGCCTCCAAATTTGTGCTCCAGTTAGGATGGGTCAATCTAAGTCTGTGGCAAAGGAATAGTAGAATCCTGAAAAGTAATCCTATGATAATATAATGCAATAGAAACAAGTCACCAGGTTCAAGTGACAGTGTAGAGCTGTAATGGTGTAGTTCAGAAACAGGATAACCCCGTGACAATTTACAAACACCAACAAAGGAATGATGGGTCAATGTACTGGTGAACAATATGGGACTATCTTATGGTAATGAGGTAACCATGTAATCAGTGACACTGTAGTGCTGAAATGCCTGTAACGAGCACACAACCCAACAATGAAATGACAACCTGACAGCATAATCATGCTAACTAGGTAATGATATACTGATATAATGATGCCACAACTTAATGGCAGAATGGCAATGATGTTACACAATAATAAAGCACAGGGGAAGGGAAGAAGATGGAACTCAGTCCCAGAGCCCCAAGAATGGAATTCTAACCTAATCTAAGGTTAAAGCCTCCTCGGGGTACACTAGAGGTCTGGAAGCAGCTTCTGGAGGGATGCTGCAGACTTAGATAAGGAAACGCTAAGCCAAGAGGGCAAGTCAGCAAGACAAGAAATGGCAGTGACTTGACAGGACAGGACACAGCTCTCAGAGCTTGCCAGAATGGTGGGGCCTTAGGCCCACTGGGGTCGGGTAGGCTGCCCGCACCTGCAAAACAGTCACTGAGCAGCCCTAACAGGATTTTGAGTGCTCACGTGGCCCCAAAGGTGTCTCTTTGGACGGTATATGGCCTTCAGTACTCTTACAAGTTGTCAGGTATAAAAGAACAATCAACAATTCAATTGAAAACAGTTCACATTTATCTAATCTTAGCATGGCCGAGGCACTGTGCTCAGTGTGCTTCCTGAGTTGTCTACAATAGTCCTGTTCAAAAGACTTTATTATTTCTTTTTACAGATAGGATAATGAGACCCAGACAGGACAAGAGATTTGTCCAAAGTCACATAGCAAGTAACGGGTAGAGCTGGAATTTGAATCCATGTCCATTTCTCTTGAAAGCATACCCATACCATTGCCATAGGGAATCTACTTTAAGAAGTATACATCTCTAGGTAAAAAGCCCACCAGTGACCAGAATGAGCCACAAGATAAACACATAACATATTGCTAGGCAAAAATTATATTTAAAAACGAATGTTAAGGTGAATGAAAATATGTGTAATTGGCAACCATTTATCTAAGAAAGGAGAGCTATGAATATATATACTCATTTACTTACATTTTACAAAATGGAAAGATAATCCAAAAAATTTTTGAATGTTCATCGAGTGGAAAAAGGAGGAGGAAAAATGGAGAGAACAGGTAGAAGGTAGACATCATTGATTATACATCTTTTCTAGAATTATGTAAATAATTCACATAATAATGCAACAAAATTAGGTAAATAAATACCCCCCAAATCAACAGCAAAATGAAATTATTTATTGTGTTTGTTATACCCACTTAAAGAGAAACTATTTCAATTAATTAAAAGCCTTGTTATTGTATATATATATATATATACATATATATATATATATGCAATTGACTATACATTTTTTAGTGGGTCATACACTAAAAAAAGCAAGTAAGTAATGATATTGATGTCCTTGAAGATTTTTTGGTGTGGGAGAAACAAACAAACAAAATCTGGTGGACAATGGATGACGCTAAGTAAAATCCTTGTGTCCCTGGATTGCAATTGGACATATCAATAATAACTCTTGATGGGTTTTATCTTTTCAAAAATGTAGCTCCTGGTTCTGTCCACTAAAAAAGATAAGAAATTGACCAACTCTGTAACAATAAGCACCTCTAATCCTCAGGTTGCAGTCTTTAAATACCACTTTGCCCTAAAAGGAGCCAGAATTCTGGGGAAATAAAACATGCCAGGTCTGAAACCAGACATGTACAGATGATTCTGGAAATCTTGTCATAAAAGGAAGCTATTGAAAACTGTTAGGGTCATATTAAAATGACTTAGATGAAACTCTCATTGACCAACAGTGGGATAATTGACTATCGAGAGAATAGTGGCCGCAGCTGATTGAAACTCAGCAAATATATTTAAACCTATGAGAATAAAACTATACTTAGAAGAAAAATGTTATTGGCCTTCTTTGGAAGATGCTAGAAACACAACTCATTATTTGGAAACCTGATAATAAAAAAATCAAGCATGCCTACTGCCTTTCTTATATGAAATGTAACTCAAGAAAATCAAATAGTAGATGAGGGTAAGTTTAGATAGATAGATAGATAGATAGATAGATAGATAGATAGATAGATAGATAGATAGATAGATAGATAGATAGATAGATAGATAGATAGATAGAT
>NW_004567112.1:18020790-18025521 GCF_000260355.1 Condylura cristata | reverse complement strand
TTTTCTCGCCTGGTCCATTATACTCCTGCTATGAGAGAAACCATCCAGTATTTTTCTTTCTCTTTCTGGCTTATCTCACTAAACATGATCTTTTCCAGCTCCATCCAAATCCAGCAAGGAATATTTTTAATGCACACTTAGAGAATAATAATTTTTAATCCCTGGAAAATAATATTATGTAAATTTTTCTGTGTATGTACATATAAGTAGAAGAAAAAATATTTAATGGAAGGCTTTCAAGGTAAGATTGAATAAATATCCAGAAAATAGAATAATCACAGAGATGAAACTAGGAAAACTAGAGTATCAATAAAGTATAAACCCCTGATGATTAAGGGTCTCAGATAAAGAGGACAAAGAATATGGAGAGTAAGAAAATTATCAAAACAGTACTTCCTAGGTTTCAAAAAAATGAAGACCATGAGTTGAAAGGGCCTACAAAATACCCAGGAGAGTGGGCTTGGAATTTCCCACAACAAAGCACATAATCATAAAATTTTGGAACTCCAAGGGATACAGAGAAGCTTTAAGAATGAGAGAAAGGGAAGTGATGGATTGATTACAATAGTTTGGAGGTAAGAATGGCAGCAATTCTCTGAAGCATAACAATGAAACTACCCACTGACAGATAGTTAGATCCAGAAGGTTCAGTAACAGCCACACAGTGGAATACTCTTCAGGTATAGGAAAAGATGGGACACCGCCATCTTTATGGCAGGAATTTGAGGGAATTATGAATAGCACAGCAAGTGAGAATGGCTAAGACAAATCTTGGACCTTTATACAACAGATGATTCAAGAAAGGAATATACTTATAAAAACTAGTGGACACTAATAAAATGAGTTTAAGAGAGAAGAATGAAGGAGAAAGATCAAAGGGGTGTGAGGAGAGTGGTGTGAGGGAAATATAATTATTGAAAAGGTGTGAAATTTAAAAAAAGGTGCACAGAGGAAAAGAAAGAAGTAAACAAAAATCAAACTGCAATAGGCTTAAAATAGTAACTGTGCTTTGGAAAAAAGCAAACTTGAATGCATTTTTTTAAAATCTTAGAAAAATTAAGTCTAGAATTCTATCACCAGCTAAAATATCAGTTAAGTGGAGACTAAAATTAAGTACTTCTAACTCTCTCATTTCCAAATCCCTCAAAATTCCCATGCATCCTTTCTTTAAAACTGCTGTACAATGTTCCCCATTCTATAAAAAATGAATGAATAACCCAAGAAAGAGTTCTACTTGGGAAACTATAAGCAAAAGATCTAACAGAGGAGACAGGTGAAGGGAATTCCCAAAATAATGAAGATGGAAAATTCTATGTACAAATGTCTGTGTAGTAACCAGTACAGGTAGAAGTTGTGTATGTTGTTCCCTAACAATAACTTGGAGGTCACAAATGAGAATTGACATCTGTCTTGCATTCAACTTGCCATCGCCTTTTCAAAGTGTTGCCCCAAACCTGGGGGAAGAAAACACGCTTACTAATTGACCTTCCCAAGGAGAGCGCCATTCTTAATTTCTCAACTCAGGGAACTCCTTTTCATAATCCATGTGACCAGACAGTATGTTTAATTTATTCAAAAGTGTAATTTGTGTTAGTGATGGCCATGAATGGAAAAAATATAGATGCAAAAATAATGCCATTACTAAAATATAGTAACAATATATTATCAAATATGCATGATAAAAATAAAATGATTTTTATACTTCTGTAAAACATAAAAATTACAAATTTCCGGAAATTTGTACATGAGTTTGTAATAAGTAACTGGAAAACTTAGCAAACCATCAAAAATATCTGAGATAATTATCTCAAAGAAAACAAAAGGCTATACAAGAAATAAAATGTGATAAAAATCACAAGTCCTCAATTATAAAGTACATATATATATTTACATATTCATACATGTTAACATGAATCTTGATTTTACCCCAAATTATTGTCTATTAAGAGACTGAACAAATATAAAATAAAAATAAAATGAACAAATATATACGAGATAGTATCTAAAAAAAATCATCAAAAAGAGCAATATAAACATAATTTTTCAGTAGACATAGGGAAGTAAATATCAGAAAATATAGGTAAGCAATTTAAAAATGATAGTCTATGAGGAGCCAAAAAGGAGTATCTATAGCCTAGTATTAGCTTGCTTTTTGAGTTATATAGATAACTATTTTCATGAAATATTCAAAACTATGTAAAAATAGAATAGTACAATGAACTCCCACATTCTTATCACTCAGAAATAGTCATTATCAAGATTGTATTATATTTTTAAGTATAGTTTAAATTTTTGAATGAAAATTTTTATAGTTTAAATTTTTGAATGAAAATTTTTATAGTTTAAATTTTTGAATAAAAAAATGTTAAAATGTACACAGAATATTAATAATAGACCTATTTTTGAGGCACAGAACTGAAAGATCTCCCATGGAAGATCATGAGAAAAGGGAGTATTTTTTTTTCTTATTCAAAATAATTGAATAAGAATTACTTATTCAAAATAAGTAGTTTAATTTTTGTCTTTATCTTACAAATTCTTCCTTTTTTACATTTATTAATTTTTTAAAGATCCGTTTGTTTGTTTGCAGATAGAGGAACTGGAGTGTAGGCCAGAGGTGCTGGGGTTGGGGTGAGAGGATTCACCAGAGACAGAGTGGGGAGCAGAACAGGCAGATGGACAGGGTACACTGCTGAGGGGAGCAGCGGTATAGGAGAGGTCTCCTGCGCCATGGGGGTCAGCTCCCTGGCTGGGGATTCAGCTCAGGTCTTAGTGGTAACAGCGCTGAGTCTTAATCCCTGCACCTCCAGGGAAGCCCTATCTTACAAATTCTTATGCCATATTCTGTTCTGGATACTTTCATCTTCATAACAAGGGAAGTATTAGTGTCAGTGCCATTTGTCAGGAGGCAGTTGGCTGTTGTTCAAAGGTTTTTCAAAAAGCTCATGTTCCTTTTTAAATAATAATTTTTAAAAATAATGGACCAAAGCATACATTGTGCAAAAATGAAGAACAATGTAAAATATATATAATTTTAAAAAGAAATATTAGCAAAAAAACTTTTTAAAATGAACCATAGAAATATATTCCCCTTCTCATATTACAATGGTTTTAATTTTTAATTCTTTTAAAAATTCTTTTCTTCTTTAGTATAAAAATTCTTTTTTTAAAAAAAATGTATTTATTTATGCATACAGAACTGGGTACAGGCCAGAGGTGCAGAGGTGGTGAGAGGATTCACCAGAGACAGCGTGGGGAGCAGAATGGGCAGACTGACTGAAGTACACTGCTGAAGGGAGCAGCGGGCAGGTCAGGAGAGGGCTGCCGCGCCATTTGGGTCACCTCCAGGGCCAGGGATCGAACTTGTACTGAAGCGGCTGTGGCTGGCTTGCAGTGCTGCGTCCTAACCCGTTGCGCCACCAGGGAGGGCCCAAAAATTCTTTTAGAAATTCTTTTCTTCTTTAATATAGAAAGTCCTAGCTCCTCTAATGGTGCCTTAAAGATAGAACTATACATTGCAGTTATTAACAGCACTTTCTTTCACTCTCAAATAAGTCCAGTTCAGTAGTGAATTTTCTGAACTTGGTGTTTGGATTCTCTACCACATCCTTGTGCTCCCCTGGACATCACTCTTAAAATGGGGCCCTCACCCCCAAAGTGAGCAAATACTGGCCCTAGCGGCCCACTGGCCTTTCTCAAGCAGCGTGGGAGCCTGGGGTCATGGCACTTTGGCAGTGGCACTGATTCATAATGAATTAGTTGTCAAATAAACTTGGGCGTTTTCCAGTGATTCGCTCATAAGCCAGGGCTCCCCTCCTGGCCCTGTGCTTGCACCCCTGATCCTTTAAACCTGTCTGCAGGACTCGTGCCCACCCCCCTCCCGGCGTCATTTGGTGTAGGATCCCTGTTCTGGTCTGTCCAGTCAGTTTGAATCTCAGGTCTGTCATCCAAACTATTAGTGATCCTGCTCCTCGTGGAGTCATCTGGAAGTGTGATGAGCTGACACCGACATCTTCATCTGAGCCGCTGAGAGAAACATCACATGCCCAGGACTGAGTCACAGACCCAGACTTCCAACTGGCAAGATGTTAACCCTATTGCTTCACCTCTTTGGGTACAGTGAGTCAGAGGTTGTGAATTCACCCAGCAGGGCCATCACGCAGCCCACGTCACTCTATTGTGTCCCCAAGAATAATATGATAAACCACTCCCTGCGCTCTCAAAAGCAAAAACACGTATCTCCAGCTTTCCCCTCATGTCTCCCTTTAGTGTCCTTAGCAGCAAAAGAAGCAAGATGTTCTGCCCTTTTGGAGAGCTTTTGCCAAAAGGCAGGTACATTCTCCTTACTAAGCCCTGTCAGATACCATGTAGAAAAATGTTTTCTAGAATTGTGCAGGAATCAATCTGGCCAACCTTTAATTTCCAGGTTCATTGTCTAATTCGTGCTTTGAATAATCACATTCTTGTTCGTTTCTATCCTTCTTGATTCCCTAGAGGCCACTGAAAGTAGCTTCCTGATCATATATGATCTTAACACCTATCTAGAACTGAACCTTTTTTTTTATTTTATTAAAAAGTTTATTTTTACATCATTTTGCACATTTTTTTTTCCCATCTCAATTGTAATCCCCACGGGTTTCCCATCACCAAATCACCCGTGTGCCACCACCATAGTCCCGTGCATTTCCCTCCCTTCCCCCCCCCCCCGTTTTTGATCCCATTCCCCACTCC
>NW_004567112.1:18005557-18018710 GCF_000260355.1 Condylura cristata | reverse complement strand
TTTTTATGAGGTTTTTTTTTTGAAGTCTTTTTTATTTGAAGTCATTCTTCTCAATACTCAAGAAAGGTGGTGGTTCTTTTCTGTTTCTAGTTAACACCTCACCATGACCTTCTATTCCAAGGCTACCTTTGGGTATTGAACACATTTTTTATTTTGTCATTCATCCAGTCGTGCATTCATTTGTTTAATCATGTTAGCGATACATACTGATTAAAATATAAATATTATAAAAAAACTAAAATTCTTTTTAACTAGTTAACTAATTCCAGTCCATCCTTTATTGTTACTAGGTTGTTGTATATTCCATATGCATTTACATACATATAGGTACATTCAAAACATATACTTTTGCTTTTTGCTTAACTATACTTGCTATCTTGTGGAATATATTCCCCTGTTAACATTTCCTAGAACAGCTCTCGACTTTCAGAACCCAAACTTTATAGAACCCATGTATCTCAGAGTTGTTTATATAGGGGAAATATATTCAGCATTTGCATCCTGAAAACTCACAATAACATTCTAAACATAAGTGTATACAGGAATAATCCAGAGTTACATTTCAAACAGAATTGGCTGAGTGTTAGAATCATGTGTAGATGTTTTGAAAAGTGTCAACAAAGGGGTTGTCCATCTGGGGTGAGGCTGTAGCTGAAAGAACTTATTGCTAAGGAGTCATTTGTTACAGCCATATGTATTTTTTGGTAGCTAGAAAGCAATGTATAATAGTATGCTATTTAGATATAGGCATTTTAGTTGAAGTTAGCTACATTTTATTTACATATAGGCACTTTGCTTGGATATATTGGCGAGAGCTTCAAGTTGATACATGACCTGTTATTATTTTCCCTATTGAAAATACTGGAGTAAATTGTCAGTTCAAACAGAGCACTTTATTTGAAGGAGTGGATGTCAGATATTGAGAGAAAATCCCTGGTCATCAAGTGATGAATAGATAAACAAACTGTGTTATTAATATATCCATACAATGAATATTATTTAGTTTCAAAAAAGGAATGAAGTTGTGATATAAAGTACAACATGGATTCCAGAAACATCATGCTAAGTGAAAGAAACCAGAAGCAAAAACAAACAAAAAAACCTAATATATGATTTCATTTATATGAAATATCTTTTTTTTTAAAGATTTATTTATTTGTGCATGCAGAACTGGGGTACAGGCCAGAGGCTCATGGGCGGCGAGAGGCTTCACCAGAGACAGAGTGGGGAGCAGAACAGGCAGATCGACGAAGTACACTGCTGAGGGGAGCAGCGGGCAGGTCAGGAGAGGTCTGTCGTGCCATGTGGTCACCCCCAGGGCAGGTGGGAATCAAACACATGCGGAGGTGGCTTTTGCCTCCTTGTGCCGTGCTTTAACCCACTGCCACCAGGGAGGGTCTATATGAAATATCTTACAGACAAACTCATAGAGAAAGAACGTAGATGAGACAAGCCAGGAGTTTGTGGGAGGGAAAAATGGGGATTTACTCTTTATAGCATAGAGGTTTTGTTTAGAATGATGAGAAATTTTTAGATAGCTACACTGTGAATATGACTACTGCCACAGACTCTTGTACTTTAAAATGGTTAAAATGACATTTTTCATGTATTGTATCACAATATAAAAGGAAAAGTATACTGTATTTTTTAAATCCCCTTTAATGCTGACTTTTAACAAAGATTAATGTACATGTGGAGGAATTTAGGAGAATCTTGTTTTTTACCATTTAAACTTCTTTGCAAAAAAAAAAAAGAAGAGGTAATATCCTTGGTATAGCGACACATATACAAAAATGCAGGTTTTTGTTCTGAACTTGTTTTCCCATTTAACAATAGACTTTGCGTCAGCCCTCAGCAGGGCCTGCTCTGACCCGCCTCTTCCTCAACAGGATGGATGTGCCTCCACGGCCCCCTCCAGAGTTTTTATTTAATTCTGTCCACCACATCTTCTCCTCTCAACCCTTTCAAATTGCAGACCTGGTGGCAAAGTCCAGAAGGTGGATGTCTGAGGCAATAACCGTGTTTATGTCCCCAACATCTTGTACAATAGCCCCTTGGTCGTCCCACTTTGACCTAACTGCCACCCCCATTCCTGTCACCCCCATTTGTTCTCTCTACACCTCTACATGTCAATACTGACATGCTACATCTGCACAGCAGGATGCATGGTGGTGGCCACCTGCCCACCCTCATTACAGAGCCAGCTTAGGCCCAGACAGGGGAAGGGTCTTCCCAAAGCGGTCAGCAACTTTTCACAACTAAGACACCTCCTGACTATCCTGTGACTGTAAAGCACATGGCAGGGAAGCAGATGAGATTAGGACACCCGTTTCATCTCACTTGAGACATCAACGAGAAATGAGTCAAAGTGAGACATCTCCCCACTGATTCAGGCACAACTCTGTGTGCTGAGTATATCGTAGCTCTGCTTCCCACTGTGCCCCGAGTTCCTTCCTGACCTCCCAAGTGCTTGCTTCCCCACCCAAGGCTGGAGCATCAACCCAGCCCTTGTGCCTGGACTGTGTCCTCTCCTGGACTGTCCCCGCTCCAGGAGGCCCTCTGAGCTGGGGAGGCCGTGCACTGTTCCAACCGTTAGAAAGCCCGGTCTCCTGCCGCAGCCCTTGCCTAAGCCTCAGGGCCGAGTGATTACCCTAAGGGTGCCGGAGCCGCGAGGGGGCCTGGATGTGGCTTTGCACCCTCTGCCTCCCATGTGCCCCATGGGCCCTCACTGTGTCACCCTTGCCAGACATCCAACCTCAGACCCATGTCAGACCCCAGACCCCAGTACCTTTCCTCTCCTCCTGCACCCTCCCCCGAGATTCTCTGTCATTATCTCTGGAAAGTGAGGCTTGTGCATCATCATTAATGGGCTAAACAGCAGGGTCAGCGAGGCAGGTAGCAGTAAACGCAGCAATTACGGCCGCGCCTCCATCCGAGCGCCTTCGCTCCCAATCCATCTCCCCTCATCACCGGGCGGCGCTGAGCCGGCCCTGCCTTCATTACATTAATCAGGTTAATTCCAAGTTAGAGTCCACATTCTAATCAAAAGGCAGTCAACAGGGGTAGGGTGCTGGGGGGAGAGGGAAGAGCTGTCCTCCCAAGGAGTGGGGGTCGACAGCAGGTATCCCGCCGGACACCTGACAGCCTGGCCTCCGGGGCCCATCCTTCCGGGGGCGGCCCCCCGCCCCGTGTCTGGGCGTGCTCTTGAGCCCTCACTTGCACCCTGGACTCAAGCCAGGGCTGAGGCTCTGAGTATGTGGCTAGAGGCGAGGGAGAGTCTCTCCTGGTGTCTCTACTGCGGTTCACACCATCATGTACAGAGGCGGCAGGTTGCCGACGAGAATGCCACCTGCAGACCCGGTGTACAACCTGCAGCTCTGAGAGTCACCTCCTGAGAAACCCAGGGCCATGGGGAGTTGGCGGAGGGAGAACAGAGGCCAGGACCCACACTGCAACTCACAGAGCATCGAAGGAGGAAACAGATCAGCAGCCCTGCCTCTGCCCCAGTCAGCCCCGTCAGCCCCAACACATGGGAGGACTCCCCAGATTTGTCTCCCCTCCGCTGGATCACCATCTGTTTCCACAGCTTCCGAGGTCACCACATTGCTGATGACCCTCTTCCCCAAAACCTTCCCCATGTGAGAAATTCCACATGGAATCAGGAGCATGGGAGAAATTGTTCAGAAGCTTCTCTCTCAGGTATTTTTGCAACAAGTCCCTCCTATATCTGGCCCAAGCTAGAAGTCTTGGAAGTCATTTGAGAACCTCTTCCTGGGGCCCTTGATTACTTTACTAGGACCACAAATGTAGTGGCTTAATAAGACATCAACTTATTATCTTTCTGTTATGGCGGTCAGAGGCTAAAGTGGTCCTGACGGAGTTCAAGTCCAGGTGTTGACAGGGCTCCCTGCCCGCTGGGGGTTGGAGGGCAGATTCTGTTCCCTTGTCTTTTCCAGTTTCTGGAGGCACCTGCACTCCATGACTCTAGACCCTCTTCTCCATCTTCAAAATCATAGTAGCTTCAACTCTGGCTCTGAGCCTCCTGCCACCCCTTCGTGTGAGTATAGAGGACATGTGAGTATATTGGTTTCTCCCAGATCATCTAGAGTAATCTTCAGGACTTGATTAGCAACCTTAATTCCATCTGCACCCCTAATCCCCTTTATTGTGTAACAACACATTCATAGTTTCTTGGGACTAGGATCTGGACATTGAGGGACTGTTATTCTGGCTACCACAAACCCAAAATGCCCTGCTTATCTTCAAGACCTTTAATTCTATGCTTGTAAAAATACCCTTCCTCTGTCGGTTGTTATATTCTTCACCTTGGATTGTGTGAATCCATCTCCCAGGTGATATTTTTATTGTTCCCAGCATTTCTTACCCTAAGCCTACTTCCGATTTCCATGCAATGGTTCATCCAATGAGATACTTTAGTAGGTAGACAGAGCTCTCTTATCCTTCAGAAGAATAATTCCGAGGTTCATGATTCCTGAAGGATCCCCAAGGGTTAAGCACCTGTTGACTACAATGGCAGACAATTTTCTTGTTTCATACTACACGCTCCCTCCATTCTTCTACCTGGAGTCACCTCCCAAATAAACTGCCTTCATCCAAAGCCTAGTTTTGGCTCTGATTTGGAGAGAAATCAAACTAATATATCTCTAAAGAGGAAATCAGTAACTCCTGCCTTAATGTTGAAGTATGCACATGTAGGCTGCTACTCGGTGCTCTGTATCCCCCAACTCACCTCTCAGTCTCACCAGCTTCTGCATCCATCATCCTATACACCCCACACCAGATTCCACCGCAAACTGTCACATCCCCCAGGCTTCACTCACGCTGAGAACTCTGTACAGATCTTGCGCCCTCGGCTCCCCCACATGCATGTCTCAGAGCTGACCTCTAGCAACATAGCTGAAATTGAACTCAAATCCTCATCTGAGTTCTCTTTCCTAACTTTCTCTCCGTTTCCTTCTGTTTTTTCTGATTCTTCAGCTTTTCCTGACTCTCTTTCTTCCCCTGGTCTCATATATGTGTGTGTGTGTGTGTGTGTGTGTGTGTGTGTGTGTGTGTGTGTGTGTGTGTGTGTGAGATCTTCAGGCTCTTGCCCTTGACCCCTTCTTTTCATGATCTCAACACTTTCCTGGAGGTATCATCTGTTCCTGTGGCATTATTTACCTAGACAAGCTGGGGATCCTTCTCTTTTTCAGCTCCAGGTTGGAGCTCTCTGCTGAGCCCCAGATTCCTATTTAGCTGTCTGCTAGATACCTCAGCCTGATCCTATCACAGCTGAAACCCCACATGTTTAAGACCTCATCCCCCAACTTGCTCTTCGTCAGAGTCTCTTCATGGAACCACCTACTACCTAGACGTTTTTAACCTTGAATACTTTCTGCCCTGTTCCCTTTCCAACTACTGCCCATTTTTGCTTAACCGGTTCTCTCTTCCTTCCTGCCTCAGACTCTCACAATCTCGCCTCCGAAACTTCCAAAGGTTGTGCCTAGTTGTCTTACCTCTGGTCTTGCCTTCTGCAACCCAGCCTCCACACAGCAGTGAGGCCTTTGGAACCTACAGATCTGGTAGAGTGGGCTTCCCACCCAACACCGAAGGAAAAGCCCACATTCCTTAGTGTGATTGCAGCCCTTTCTGCTGGGGTCTGCCCTGCTGAGCAGTCGTGCTCTGCTCACAGCCCCATCAATCCCATCTCTACTTGGAAACATAATCTTTTAAGCCACCTCGTCCTGGAGGTCTTCCAGAATTGCTTCCCCAGCAATCCACGTGTCACAGAACTGTGACATTTACAGAGCAGCCTGTCCTCCCGGTTGAACTCTGACTCCTTGAGGCGTGGGGCCGCACCTGAGCTACTGTTGCCCGTTGCAGTGTGTCTGCCTCTTAGCTGCAGTAGATTCAGTGCTTACTGAACGAATAAATTAATAGATGTTTGGTTTCACACACAGGGTCATTCTTACCTATAGAATGGGACGCATGTTGTCACTGTATTTGTGGCTACACAGCAGACACAACCAGCAGACACAGCCTCCATCCTCACCCTGTTTCCGTGTAGGAGGAGTCACACTCTGCTGTCACCTGCCTTCAGCCAAATGCCAACATTCACCCACATACCCACCTCCACGTCAGCTCAGTCACTACAGTCACACCCACGCAGACATGCACAGTCACCAACACTCCCACACGGTCCTCCAGACAATCCACACAGGGCCACACAGACACCGTCACACACACAGCTCCAAACACCTCGCGGGCATACTTCATCTCCAATGGTGAGCAAATGCTGTTGATTTTCATTAATCTGCAGACTCTGTGTTTGCCAGTCTCTCTGGCTCCCCCTCTCCCTCTTCTCCACTCTCTCTCTTTCTGCTCGGAGGCAGGTGAGCGCATCAATTTTCTCCTCGTCTGTGGCAGTTAAATTAAATGGAATCGGCCTGATTGCTGAAAATCAAAGGGAAGGCTGATAAAGCAATTAAATCCCTCTAATTCCTCGTCCTGAAAGGTGCAGCGGCTCTGAAGCTAATTAACTTCATAATGAAAATCCTTCTTCACCCTTTTAGGCTCTTCTCCCCGGGTCTCCTCTCCTCTCCTTCTCTCCTTCTAGGGAGAAGCTGGTTACTAAGGAAGAGCTGGATCAGCAGCATTAAAAGTCAGAACTCTGGAGAGTCTGGGAGGGGAGGGAGGGAGCTTTCCTGTGCTCCCAAACCCAGCTCCCTTCCTCACCCCTTCACCACTCACTGCCCGCCCTCCATACCCAGGCCCACGATCCAGGTGCCTGCTTACCTCCCAAGCTTCTGCTTAACATTCTGGCATCATTGCTACTCCAAACACCTAGCACTATGCCAGCGCCACCCCGTCTCCAGTACCGAGTTTTCCACCTCCAATATCTAGTCTGCCCTAACCCAGACACCCAGCCCTCCACAAACATCACAGCCATCTTCAGCAGCTCCAGTCCACACTAACACTCAGCTCTACCTCAGTACCTGGGCTTACCTGAACTCAGTGCTCCCGACACAACTCTGTCTCATACCAACCCTACCCATCCCGAGCCGCACTCCCCACCAGCCCTGTCTCAGCACCAGCCTAGGGCACGATCTCTCTAATGCACAGCCTACAATTTTGAGCAATACTACACTAGGCACTCCAGCTATGGAGACAAACCAAACAAAGAAGCCAGACCCTAAAGGACCCCCTTATGTAGAGGTCGAGACAAAGGAAAAGACACGGAGCCAATATAGCCTTCCTAAAGAGCAGGCCATGACAGGCGCCCTAGAGGGCTCTGGCTGACAGAGAAGGCCCCGTATGGAGGCAGTTGAGCTATGACACAGGAGTGAGCAGGACTCACTGGTGGGAGAGGGGTAGTGGTATCGGGAGAAACGTGTAAGACTTGAAGGTGGCTGAGGGCAGGGGTTAATCAGGAGTTGGGGGTCAGTTGGGAATGATGGACCCCGGGGCATCTGGGAAGCTTGTCTGGAGATGAAGCTGGGTAACAGGGCAGGGGCCAGATCATGAAGGGATTTGAAGACCTGGCAGAAATCTTGTTCTTTTGAGCAATGTCAGGACCTTGGGAAGAATATACATAGATAGAACCAGAATCTGTTGGCAGGGGAGCAGAGGCTGGGAGCCTACTGCCTTGCACACATGCGAGGGGCTCTGGGCACACTGGCTGGGAGAGGCCTGGAGAGTGGACACCACAGGAGCCATCACAGCTGTCTCGGGCATAAGAGCAAGTACTCCATGACCTCCACAATGTGACAGACACAAGAGACCCTGGTGCTACACTCGCCCTCTGGGCCTGGTGCTCTAGCACCTCCTCTCTTCTGCCTCTGGAAGTTCATCCACCCTCAGATGACCACCTCCCCACCCATGACTGTGAGCCCTACGGGGGAAGGTGCAGCCTGTCTCGTCACGATCACATCCGTGGCCCAGTCTAGCACAGACCCTCAGTCCAGATTTGTTGACTAATACACAGAAATGAACAATGGCTTCTACGTCTGCATCTAAACACGGGCATTCCCTGTATCCCACTATCAACCAGCACCTCCACTTCCTGTTGCCCCCTCCCATTCAACATCTCCAAAGTCAAACCCAGCCTTCCCCCCAGGCCACCCCAATCCTGCTCCCCTTCCAAGGCATCTTCCATCTAGTGACCAAGTCAAAGGCAGGGCTTCACTCTCTCCCACCCCTATGTCCACACCGAGCCAGTCTCCAGCCTTCCCAGTCTCCCTTCCTCCAGCCACTGTAACCTCCAGCCGTCACCACTCACTGTCTCTCGTGGACGACTGGACTCCTCGCCTGACTGGTCTCCCTGATGAGTCTCCACTGCCTCACTTCATCCTCCAGAACAATTGCTCTGAAGTAGACAACAGGGCACCACCACTAGCCTGCCTCTAACCCCAGGGGGCTCCTCCTTACCCACAGAACAAGGGCCAAGCCCCTGAGGCAGCCCAAGGGCAAACGGCTACCAAACATCTGAATTTAAATCAGGGTGGTGGCTCGTGCCTCCCCCACCTTTGTCCAGCCTGCTCCCCAATACTACATAATCTACTTGGTAAAACACTCATCTCCCAAGACTCCCTGAAACTTTCTTTACAGATTCTATTTTGTTCTTGTTCCCCTTTACATTTTTCTGTGCCTTTTTGCAGGGTATTATTTTTGTAAGCAGGAGGAGAAGGTACTTTGATGAAGCTGAGCACCCCCTCGTCATTAAAGTTTCTCATCAGATATTTCATATACACTAAAAGGCACCCCTTGCCATATAATCCTGCCTTCTATGGGCCTCACTGGAGTCTTTCTCCCATCCCCTTATCTGCTTGCAACCCATGAAAAACATCTCCCAGGCGGGAAGGAGACCCTCAAGAGCAGAGTCTATAGCATCTTGTTGTATACATTAGCACAGCGTGTGGCAGGTCACGATTGCTACACAAATGCATGACCAAGAGCTCTGAGAAGGAGCCAAGGGTTTGGTCCAACGACAGCATCTGCGAAGAAATGGTCTTGGAGGATGTGAGGGGCAGCCCTGGGCCCCGTCACTTGCCACTGTCACCAGCCAAGCCCGGGCGGGCCTCCTTGTCATGAAGGGAAGGGTGGTAATAGAGTTTCCCAAATGCAAAAGATGGCCTGGGGTCCCAGCCCCACCCCAGCCCTGCCTGGTCTCCACTTTCAGAGACCCCAGAGGAACGACCAGAGCCACAAGGAGAGAAGAGCGCTGGCAGAGAGGGTCAGAAACGTGGGGAAGGCCACGGAGGGCAGGGCGGGGCAGGCGGCCTGCATGAAGACGCGGTCAGGGACAGAGAAACCCGCGGCAGAAGCTCAGGAAGGGCAGATGGACACTGCGCGGGGTGGGCAGGGAGGTAGGGACTGGAGGGCAGGCCCAGGGAGGAAGAAGAGGGAAGCCGCCCCCCCACCCCCGCAGGTGGCGCCCCATCCTGAGCGGGCTCCCCACCCCACTCCAGAGCCGCAGGGCGGCACTCAGCAGGGGGCAGATGAGGCTGTGCTGTGAGTGATGGGCGCTGAGTTGGGCCCAGATTCGCGGAGCTTGGAGGGGCTGGCGCAGCTCCCAGACCAGAAGGGGTTGGGCTGGGTGTATGCAGGCCGGATGGGCAGTGGGAAGGGAGAGGTGTCTCTTGGAGGAAGGACCTGGCTTTCTTCTCAGAGCCCCAGAGGAGTGCAGGCAACTTAAGACTCAGGGTGGGTGCTGGGGGACTTGAGAGGCGTCTGTGTAGGGCCTGACTCATCTGCATGGTGCAGGGTCCCCTGAAGGGGTGTCACACACCGGGAGGGACTAGGTGTGCATGTTGCAAACCTCCTGAAATTGCCAGAGTGCGTGTGTGTGCCTGCATGCAAGTACACAGCACCCCACCCCAGTCCCACACCCAGGACAAACCCCGAGAGGTAGCAGGATGTACCTACTCAGCAGTTTGAGCGCCTACTCTGTGCGGCAACTTGTCTGCCCCACTCACACACTCGGCTCACCCCACACCACACTCAGCCCACCCCGCCCCAGCCACACAGCCTCCCACCTTCCTCACCGCACGAACCCATGCGTCACTCACACGTGCACAGGTTCCACATCCCAGTCACCATCAAAGCTGCCGCAGAAAGCCACCAGCCCTCGGTCACTCCCTCCCAGTTTCTCCCAGGGAAAGTCGGGCCATCGGCTCAGACCTGACTCATCACACGGGGATCTCAGTCTCCCCACACCCGGCTCGTGCGTACAGGCGCCCCAACATGCACACCTGCACATCGCTCAGTTTGGCAGGTGGGAGGGGCGGATAACCTCCGAGGTCAGGAACCAGGCATCTGAGTCTCGGTTTTAAGAGAGAAAAAGACAGTTTTAGGCTGCTGGGCTCATGGAGGCAGATCTGTGACCCAAGTGCCAGAGTCCAGCGAGGTCAACCATGGAGTCCAGATCTCTTGGGGACAACAGGGGCCGTTCCGCTGACTCAAGCCCCCCCACACACACACTATCTCCAGACATCCTTCGCCTCTCTGCCAGGGTCCAGTCCCCTTCAGTCCCTACAGCCACCCCCTCCCGGCCCCCTCCTGTCAGCTCATTCTCTTTCCATCTGCATCCCTCTCCTCCCCCTCTCCGACCCCCCCATCTCCGCCCCCCCAGCCTCGGTGATAAAAGAGCCAGATTGGAGCGGGTGCCACGCAGCTTCATTCCCCACCATATGGGCCCAAAAGCCAAATCGTCAGCTAAGCGATTAAATCAAGTATGTCGAACAAAATGTTATGAACTGACATTATGGGTATATAATTTTATGCCATTTGTTGCCATCTGTTTATCTAAACAGCCCCCTTTCCACACAGACATACAGACTCACACCTTTCCTCCCACACACCCCACTCCTCAGGACCCCCCCCAACCCCCAACCAGAGCCAAGGGTCATGGGCAAGAAGACAGGTGGCTGGAGTTGCAGGATTGGGGGACCTGGGGTTCTGGGGGATCAGAGGGAAAAAAAGGGTGGGGGACAGCAGTCTCAGAAGACAGAAGGATGGGAAAGTAGGGGTCAGGTTTGCTCACCGGCCTGGGGGGGCCAAGGCACCTGGGGGACAGGAAGGAGTCAGGAGTCCCAGGCATAAAGAGCATGGCTGGCCCTAGAACGAGAGCTGTGGGCTGGGGCCGGGCGCCTCCCTGGCAAGCCTCCAGCCTGGCACCTCCCTGGCAAGCCTCCAGCCTGGCACGTGTGAGTGCGTGGCAGGGGGCAGGCATGCGAGCAGCAGCGGAGCACACCCTTGACTGTGGGAGCTTTCTCTCCCTGCCCCGTCCACCCCGGGGGCCCAAGGCTCTGGGAGTCTTGTGGCGAGGCCTGACTCTTCCTGGGACCACAGGCCCAGGCCAGGGGTCCAGAAGCTCCAGTCGGAGTCACGCACGTCACCTCCTCAGGAAGCCCCAAGGCAGGTCCTCCATGAAGCCCTCTCGTCCCACCAGTCCCCAATAACGTCAGTGTTTGGACCGACCCCCTTAAGACCAGGTGTGTGATCCCATGAGCTTAAGTGCACGCTCCCAGTCACAGAGCCTCAGCCCACCTGCCCCCTACTGCTCCTGGACCCTGCCCTATGCCTATGTCTGTGGGCACTGCAGGCCCCTACCTGGTCCGCCACACACAATGGGTCTCTCCCACCCTTACAGTTAGTCCCTCATCGCTCAGTCTGTGAGCCTCTAACTCTAGCCCTCTGACTCCCTGAGCTGCAGCACTGGGCCTCAGGAAAGTCCAGCCAGAGGGCAGCAGTTCCAGAGACCGGCACAGGCCAGTTGAGATGAGGAGCTACACAGGGCAAAGCAGTGGACCCCAGGGACTCCGAGAGTGGATGTTAAGTGACCCTGGGGCTGGGAATCCTTGGGGCTCTTTCCAAGGAGCCACCACAAGAGGGTCCCTTGGGTCAAGAAGTGTGAAGAAGGGGAGGGAGGGAGGGAGGCCTCATGCCTGCCGACAAGGCTAACCCAGGAGGGCAAGTGGGTAAAAGCCCAGCTGAAGGGTGCCCTGGGAAGAGGGGGGGAACCTTTCCGAGGTTGGTTAAAACACTGCTCTCAACAGGCACACAGGGGCAGGCCCCACTCACCCCTGCCCACACATGGCCAGGGTCCCAGGGTGCCTCCTCAAGGTCACACACACCCCCACCATCAAGAGCAGTGTTGCTTGCAAAACAATAGTTGGAAGCTCACTGAGCCCCAAGCCAGGCCTTCCAAACCCCAGTCTCTTCCAGGGCTCCCCCAGGTGGGTGTGCACAAAGAGGCACCCCAAGCCTGGGCTCCCGCTCCGCAGGGTGACCAGACGCAGCCACCTGGCCTCTCTCTAGGTTTCTGCGCTGCTGCAGGAGACTCCACCACACAGGTGAGGGGCCCGCGCGGGGCAGAAGCATTCCGGAAGGCAGAGAGAGAAGGCGAGGCTGAGACAGGAGGTGAGGAAGCAGACACAGTCAAAGGCCAGGGAGAGAAAGAAAGAGAAAGACAAAAGGGAAGAAAGACTTGAAGACCGGGCGCCAGAGCGGACCGCCGCGAGAGCGAGGGGACGCCGCGGGCGGGCGGGAGGGGGCGCCCGGGGGGCTCTGGGGCCTCCCTCTGCCGCGGCCCAGCTGCGTCCGAAGCCACTGAAGGGCCTCGCGGTCTGGGGCGGACACGGGCTCGGTCACTGTCCCCGCTGACCTGCGGGGTCCTCGGCGGGGCCGTGTCTCTGCCTCAGGCCCCCGGGCGTGGCTGCCCTGCGACGCTGCCAGCGTGAGGACGTGGGGTCCCTTTGAGAACGGGCCCAAGAGAGGCGGGGACAGCTCGGAGCGCCCCGCAAACAGAAGCCGAGCGCTGACTGTGGTGGGACGTCCAGGCCCAGTCCTGGCTGCTCCGGACGTCGCAAAGATCTGACCCTAAGCGCCCGCGCCCGCTGCCACGTGCCCACGGGCTCCTGCCCGGCTCCCACCTGGCACACCGCCCCATGCCCTACCCCCAACCCCGGAGCTGTCCCCAGCCGTCTCCCGCCGCGCCTGGCAGCTGAGCAGGGCCAGGCCTCGCCCGCAGCGGCTCCGCTTCCACGTGGTCAGGGCGAGGCGGGCACGGGCCATCTCGCTCACGCTGGCCGGCTCGCCGTGGCCCGGCTTGGCTGCCCTGCCCTCTGCAGAGGGGGCCTGCCGGGGCGAGAGC
>NW_004567112.1:18002730-18005457 GCF_000260355.1 Condylura cristata | reverse complement strand
GCTGAGGATGTAAAAGCTCATTTTGCTGGTAATTTACTCTCCTGCTTTTGGGCCGCTCCGCCTGCCGCTGCCGCCCGCCCGGGCTGCCTGTTCCAATATTAGATATAAACAAGTAAACTGTGTAATGGATCACATTAAGCAGGCCTTGCGTCTTGAGGCAGGATTTAATTTGCATGGCAGATTAGCTTGTCTTCCCAGCAAGGCACCCCGGGGCACCCCGAGCTGTAATAGGATCCCGCCTCTTAGAGCCCATTAAGGCAATTGAGAGCGCCTCCTAATCTCCCTCCCTGCCCTGCACCAGCACCCCCTCCTGCTGGACTGGGGAAGGCTTATCATGGCCGGACCCCCAGCTTCCAACCCCCATCCCAGGCGCCACCTCGCCCTGCAAGTGGTGACCCCGAACCTCCCAACCTCCCGAGTTGCAGGCTTTCCGTCTTAACTCAGCACCCACTCTCGGAAACTTTCTCTCTCCACACCCCAACTCTGCTTTCAGAGGCCCCCCACTGCTCTGAACTCACTTTTTCTCATTCCCCCCAATTCTTTCCAAACTCCAGGCCAGTGATCAGATGTGCAGCTTTTCCTCTTCTTCTTGGCTGTCCATATTTCTCCACCTATCAGTCCACTTGTTAGCCAAGGTCAGAGATTAGAATATCTTCCATCCCTTTCTACAGTTTTTCATTTAACAATGATTTATCCAGTTCCCGCATCCTTTATAATATTGTCCCATTACAGAACTAAGAATAGGACTCACTATCTGTGGACACTGGTGTTCAAGTAACAGTTTGACTTCGAACTGGGAAGGGTTACAAACACCCTCATTCCTGGGTACTTTAAAGTTTGGAAGTGCCACACACTCCCAGTCACTAAGCCTCACATATCAGGTCATGTTCAAATCTGCCTCATTTTAAGGCTGACAAACAGGGACCCAGAGAGGAGAAATGACTTGACTGAGGGCAAACAACCACTAAGCTTCGCTCAGGGACTCAACTCAGGTCTCCCTGACCCCTGCTGTGATCTTTCTGATACGCTCAGTGCTGGGGGCCTGCTGGGGTCAAGGACCCCCAGTCCAAGACCAAAGAGTATGCCAGGATCTGAGGCAGAATTAAGACAGCAATGGGGCCCTCCCTGGTGGCGTAAAGGGTTAGGACTCAGCACTGCAAACTGGCCGCAGCCACCTCAGTGTGAGTTCGATCCCCCCAAGGTGACCCACAGGGCACAGCAGACCTCTCCTGACCCGCCCCCTGCTCCCCTCAGCAGTGTACTTCGTCGATCTGCCTGTTCTGCTCCCCACTCTGTCTCTGGTGAAGCCTCTCGCCACCCCTGAGAGGGTTCTGGCCTGTACCCCAGTTCTGTCTCTGGTGAATCCACTCACTGCCCCTGCACCTCTGGCTTGTATCCCAGTTCTGTGCGCATAAATAAATAAATCTTGAAAAAAAAAAAAAGACAACAATGGCTATCCAGCCCCTTTCCGCAGTATACTACAGGGTAGATGGAAGACGTGCCATGCCTCAGTTTCCTCACTCATTGAACAGAAATTGCTCCTGCAGTGCAGCTACATAACACTTGTTATGAAGACAAAAGAGCCAAAGGCTAGTGGCATCAGAAACTAGAAAGATTAGGGCCAGATGTGGAGAAGGGCCGGCAGCCTGTGGAGCAGCAAGCTGGGTCCCCTCACCTTGGCAAGCCACTGGGCTGCTGGTGCTGGGCTGGGGCGGGGAGATCTGGAGCCTGCGAGGGAAATGGGGCCCAGGGTGGGTGGGTACGGGGCCAGGCCAGTGGAGAAGGGTCAGTTCAGCCCTGCTCAGCTGACAAAGGGTCCTTGTTGTGGGTAATGGGACTCCCCTGGCAGCTTTATTTGCTGTCAGTGGCTTTTATTAAAGTCTCCAGTTTCAGACCCTCCAACCTCCAGCCATTGTGTGTGTTCCCCCAGGCCCTGCCCCCAGCTCCTGACTAGGCTGCCTCTGAAGGGCCCCCTTGCCCTGTCTCCCCGGCCCCAGGCCCCCCAGCCACCAGCCTCCCACCTCCTCCACCTCCCAGCGAGATGCCGTGCCCTCGAGGGGAATGTCGCAGCACCCAAACAGACCCACTCTCCCAACCGTTGTGGCAGGTGCAAGGGGCGAGGGCCTCGCCTCGAGTCAGGCTGGGCAGAACGCACAGCGAGGCACAGGGATGAGCACTGCACGTGTCTTTGAGGGGTGTGCACCCCTCTGCTCCCTCCGTTCGTCTCTGCACACAGAAATATACAGATACTCTGGGGACATGTGCTGCTTAGGATTGAGGCAGGGTGGGGGCTACAGTTTGATTCCATAAATAATTAGGGACACGTATGTCCAGGGCACCCCGTCAGTGCCAGGGGGAGGGGATGGGGAAGTGTCCCCCAAGCTGGTAGTGGCTCCATGCTCCCTTCTCTCCTTCATCGCAGGGTGGTGTTAGCCAGCGGAAGGAAAGGGGCCTAGGAAGCTGGCTCAGCCTTCACCCTCGAGGGGCTCAGGAGAGCCTCGAATGCACTGAACATGAGCACCCAGATCCAAGCCCTTCCTCTGTAACCTAGCACCCCAGTCCTGAATGCACAGCCCAGACCCCAGCCGCTGAGGCCTGGTCCTCACACACCTCCTTCCCAGAGAACGCACTTGAGCTTGGGGTGTTGAGAGGGAAACCCACTCCAGGCTTTTCAGGAGGAGCCCCTGAAAGCACAAGTCTGGGGTGAAATGGGTGCTTGACCCCAGG
>NW_004567112.1:18000184-18002145 GCF_000260355.1 Condylura cristata | reverse complement strand
CACCCCCACCCCACACACACAGGGCGTGGGGAGCAGGAAGAGTGGCCATCCTTCTCCATTGCTCCCACTTGTGCAGCTGGGCTTGGCGTGAGGGCCCGGCCAGAGACCACGTGCGGGTTGGCGGGGGTGTGGGCGTCAGCGCCTGTGCACGCATCCACGTGATGTGGGGTCCGTGTGTCCGCAGCTGGGCGTCCACCCACGCGTCCGTGGTATGTCTTTTCCCGGGGGTGCGCTCTGGCGAACAGCGGTTTATATCAGGCGTCGATGTTGAAGGTGGCGACACAGAATTGTTGCGGAATGTTTGTCCTACAGTGGGGTGCGCCAGTGCTTGGGAGGGGGAGGCAGGGGTCCACACAGCTCTCTGGGGTCTTCTGAGCTCCTGGCTCGGCCTGTGCTAGGCCATTTGGGGAGCGCCCGTGCTTTATGGTGCGCGGGTGAAAAATGGAAATGCTAATAAGTAGTCGTTAAGTTGTCTTGCAAAAATGTTAAATGATAAATTGGGTAATGTTATTGTTGAAATGAAATATGTAAAATAAATGAGTTATTTATTTCTAATAAATATTTTGTTTACGATATATTTGTAGGGGTGTTAATTATTTTCCCCCTCAATCGGGGCAACGTATAAATTCTAATAAAGTGCAGGCCGTGGTGAAGGCAGTGGTGATGGTGGTGGCTCCTTCAGGCCAAGCTGCTAGAGGACCTGGGCCCATGATGGATGTGCCAGTCACAGGACCGCTCTACTCACTGCTGCGGCAGGATGCCCGGTGTGGACTGCTTTCTCTCTTAAAAAAAGCAAAGCAGAGGAAAGGAGAGTCAGGGGTGGGGCCTGGGGAGGACACACAGGCAGGGCTGGCAGAGGCACTGACGCAATGACGCGGCCTCCCCAGGCTGGGCCCACTCCCTGGCTAGCTGCACGGACCCCTTCCGGGAGGCAGAAATAGACACACAAGCAAGCCATGTGGGAGGAGTGGCAAGCCCCCAGACCAAGCAGCACTGAGCCCTGTACCCCAGTCGGGGTGTCCGGGATAAGGGCTGCGGTTCCAACGCTCATCAAAACGTCCTCCTCCCTCCCCTCACGAGGACACCCCGCTCGCTCTAGACCGTGGCTTCTCTACCCCTTCCTGTGCAGGGACTAACTCCCCAGGGTGTCCTGGAGAATCTTGGTTTAGCCCCCTGAGAGGCCGTCAGGTCAGAAGTCCAGCTAGTCCCTGGCTGGCCCTGAGGCTGCAGTGTGTGGGGCGTGGGTGGGGGATGAGTACATTCCCCTCAGAACAGGCTGCCTCCCCCTGGGTGTTATCTCCCCCTGGGTAATAAAACTGCGGAGGCAGAACGCCTGGTGGGCAGGGACAAGGGCAGGGCAGGGGACGCTGGGCCACTCTGTCCCTGCCGCAGGCATCAGCCCCCTCCCCCTCCCGGCAGGCCCCCTCCCCCACCTCCTGGGGCTGATCTGGGCTCAAATTTCTCCCCACGTGGCTCTAGGCTGACCTCCAACCAGGGACCTCAACTACTTAGCACGGCCCTTTCCCAGGGTGACAGACCGTGGTGGGGGTTATACCCCAAAGGGGCTGGGATTGGGCAGATTCAGGGGGTTCTGTGGGTGTCCTGGGGTTGCGGTAGGAAGGCATGCAATGCCTTCCAGGCTAGGGTCTCCCAAGGCCTGCTGGGGCGGGACACCTGTGGTTCTTCCAACCACCTGCCATTTCCCAACACCCAAGCTAAATCCTTAGGACCCCCTCTGGGGGGGCTCCAGAAAGTGGCCCTCTGCACAAACAGGTGTGAGCCACGTCCCCACATGTGCACGTGCCACACGGTCTGGTATGACGACAAGACCTTCAGCATGGGACTCGGGAAAGGGCAAATTGGCAACCCAGAGTTGCACAGGCAGACGGGCCCATTGGGTCCGACAAGGATACAGGAGCGGCGTGCAGGCACACGAAGGGCTTGCTTGGTGCAGGTCCCAG
>NW_004567112.1:17994173-17999849 GCF_000260355.1 Condylura cristata | reverse complement strand
GCTGCATGACTCTGAGTTCTTTTCAAAATGTGTTAAATCTTTGATCATCATTTGTTTAAACTGTATAAATAATCCACCCGGTTTTAATAGGATTTTTCTATGAATCGGCAACAAAGCATGAAATGTGATATTTTCACCATGAGTAGTTAGGAAATTAGTCACCTCTGTCCATGGCTCTCTGCTGGCTGGAGACCCCATTCTGTCTGGGCTCTCTCCACCCTCCACCTACGCCATCCGAGGCTCTTCAAATGCTACCACTTGGGTTCCAGCCTGTGGGGGGGCGCCCAGTGGGAGAAGTCTGCAGTGTCGCTCTGGACGTGCCGGTCATCTGCAGGTCTGAGCGCCGAGACCAGGCTGCCCAAGTCCCTGTGCCCCAGACTCCTCAGCTCTGACAGAAGATCTCCAAATCTCTCAATCCTACTGTGGGGATTTCAGGGTTTCAGGGTGGACAGCGGGTTGAGGGAGAGTTATTTGGGGCAGAGTGGTGGGATGAGGCAGAGGGCTCTCCCTTCTCCCTACTCCCCGAGGCGCTCCACAGCTCCAGGGGGCTGGTTTGTCTCCCGGGGATCCCATGCAGTCTGGGAACAGCCCTCTTGGTGAAGCCCTCCTGGTGGCGAGAAATGGTCAGAGCCAGGGAAGCAGGAAATGGGGCTTCAGAGATGAGTTGGGGTGGGGGGTCCCAGGTAGGAATCAGACGTGGAGAAACCTGAGATCCGCTGAGATCCGAGGAGGACCAGGAGCAACGCTAGAGTGACTAAATGTGCCAGAGACGCTTTTTTTTACTTAGGGGGAGAAAATGGTTTGGGTCATGAGAAGGAACCACGTACATTTGAAACCTACAGATAAGAGTCAGCTCTACCTCTCCACAAAGGCAACTTTCAATCCCACTTCCATATGACCCCGGAGCCTGGCCCCAGCCCCAAGTCCAGCAGCCCCCACCTGCCCTCTTCTGCCCTGGTGCCGTGGTGCAAGAAGCCGTGGTGGTGACCGAGGGCCCCAGCATGGAGCAGGTGGACTGAAGCACCCAGCCAAGGCCTGGTCCCTCCCAGGTCTCAGGCAGAAGCCTGACAGGGAGGCTCAGCCCTCAGAGCTGGGCATGGCTGTGAGGGAGGAGGATGTGGGGTCCCCTCTTGCACCACAGTCCACGTGCTCCAAGCTGAGAAAGCCCCTTCCTTTCTGCCCCCTGCCCCTGGCCTGAGATGAATAAAACTCAGGGGGTAGAGGGGGCTATTCATGGGACCAGAGAATGTGTGAGCTGCCCAGCAGCCCCCTCTCATTAGGGGACCCCCGTCAGGTGGCGCTCATTAACTTCAAGTTGTCTCTTGTTTTAAAACTCCAGTGAGGGGGGCCGGGGTGGAGGGGCACATTGTCTGGCTGCTGCCCCAGAGAGATTAGGCGCCCAGGGGGAGGGGGCAGGCAAAGGTCCTTTAATTAGTTACTTTCAAAGGTTCCCTGTCCCCTTTCTCTCAGGTCCCCCTCCAGCCCCCGACTGGGCCCAGCTTCGAGGGGGCGAGGGGGCGGTCTTTTCTGCTTGGCAGAGCTGCCTGGTCAGTCAGCTTAAACCCTCAGTCTTTGTTCCCGCCTGAACAATGGGCCAGTGCCTTGGCCACAAGGCCTGGGCTGGAGGGAGTAGGGCCTACTTCTGTGAGCCTGGAGCCAACTGAGAGGGCTGTGCCGGAGCATCAGGGTGCTTGTGGAGCCCCCAGAACAGGGCCCCGGGCACCGTGAACCCTTTCTGGGCCGAGGAAGAGAACACACGTGCACATGCACACTGGTATCCCCGGCCTAGTCTGGCCTAGTAGAGGAGAAGAAGAGACAAACGTCAATCACTCTCTCCTTCACATAATACATGTCTAAAGGGAACAGCTGGAAACTAGCTCAAGGGTGGGGTCCTCTTCCCTTCGGGGTGACCTGAGAGCTTACTCTTACAGCCATTCAGATCCGAGTCCTAAGCTTGACCCTGCTGCGCACTAGCAAGTTATGGCTCAGAGCCTCAGTGCCGCTCATCTGTAAAATGGGAGAAACAACACCGGCCTCTCAGGTGGCGAGGGTTAAATTAAGTGTAAACTTGCCTGGTGCACCACCCGCCCTCACCACGGCTCTCAAGCTCTCCTGCAACTTGTCCCCACAGCCAGAGCCTGCCCCTAGGCCCTGCACCGGCAGGCTGCAGGCACCACTACCCTGCTACCCTTTGCTTCAGGGGTGCTGGTGGCTGATTTAGGGGAAACTCCTCCTCACCACAAAGTGCTGGGAGTCACACGTGAAGGACACACTTGAAATTGGTGAGTGTGTGGACGGGAAGAAAGATCCCAAGTTGGGAGCGATGGGACAGAGGAAACCACCAAGCAGAAAGGGATAAGGGGGAACTTGGGGAGAAGAGAGAACCATCCCTGGGGTGGGGGGCTTAGCAGGTCCAAAGTTGGGGGGGCAGTCTTGAGGTGGGTTGAAAGGCTGAGTTGCAGGAAAGGGTGGTGATTTGCCTGGGTCAGCAGATTAATGGCACTAACGAAGTTTCCAAGAGTGTGGTGAGTCGGGGGCCGGGGCGTCCATGTGGAAAGGCACATGACTGGGGATTGATCAGACTGAAGATGAAACAGAGAAAGCTTCCCGGGCCGCAGAGGTAGGAAACGCCAAAACTAATTACTGCCCAACCTTCCCAGCCTCCAGATCCCTCCCCCACGGAGGAGGGAAGGGGCTGTGACCTCGCTCTGTGGGTGCTGAACCCCTGGCACACACAGACAGGCCCTCAGTGGGCGGGGGTGCGTGTGACGGAGGCTGCGCGTGGGAGTGAGCCCCAAGGCTGCGCTGACCGTGTGCCTGATGCCCCCCCTCGTGGGGGGGCACCTGGCTTCTCACAGATGCACCCACATTCCTTCCACCTGCCTGACCCCAAGCACCTGTGTCACCAGGAGCAGTTAGGGGCTCATGGGTGGCAGCAGAAGTGGAGCTCCGTGAGGGTCCTGTTCCTCAGTTTTGGCCTTGACGTGCACCTCCACAAATTTGCTAGTTTGGTCAGAGGTTACCCTGGATCACCATTTAGGTGGCCAGTTCCCTGCACACAGAGTTGGCAATTCATCAGCCTCTGGTTAATGGAGGTGTGCCCACAGAGGGAAGGCCCACCTTTACGGAAGTCATCAATTATCGACAGGTTCCTTTTAATAGCCCCTGGTGTTTGTTGAATGAATAAGTGTGGCAGATTGGGCAGTCCTCTCCAGCTTAAAGAATTCACAAAGGATATCAAAGAACTAGATCAAAGGGCAAGAAAACAACTCGTTTAGGATCTAGAGAAGCCCCTAGTTAAAAATCAACAGTTAAGAGGTGATTAGGTGGAAGATAAGGCCCCTTTACAGACTCCTAACACTAACCCAGTAGTTTTCTGCATTTGGGGTCTTTACAGGAGATGGAGGTGGGGGAGGTGGGGAGCAGGAGCCCCCCTGAAGCCTAGATGTAGGACCTTCTTTCCTGCATGTGGAAGGGAAGCCCCTTTCCAAGTAGCATGTGTGTTTGCACCTCCAGAATCAGGACAGAATTTGTGCCTCATGCCACATGTTGAGTGGTGTTATTATAGTTATTAGCAATGATGTTTTATCATAGAGTCACTTTTCCTTTAAATATGTGAGTAAAACAAAAAAAAAAATGGGCGGTTAGCGTAAGTTCTCTGCAATCTATTCCACTTGGAAATCACTTCTAGTCTTATAATTCCAGCCACCAGGCAAACAGGATGCGCATCCTGGCCCTTCCCTGAGCCCCGCAGCCACAACCATTTCACATAGGAAGTAGCTGCCCCACTGGGTCCAGATGGTAGGCCTGTGGGTGCTGTACCCCCAAAGGTACAGCAGAGAGACAGTGACCCCACCGCAGTCTCCAGTCCGCCCCTCCTCCACCCTCCACCCGGTGACTGCCCCCAGCCCACCCGGTGCCCCTGCTGCAGTGTCTATGGGGGAGACGGCTCCTCTTGGGGCCTGCAAGCTTTTGTTAGCGTTATGTGAGCCGCTAGTAACAAGGGCCCTGAAACCTAACTCGACCAAACTCATAAAAGGGGTCACTGTCTCTTTAATTAAAGTTCCCTGTTTGGAGGTTAAAGACAAACCCGTTTGATGGTGCAGGTGTGTGTGTGGAGGGCGGGTGGAGAAGAAGGGTAGTGGGGGCTGGAGGGAAATGGAATTCTCTCCTGGGGGGTCAGGGAGGGGCCTCGCCAGGGCCAGAGTGGCTCGCCCATGGAAAGTCTGATGGGGGGCCCTGAGGGTCCTCAGTTGGTGAGGGTCACAAGGGGAGAAACCAGACAGGAGCATGTTGGCCAGAGCAGCCAGCTCTGACTGCCCCAGCAGCCCTCCTGCTCATACCACCTGCCCTCAGGTCCCCACCTCCATTTTGCCTGTGGACTGCTCCCCCTGTTCCCTCCCCATCCCCTCTTTCAACCCCAAAAGTCCTCCATTAAAGGAGGGCCCAGGGCCCAATCCCATTTCACATAGAAGCGACTTCATCACAGTTTAACATAAAAAGATCAACTGGTATCGACCCGTAATTTGGACCCACGCCACGCTATTGGCAGGAAGACAGAATAAGTTAGGGTGGCCATGTTTCAAAAATTCTCTGTGTGCACTCAATCACGGCCCAGGGAAGGCGGGCGGGTGCGTAATAACCCAGCCGCGCTCTCCATTTCCCCTGTAGATCAATGCTAATACCAGGAGGCCCCGGAAGATGGATGGAACCGACAGGAACCTTGAAATTCCGACACGGGGGCTGGTGCCTCAACCGATAAAGGATTTCACTGCTGCTGGGGTGGGGACACAGAACCCCTGGGGCCACGGGGGACAGCCTGGAGGGGGACAAGGAAGGGGCAAGAGGGGCCAGCCTTCCTTTCACACACAGGCAGTCATGTCCTCACCGACACCCACAGTCACTCACACAGCCACTGACGGATGCACACTCCAGAGCACTGACACGCACGCCAGCAGCTGGCGCTCACCATCACTCACACGCAGCCCCGGCGCCTCCCCAGGGGCCCTGACTCCAAGCAGCCACTCACACAGGTCCCAGCTCAGCACACAGGCGTGCACACACACACAAAGTCAAATATGCATGCCAGAACCAGGGTCTCTGACACCACCAATCACAGACACACCCACCCAGCGGCACCTACTCACTGCTACAGTAAAGCAGAGATACCTGCGCCCACTCGTATAGACACATCCCGGCCTTCCCGGTCTCCCTCTCCATCCCACCCCTTCTTCCTGCAGCCTTCTGATTCTGTTCAGCACCTTGCTGGCTGATGCTTGGGTAGTTGGGGAGCTTTTTAGGAGCCCTAGAAATAAATCTCTAATACCAGACACACAATCCTGCAAACAGACCAGGTCAGAAACCCGCAGGCACAGGGCTGGGAGGCAGGCGGCCAGGGCTCCCAGTGCAGACTGCTGTGTGGCCGTGGGCAGGCCGCTGGCTTTCTCTGAGCCTCTATTTCCACATCTGTAAATAGGACTTGGAGGCGTCCAACTTCTCCTTGCATGTCTGAATTTCTCAGTTCTGGGGCAGATAGAATTCCTTGCAGACTCTCACTTCTTGTCCCAAGAAAGCAACCCCCAGCTTTTGAACACCCAGTCTAGGGTGCCTGCCATGCCCACAGAGGCAGCAGGACCACACTTGCTGCCTGCTCTCCCACCCCCCCCACCCCCTAGC
>NW_004567112.1:17900084-17994073 GCF_000260355.1 Condylura cristata | reverse complement strand
CCTGCCCCAGTGCCAGAAGATCCCATCCTCCCCAGAGCTGGGCGGCAGAGGGCTTCTGAACCCCTTCACTTAGGAGCAGAGAACTGGGGGCACAGCAGAAAGGCAGGAGAGCATGGCGAAGAGTTTGAAGGTGGAGTGGAAAGCAAGAGTTGAGCTACAGAAGGGACTGTCACTGACTGCGAGACCCTCAGAGCTTGCCACTTCTCCGACTCCCTTTTTAAGCTCAGCGCAGGACAAGTCATTTCTGCGGCCTCACACTGACATCTTGTGACCACCTCTGGGATTGCAGGCACTGGAGTAGACGCTGGGTTCCCTGCGGAGCACTGGTCCACCTCAACCCAGACAGCCCCTGATCCTTGGGGACACTGTCCTGTGCTCAGGCCAAGAGAGGCACAGGAGCCTCACACAAACTCAAGCAGAGGCAGGTAGAAGAACAGGTATCTCATTTAGGAAAAGGTTTCAGAGTCACTCAGTGGTAGAAGGGACTGGAGACTGGAGAAAATGAACGTCTAAGGGCTCAGCAGTTCCTGCCAGTTCGAAGACCCAACAAAGTAGACAAACACCACTGGGACCCCCGGGGGGGGGGCTGAAGAAATGCAAACCTTCTCTCCAGGGGTCCTCTGCCAGCAAGAAAAGTCTCAACCCTAGCCTCAGAGAAATGCGTCTGATGGGGAGCAACTGGCCCCCTTCACAGAGAACCTAAGTCTTAGGGAGTGGTGTTGTACGTGATTCTACCCTAAGGTAGAGTCCTCTCAACTTCAGTCCCCAACAAAGATCCCCATCCTATCTGAGAGGCATACATTTGGGGGTTTGGAAGCCCCTAGCTACCCCATTCTCCCATACAAGGATTCGATCTGTGAGTCTAAGAAGAAAAGATTTCTGTGTCTGCTTCAGTAGGCTAGGGCTGGGAAGAATGGGAGGGGGGAGCAGCAGACCCCCACCAGTCAGCCCATCGACTCTGAAGAGGTGTGGTGAGGGATGGGAGTGACCCCAGATCTTCTCTGAGGTAGCCAGTGTTGAAGCCCCAGGCCTGCTCTAACACTTCTCCAGATCACTTCCTTCCACTGGAAGCTCCTGCCACATAGGGGCCAGGACGCAGGGACCTGGAGATGATGGACCCCACACACAAACAGAGGGTGGGTTCTCAGCCTGGACCAGGGAACCCTGAATGTGCGAGGCTGCTGGCTTTGTTGTAAATTAGAGGCTCATTAAGAGAAAGTGAGGAGGGCTCAGTAACAGCTTTCGGGGCCCATCTTTTCGATTTCTTGTTCGGTTTGTTTATTGCGATTGTTCCTGTCTCATAAGCTTATTGCAAAACCAATAAAAATGATCTATGCAGAGAGGGGAGTGCTCTTTTGACTGGTAAGCTGTGCTGGTCCTGGGCCCCACCCCCTCCCTGTGGCTGCAGCCCCAGCCTGGTTGACCAGCTGTCTCCCGCCACGGGGTCAGTAGAGGGTGCCAGATTCCTGCTCACCAGAAACTGTGTCCACCTGCCATGCAGCCACCCTGGGCTACCCTCAGGCCTCCAACCTGGCACCATCATCCCAATGACGGCTGTACCCCAGCCCTCCAGCTCACCTCTAATGGATATACCGGATCTGAGCTGGGCACGTATCAGGGCTCAGTTATGGGGAGGCAGGAGTCCAGGGGAGATCCAGGAATCATCACTGGAATTGGAATTTCAGGTGGGCTTTTGACTCAGTTTGTTCTCTGTACCTCAGTGGGGCTGCTCCCTTCCTAGGGAGCTCCTACCCAGAGGCAGCCCTAAGAGCAGGTAGATGGAACAGAGAAGGCCCCAGAGATTCCCTAAAATCAGAAGTCCTGGCCTTGACCTTGTTGACAGAACAGAAGCTCCTGGCTTCTTCCATGTCCGGGAACCTAGATCTCCAGGGTGTTGACGGTCACCCCCATCCTTATGCCACAAAGACATCAGTATCATTTAGTGACTATCATATATATTTCAGAGACATGAATTTCCTTATGCTGCTGGCACTTGGTATCAGACACCTTCAGAGGAAGTGGGAAGCACAGGGCTGAATGGGAGCAGGAGACCGTCAACAGCCTCCTTCATGGTCCATGAAGAATTTCAGAGCATCAGAGCCAGGAAGGACTTCAGAGACCACTCTGTCCAGCCACTTCACGTCTCAGATCCAGAATCAGGATCAGAGACAAGTCACAGTGACCAGTGACAGAGCTGTGGGGCCCCAGGTAACAGACCTGCGCTCTTGGTTCTGACCAGTCAGAGAGCTCCGCCTCCTTCCCCCAGCATCCCCACAGCTCCAAGTGGCCATCCTTTCCCTCCCTGTTCTAACAACAGACTCCTTTTCTCTAAAGCAAAATCCACAGTACTTCCCTCAAGGCCGAAGTACTGGCTCTGCCCCAGGGCCCCGATGGAGGGTCAACCCAGAACAGGAGCCTTTGGCATCTCTGCCACCTCAGGATCACTGGTCATTCTTCCTTTCTCTGTGTCCTTTGGCCAAGGAGGCCAGGAGGGGAAGGTGCATAGAAAGAGCAGTCTTTGGGAAGCAGAGCATCTCAAGGACTTGGCATATCTTCAGAGAGCATCACACTTTTTTCTTGATCTCTTGTATGGTTTAACAAGCACTCGAAGTAGCACTTAGGTGTGTCAGATACTGTTCTAAGCACTTTAATTTACACATCAGCTAATTGATTGGATTTTATAGTAATTCAATATATATCATATACTAATTTATCGAACCCTCCTAACAACCCTATGATACAGGTTCCATGGTTAACCCCACTTTATAGAAGAGGAAAAAATGTCAGGGCCCTCCCTGGTGTGCAAGGAGTGAAAGCACAGCACTATGAAGCTATCTGGAGCCACGAGTTCAATCCCCGGCCAGGGAGTTGACCCACATGGCGCAATAGACCTCTCCTGTCCTGCCCACTGCTCCCCTCAGCAGTGTATTTCAGTCCATCTGCCTGTCCTGCTCCCCGCTCTGTCTCTGGTGAAGCCTCTCACCCGCTGCACCTCTGGTCTGTTCCCCAGCTCTCGTATGCACAGATAAATAAATCTTTTTTAAAAGAAAAAGAAAAAATGTCAGAGGGGGAAGCAGCTTGCCCACAATCTCACATCCAGGAAATTTTGGCATCACCATTCAAAGCCAGGCAATCCGGCTCTTCTGCACCCCACATGTGCCATCTGTTCCTACAGTGTGAGCACAAGGGCCTCCTGTGGCCAGGGAAGGAAGCCGCTGGCCGGTCAGTGGGATCAGATGACCTCACGACCCCAGCATAGTCTCAAGTCTATTCTTGTTACCCCATCCTGGCCACTTCCACCGTGGGCTTGTTCCAAGGTCAGCCCTTCGCGGTGGGGGTGACCAAAGGAAGCAGACTCAGCTTGGACCGGGGGTCCCTCCTGTCCAGCTCTGTTTGGGGAGCCTTTGGCTGGGTTCTGGGAGGCGAGGCTCCAGGAGTGGTGGCGAGTTCCTGTAGCTCATGGAGCCGCCTCCCTCCCACGTAGCCGCCTGCACTGACATCTCTGAGAAGGCCTTTGATTAAAGAGACAAGTGACTTTGCCCATTCTATTGATCAGAATAAATTACTAGGAACTAATTTATGGGCCTCCCCACAGCCGATGACATGGTGGATTGTGCGCTATTGGTCAGTAAATTGGATTGTCAGGCTAGATTATTGGTTCGTATACAGTTATCTCTCATAGCAATATCAGGCAGCTCAGGTAGTAGAGCAAAATCCTTTCTCTGCTGCCAGATGCCAGGATGTCATGAGGCCTTCTCGAGGGCTGGTGGGGAGGGGCAGGGAGGGAAGGGGAGGAGAGAGGAGGAGAGGCGAGGCGAGGCGAGGCTTCTGTGCAGGATGCTTATTAATTAGTGCAGCATCACAGCATTAAAAGAACATTAGCGTGGAATCGTCTGCAGAGTGATGGGGAAATGACATTGTGCGCCTCCTCCTGATTCTCCAGCTATGGCTCTGCTGGGTGAGGCAGGGAGGGGGTTGATGAGCAGACTGGGGGATAGGAGAGATAAAGGATAAGGGGCCACGAGGAAGGGAAGGGAAGGAGAGGCCGCGGCTGCCGGAGTTGCAAGCGGAGCAGGTCTGCTAAGTGCCAGTGTCGTGAGCCCCTCACGGGAAACGGAGCGGCCGTTCTGCCCCGTACATCACAGCCAACGATGAAAAGTTCTAGAGCTGGGATTTCTCAGGCAATTTGGCCAGTGATGCATGGGGTAGTAGATCCTCACGCACTCTTCCGTGCTTCTGCCAAGCCAGCAATAACAAAAACTTATTTTTTGCCAGGGAAACGGATATGAGTCAGGCAGCCCATCAGGAGTAAGGGGGGCTTTACCATGCGCTGCGATTTGTACCGCTCGGCTGTTTCCCCGAGCTCTAAAGACCTGCCAGGAGGTGACAAAGGCGAGACAATTTCGAGTTCACAGTCCTGTGTCCTCGAAGTATAGCAGCATGCCATAGATGGGGGCTTTCAGGGGCCGTGGGCTGCAAAGTCAGCGGTCTTTTCCCCCAAGCCCACTGAGGAGGGGGGGCAGGGGGAGCAGGAGGAGAGTGCAGAGAGAGAGGAGGCCCTGCAGGAATGGGCAGCCCTTTGCTAGCTGTGAACCCTCGCAGAGATTCACCCACAGCTCACCCTTTGCTCAGGGCTTGAGGGGAGGAGGACAGCGGAGTACCAATCAGGGCAGGGAGGAGTACAAAGCGCCCCAGGTGGAAGGCCTGTCTGCCTCCTGCCAAGACTGCCAGGGTCTTTGTCACCCTCAGGACCCTGCAGCTGGCCATTTCTCAAGGGGTGAGGATGAGGATGAAAAGCCCATCTGGACTTTTTTTTTTCCAACTCCCACTCCTGAGGCATGAGCCCTGAGGGGACCTGCACTTTCTTGGAGGCCTGATCAGGAACACAGATAACCTGTTCTTTGGATTGCAGGCCTCAGGGGAAATGTTCAGGTGGAGACTGAGCCTGCTGACTTGAGCTATCACTCATCTGATACCACCAGTAACCCTGCAGTAAATACCCTCCGGCAAGGACCAGGCCTCCAGTTCTCTTGACTTGCCACTGAGAACAGCAGCAAGGAGTTCTTGTCATTGGCACAGGATACCAAGGTAACTGCCCCCAAAACTACCCAACCCCCCACACACACACACACATATGCACAAGCACACATATATCCCACACCAGTGAGGGCGTGAATATTTGGGTCCTCATAAAAGGCTTAGCACCATGGTCTAAAAATTTTTCACAAAATGCAAAGATAAAGTTCAGGTATGTAAAAGGTAAATACCGCCTCCTCCACCTCCTAACCACCCACCCCCAGCCTCCAGGTGTTTCTGAGGGCCCACACCCTGGTCACTTTGCTCTCCAAAAGTTAAACAGCAGACTTTGGCCATTTCTTGATTTTGCAGTCTGGTCACTCTCTTTCTTCCCTCCGTGGGTAAATCTGAAATTAAAAGGGGACAGACCCTCAAAGTCAGAGGAAATAGGGCTGGGGCCAGATTGCCAAGCCACAGGCAGCGCCACCCCCCCCCCATGCCTGGCACTGCGGTGTCTGTTTGCCATCTCTGCAGCTGTGTGGAAAGCAGCACGCAGGCCTCCGGAGCACACGAGCCTCAGAGATGGAAAAGTTTGCAAAGCTTGGAAAAAGAAAAGTGAGACTGCTCGTCCGCTCCATAAATTAGAGACTCATTAAGAAGAGGCGGGAAGGGCTTTGGGGGCCTGGGCCTTTCGATTTCTTGTTGAGCTGGTTTATTGCTATTGTTTCTATTTCATACGTTTATTGCAAAACCAATAAAAATTATCTATTAAGAGCAGGAAACTCATCTTTTGACTTGCTGTTGAGGTTTCTGCAGAATAACCTTTAACTGGCACCATGTCTGCAGGAGAGGGGCAGACATGTCCTGGAGAGGCCAAGCTGGCAGAGACCAGGAGTGCTCTTCCCTGGGGGAGGGCAGGTGGCAGCTACTAAGCCCAGCGCCCCAGAACCAGACTTGAGACTTCAACCAGCAGAAAGCCACACTTGCCCTCATCCACATTCTACGATGCTTCATTCGTTGAAAGGGTTTAAAATTTAAAACCTCAGGCCCTTCCTGGTGGTGCAGTGCGTTAAAGCGCAGCACTATGAACTCTCTGCAGCCACTGCAGCACAAGTTCAATCCCCGGCCAGGGGAGTGACCCACATGGCACAGCAGACGTCTCCGTCTCACCACTATTCCCTCAGCAGTGTACTTCAGTTCATCTGCTGTTCTGCTCCCCATTTTGTCTCTGGTGAGTCCTCTCACCAACACCCCCTCCTACCCTGGCCTACACCCTAGCTCTTGTATGCATAAATAAATAAATCTTTTTTAAAAAATTAAAACCTCACCTAAATGTGCTGATCTCTGGCTCCTCTTAAAAAAAAAAAAAAAGATTTCTTTATGCATAGAGAACTGGGGTACAGGCCAGAGGTGCAGGGGGTGAGAGAATTCATTAGAGACAGAGTGGGGATCAGAAAGAGGTCACTGAAATGACACTGCTGAGGCGAGCAGCGGGCGGGTCAGGAGAGGTCTGCTGTGCCATGTGGGTCACCTCCCTGGCTAGGGGTCGAACTCATGTGACAGTGGCTGCGATAGCTTCATAGTGCTGTGCTTTAGCCCACTGCACCACCAGGCAGGGCCTCATGTCTTTAAAAAGGGGGAAGACGGTCCTGAGTCTTATTCGCACATGTAGCCGCTGCTTCCAGCTGACCGTGGCTCCTGTTCCCAGAGCTGTTGCCCTCCTGTACCCTACAGGGTTCACCTGCCTGGCACCTGTAATCCTCTAAGTTTGCAACTTCTACTTTGGAGAAAGACTAGGTTGGAAAGGGAGACAGTTACACATTTTTCATTTGTGGAGTCATTCTGGAAATAAAACTTTTGTAAGAATGTTTTTAATCAGATTGATAAAAATTTCTCTCCTGAGACCTCAGCAGAAAGGCCTGGGTCTCATCCCAGCTGGACGGGAAGGAGCTGACACTTGGCTGCCACATGCCGATTCAGCCCGCCTTTTCTTAACCGTATTATCCCCATCTCTCCAAAAGGGAAATTGAAGTTGGGAGACCTCCTTGATGTGCTCCAAGGCAAAGAACAATAAAACCCTCAGCCTTAGGAGAACCTAGTAATCACCTCCTGAGTTTTGAAGAGAGAACAAGAGGGGCTCCATGTTATTCTCAGGCCTAGGGAGGCTGCCCTGAGGGAAGATTCACAACCAATTGAGGGAAAAGCCACCCAACTGTGACCCAAGTTAGAACTTGCCTTCTGAGTTACCAGCACCCCTAAATCTAGTGAAAGGGAACCACAGGGTCTTTAATAATCACTCTGTCAGGTCATGGGATGGTGACTAATGGGCCTAGGGAAGGAGATGGGGAAAAACACTCTAGGAAATAAATTTGGGTGATTAAATTTCAAGGCAGTTCATGGAACAGCAACCCGAGGCCTGAACTAAGCCATCAAGTTACCAAGGGAATCGAGATTTCAATTTCACCGCTGCTGCCCAGGAACCCAGCTTGAGTCTGCAAATAACAGTGGGCGAGGAGAGGGTCTCCCAGAACTTTCTGAGCGACATCTTCCCAACTCCAGCCGTCCTTTCTAGGGGGCCAGTTCGCAATGAGCCAAGGGCTGTCTTGCTCTCCTCTTGCTGTTGCATCATTCCAAGTCTTTAAGTACAAAACCGCTGCTTACCCCAGCTAAGGAGGTGGGGTGGGGAGAGCTTCCACACAGGCATGGGAGAGAGCAGCACAGCTCTCTGAGAGGTTCTCAGTTTACTAAACTAACAGAAGTAGTTCAAATTCCTCCACTTCTCTGCTATTTCAATTGAATGCTGTGTATCCTGATTGGATCTCATTCCCAAATAGCCATGGTCGAGAGTCTGGGGCATAATCCCCCTCTAGCTGAATCGGATCCCAGGTGCTGTTAAGCTTTGCAGGTGAGCACACCCCAGACTCCAAGGTAAGAGCCCCAGGTCTGATTCCCTGCCCACGCCTGCTGGTTGTAGTCCCTGAGACATCAGTTTAATGAGTGTGTTTCTTTGAGTAAAGCCAGGGTGGGAGAGGGAGCCCAGACAGCCCCCTGAGATAGGGGGGCCCAGGCAGGCGGGGTTCAGCAACAGCAGCGGCTCACATCCCTTCCCTTCCTCAATCCCTTCGTCTCTTTCTCTCTTTCTCTCCCCCCCCTTCCTCTCTCTCGAGGATTCACCTCTCTCTGCCCTGGCTCCACCAGCTGTTTCCTGCAAATCCAGCTGAGACAGCTGCTGGCCCACCATGCTAAATTTCCAGGGGCCCTGGAACCCCTGGGCTCTCTTGGCCCAAATGTGGGCAAATCTCAGGCTTCCAGACAAGGCTGAGATTGTTCAAAAAGCACTTCACTGAGAAACTGGGGGGGAAGCCAAAAAAGTAAATTACAAAAACAGAGAAACAGCTTATAGAGCACGGATTCCTCCTCCCCGAATGACTCAAGTTTAGTCCCAAGAAAGGTTGTGGCAAGAATAAGTGAAAAAGGGTGGGGGGGGGGGGGGAAGAAAAGCTACAGCTTGTCGGACTCCCAGGCCTCCTGGCTGCTCGGTAGGACTGGAACGCAACTCAGTCACACTTTAGCCTGAGGTAGAGGCTGACACCATGGACGGACCTGGCTGGGTGCTCATTCGCTTTCCCAACCTGCCATGAGGCCCCTTTCCTGTTCTGGCTTCTAGATCAGGGCTGGCCACATGTCTGCTCTGCCCTGAGGAAAGGGCTCCAGACCAGGCCCCTGGACAAAAAGGACATTCTCTGTTGCCTTCTCCAGGCTCCTGGGTGTCCCTTCCGGAGAGGCCCGTGAATGCTGCCTTCTCTCCAAGGCAGCTTCTACCTTTCCTCACAATTAAGATCTTGCTCTGGTGGGTGCTGAGCACGTAGGTTGCTGGTTGACTGGCAAAAAGTTGATGAAGCCCCCCTGCGCCCCTGGGGGGCTTTCTCCTCGGGGCTCTGAGCACTGGCGATTCCCTCAGCAGCCCTGTCCTTTCCTACTCGGTAACCGCCCAGTCTGAGTGACCTTCCTGCACACTATCACTGTAGTCAAGCTTAGAAGCATGATGATTCTCCCCCAGTTCTGAGAGGTGGAAGCTGTTCCTCAGAGCACCTCCATGACAGGAGAGGATAGTGCTAGACAAAGCCACTAATTTCCATCTCTTGATGTGGGCTCAGCAGAATCTACTTCCACATGTCATCACTTACAGGAAACTTCCAACTTGTTCACTCACGGCATCTCAGTATCCATTAACCATCTCACCCCCCTCCTAAATTATCATCATTCCCAGGTAGCTGGGAATCTATTCATCCAACCAAGGATTTCCGTTCAAAGCTATTAGCAGGATGACCTCAGTGGTTTCACCTGAGCTGTTTTCTGCCCGTGAAATGGGGATGTGCTTGAGCCCTCACATGGCTGACATGAGGAATTAATACAATTACATGTAACATTTTTCCTGGCATAGAGTAAGGATGTTAAAATAGATTAACTGTTAAGCATGTTGGTACACCCGCTTTCCTATGCAAACTGATGTTCCATCTCAGCGCTCCAATATCGTTTCCTGATGGCATCATTTCCAGAAAAGTCTGCCTCCTCGGGGGGACGCTGATGCCTGCAGGAGTACCCTAGATCTCTCATTCTAAATTAATAAATTCACATTTTGGCTTTAGGCATCACTTGGAGCCTGATTAATATGCTTCTGTTACCAGGACAAGGATCTGGTTTCGGTTGCACATAAAATGAGTTTCTTGAATCCATAATGCTGAGGGTCAGACCTTGAACCAGAGAAAATTCTCCAAGGTAATAGCTATTCCCTGACAAAACTCCCAGGAGATTGCTTGCCCCCAGGACAACTGGTCACCTCTCTATCTGACAGCCCTGGGCTTGCTGCCTCTTTTCCCATTTGGAATGGTTTTATGCTGAGCACAGGGGTTCAAAGATAGTAGGGGTTCAGAACCGGCTTGTTTTGTCAGCATGTGGGTGGGTGGACAGTTGAGTGGGTCCCGGGGAATGTGTGCCTCTTTTTGAGGCAGGGAAGAAGCAGTGTGGCCTAGCAACAGAGGCAGGAGGCGGGGCTTGATGGAATCCTGTAGAATGGCTGACAGAAAGGCAGACTGGGAAGGAAACCTTTCTGGGTCTTGTCAAGCTGGAGTCTGGGGCCAAGAAGAGAAAGCAGACCCATGGGGATCAGGAAAGCAGCGTGGGAGGCGGGGCAGAAGTAGAGTCAGCATATTTGGAAACCGTACAAACCCAAACTGGAAAAAGATTTGTGCCTTTCCAAAGTGCGCTGGAGCTAAGGGGTGCTCCCCCATGCAACGCCAACCGCCTCCTGCCCTAGAGTGGGCAAATTTGCCGTGCAGACTACCTTTTTGACACTCCAGCTTGCAAGGGTACAACAGGAAATCTCTTCCACGGGCTGTCAAGTCTGGGAATTGTTCATTTTAGAATACCACAACCCCCACCCCCGGAAAGGATCAAGACCTGTATTCACTTAAAATCAATCCAGAGGCAGCGTAAGCAACTTCCCAGCCTCGTCTGTCTAGGGCAAGGGACCATGAAGGGCTCCGGCTGGTCTGGCCTGGGTCGCTTCTTTCCTTCTCTCCTTTCCACCCATCACAAGACAAGAACGTGGACCTCCCCTCCTGTGAACTTTCAAGACCCTCCCCTGAAGAGAAGAAAATTTGTCATCAGCCTTTGACCTGATTAATAATTAAAACTGCTGAGTCTGAGCTGCCCCTAACAGCGAGGTGCTCCAAACCCCCAGCAAACTTGAACAAATAAGGAGCCGAGCCCGAGGAGGGGAGAGAGGAAGCTTTTTTCACTAGACAAACTGACAATTAGCTGCTATTCAAATCCCCCTCTAGTCTAAGCATCTTGGTTCTCCTTTGACAGTGGCTCGGCATGGGGTAGAATTTTTGGCCTTGAGTTTAGAACTACTGTGCATAAAATCAAAGCAAGGAAGCCAGCAGTTGAGAGAATAGAAGCTATTTGGGGATTAGTGATTTTGGAGTTAGATTTCTAATAACTTAGTGAGTGGTGGGTTAGGAATGTCCTCCAGGAGCATCAGGCAGTCAACACCGTGGGGCATGTCCTTACACTGAACTGGAAAACAGTGAGTCACCACCCTGGAGAGCGGAAATACAAAATGGCAAGAAATAACTGCAGCTCAGCAGCACTGCATGGTAATCTGCCTTTTGTAACCGCTGCAGGCTTACGATCTTGGGGTGTCATGTGAGGCCCCAAGTTTGGCTCAAAGTTTCTCCCCAAAGAGCTACAAATACAGGACCCTCCCCCCATTAAAGAACCATTTCGGAACAAAGGGAGGGGAGTGGGAGAGCTGGGAGAAGGGAGAAGGAGGGGGCAGGCATTCAAACTGCTCATTTTCCCCTAGGAAGCATAAGGCCCAGCCACTACGGTGGGTGAGCAAAGCAAATTGGTAATGGGTGATCCAGATTGCATCGCAGGGTCTTGCCTGCTTTCCAGGCACTTACGGAACTTTATAACTCTTTTGGGGGTAAGGCACAAAACCCAGGATTTCTTATTGACCAGTAGGGGAGTGGAAGTTGGAACTTGCTGGCCCAGGTCTTCTGCTTTTCCACAATACTATTCTTGTGTTCCAAGAGACTTTTTTATATATATTTTTGACAGGGGGAAGGGAGCTGGAAAGGCATGATGTGAGCAGCAGCTGCAGGCACTTTCAAGATTGCAATAAGACAGCCTGGATAGCCCTGGAAAACTCGTTTATCTGGCATTGGAGAAGACAGAAGATAGAGGTAGGCAAATGGTTACTCATTCTAGGCACCCTGAAGGGAAGTTCTGTAAGGATGACTTTCCCTTTTATTCTTTTTGCTTTAATTGGTGTATAACTTACAAAAAGTAAAGTGGGTGGTTCATAATCGTATGATTTGGTGAATGCATAAATTCATCACTAGAAAGATCAAATGTAAAGCATGACCACCACTCCAGAAATTTCCCTGTGTCCCTCATACTCAATAGACATCCACCACCCCAAGTAGCAATAATCTATTCTAACTTCATGTAAGTTTGCCAATTTTTGAACTTCATATAAAAGGGATCATAGAGCCTTTTGTATCCACCTTCTGCTCAACATATCTGTGAGAATCATCTGTTTGTTGTGGGATCAGTAGTTCATTCTTTTTCACTGCTGTGTGGTATTCCATTATGTAAATATACCACGGTTTATCTGTCATTCTACTTAGGTACATTTGTGTTACTTCTGGTTTGTCTCTTTTGCATAAAGTTATTTGAATGTTCTTATACATATCTTTTGGTGAATATTAGTACTTCTTCCTATTGGGTATGTATCCAAGAGTAGAACTGTTGGAACATTTAGTTGTAAAAAATATTAACCGTACTTAAAGACAGCAGGGATCATGTCTGTCTTCTTTACTACTGTATCTCCAGAGATTGTCTCAAGAATATTGATAAAGATGTCAGTTTTTCCAAAACTGAAGTACACAGTTGATGCAGTTCTAATTAGATAACAAAAACATTTGATTTAGGAAGGAAATTGAATTTAAAAAATAGAAAAATAATGCTTGCAAATGGCAAATACAAATGTGAAAAAGAAAAATAAGGGTGAGATTTGTCTTACCAGATATCAGAATATACTATAACCCCGCTGTAATTAAATCAATTTGCTATTGGCATGTAAATAGATAAATTTATCAGTAGAATAAAATAGATAACCCAGAAGTAGACCAAGTGTATATATTAGAATTTACTATTTGACATAGTTGATATTTCAATTCCATGAATAAGGATGGATTATTTAATAAATGGTGCCAAGACAACTTCCATCTGGAAGAAAATAAAACTGGACTCTTTGTGTATTATGCCACACACAAATATAAATTTTATATACACTAAAGCCAAATGTAAAAGATAATAACAACCTTGAAAATTTAGGAGGCTGCACAATCAATACAGTGGCAGGGAGGTGGGGCTTTATAAACAAGACCAGAATCCAGAAGCTATAAAATAAAATATAGATATATTTTACCATAACAATTTCAAAAATTTCTTATATGGCCATAGATAAAATAAAGTCAATAGGCAAACAATAGATGGGGTGAACATCCATAATATTAGGCCAGATGAATAATTAAAACTGACAATAAACAAAACACTTTATAAATGGACAAGAGAGAGGCAAATGACCCAATGAAAAGTAGGCAGAAATTTAGAAGGCACCTCATAAAGGGCATGATTAGGGAACAACATGGTCAACATGCATAAGGAAAAAAGCTCACAATTATTAGTATTCAAAGAGATGCAAATTAAAGTACAAGGAGTTACTATTTCGTACCTTTCAAACTAACAAAAATTAAAATGAGGGTAATTTCCATTCTTAGCAGGAATGAACAGAAAACAGTTTTTACATTGTTGGTAAAAATGTAAATTTCTACCAAACCTTTATAATCTGGCAATGCTATTGAAATTGCATATATGGATTCCCTTTATACCATTAATCCCACTCATATCTATCCTATAGAAATGAAAGCATCAGTGCATAAGAAATATAGTATTGTCTGTTTTTACTGGCCATTCTCCCTCATACCTCCACCCAGGAAAAAGAAACTACAAACAAACTAAAACCCCCTTATAGGCATAAGTGGTATGCTGGTCAAAACCAGGAAAAAGCAGATTTCTGTGGTATAAATATTCCTACTGTGCCCAATTGCACAATACCAGCGTGCTGTCACTCAAGGACGGGCAGGAAAGAAGTGTAAACAGTTGGTTCTAAAAAGCAGAGGACTCCCACACAGCTACTGCATAGGTTATAGTATAGCCATAGCATGGACCGTGTGCAGTCATTAAAGAGAATAAGACGGTCCCATAGACATTGACGTGTTACATTTCTAAGAGGTGTTGTTGAGGAAGCAAGAAACTGCAGAAAACGTGTAAGATGACCATTACAACTTTTGTGAAATATATAGTGATGAGAAACATTATATATAAATGTGTGCGCCCCACACGGTATGTGTGAATACGGTATATGAATACAGATGAGAAGGAGGAGAAAGTCTAGGGAAAAGATTAAAGGGCCCTCCCTGCTGGCGCAACAGGTTAGCATGCGGCTCTGCAAGTTACTGCAAGTTAGCTGCAGCCGCTTCAGTGCGGGTTAGATCCCCACCCCAGACTTCTGCTTGCCCGCTGCTCCCCTCAGCAGTGTACTTCATTGATGTGCCTGTTCTGCTCCCCTCTCTGTCTCTGGTGAATCCTCTCACCGCCCCTGTGCCTCTGGCTTGTACCCCAGTTCTGTATGCATAAATAAATATTTTTTTAAAGATTAAACAAATAGGGCCTATTTATGCACTGTGTATGTGTGTTTGGAAGCAGACTTAGTCTGAGTTTGCAAAAAAGAAGCCTCTATCCACACCCAGTTCTTTGCCAGACTCAGGAATATGGAAACATGTGAGACATGGTTTCGTTCTAATTCTAGCTGAAAACAGAAAGCAGGCAGTCACAGGGCAATTCATTATTTCCCACTAGGTGTGACATAAATGCTATAATAGCAGGATAGGTAAAGTGAGAGGGGAGAAAACCCCACAGGGGAAGGCTTTTTTAAAACCATGTGCCCAAGAACCCCCTTGTCCCAAGCTTGCTGCCAGACCTAGATGTCCTCCACTTTTTCTTGGGGGGCCTCAGTTCCCTCTTCTTCATTGCCTCCAAAGACAAACATTTTATTTTAAAGTTTTTTCTCTGTTACTGTTTAATCACCATGGAGACAGAAAGGGGCAATAAAGAAAGCAACTGTGGGCCACACACAGGGAATCACAGGTGCTTCAAGATCCGGCTGCCCCGCCTGGCTCTTGAGACCCTTCTCATAAGGCCACTGCAGAGCCTCACTGCCTGCCACTCTGCCCTTCCTTCTCTCCTGAGTCTCTCACTCTCCTCTGACAGAGACCTACAAGGAAGACCTATTCTGATTTGCCTCAGCGATGCCAGCCATCAGCTATGGTGAAGAGGGCTGCCCTCTGCTCTCCCAGACCTTCTTTCACTGGCTTTTGGTGTCTGTCTAACACAACAACAAAGAGGAGGCCAGACAGGTAATCTGTGTGTCTCCAAGTCTAGGATTAGCTAAAGCCCCACTAAATCCCAGCTCCAGACCCTGATGAATTCTCTACCCAGAGAAGCCTCCGAGCCAAAGTCCTTCCTCACCCCCAACCCCTAGCTCTGCAATCTCTTCACTATACTTTCCCTGATGACATCCCCATTTTACACTCACCCAGGTGGCCAGAGCATTTACGTGAGGTTCTGAATCATGTGAGGAAATTGCCAAAAGACCTATTCAAATAGGAAAAAGAAGTAGGTTTTACTAGCGGGTCTGTAGTCATATCAACCTCAGGGGCTCAGGCCATGCTGGGAATGTGAAAAACAGAGTTTGGACTCTTAATAATCAGGTTACTGTCCACCAGGCCCAGCTGGGCAAGGGGACAGGCGAGTAGTCCGAGGACAGAGGCGGCAGCAGAAGGACACAAAGAAATTCTAGAAAACTGCAGTGAATCAAGCGTGTGGCTTCAGGCAGGACTGGGAGGGGGAATTTTGCCACCAGCAATATGTCAATAGCAGAAAATGGAGCATAAGATCTCACAGAGCACCTCATTGCCACCCTAGCAAGGGCTGATGGTCCGTGAACTATTGGTACAATATCTTGATTTTGGTTTTAATCTTCATTGTTTTCCTGATTAAAAAGGTAACCCATGCCGGTAAAACTGTCAACAAGTTACAGACATAGAATAGGTAGAAACTAAAATTCTATCCTTCAGAGATAACCACTTTTAAGCTTAAGTGTATTGCTCCGGATTGCTTTCCCTGGATTTAACATATATGCATATTTATGTGAAGTTTTACAAAATTTTCATCATAAGCTCATACGTAGACTTAGAACTTAAGTAACCTTAATTTGGAGATCAAAGTCTTGATTTTCCTTTAATGATCATTTCAGTACTTTAAAATATACATCCAAAACACTTTTTCTTTTCTTGCTTTCTTAAGGCTCGAACGTGCAAAATAGGAATCACACTACATACAATCTTTGTTATCTTGTAACTTGGTTTTTTCTTTCCCTGTAAGATATATGTTATACACCTGTCGAGATCAGTATCTAAAGGCAATGTGGGCTCCCCTCCAGAGTAAAATAGGACCCTCGAAATGCTGGTGTCTATAGCCAAGTCAGGGCGTTGGACAGATTTCATGGTTTACCACATTTGCATTACAGCCATTGTCAACGAAGCTTCCTCCAGACTCAGAATTGAGTTCATAAGTGACCGAACTGCCTTCAAAACTTTGTGGAAAGAGAGATAAGATATGACTAAATAAGTAAACTCACTGTTTATTCACAGCTAGTTCAACTCAGGAGCAGCATGTAAAAATGAGAAAATTTCTTAGCACAAGCTTTCCCTTATGTTGTCACTATTAGAGAATTTAGAATTGGATGATGTCATAGATTGGCTATTTCACTATTACTTAGATAAGGTATTTTGTTACTGATTTCTAATTCTGTTGCATTGTGGACAGAGAATGTGATTTGTATGCTAGCTGTTCTCTGGCATCTTGAATACTCTTGTGACTTAGAACATAGTCATTGTACATATTACACTTGTGTAAAAAAGGAAGATATATTAAGATGGCAATTTTGTTCGCCATCCTGGGGGAGGAAGAAATTAAATTACCGGTGTCCATATTTCTATTTGAAATTAGCAGAGGGACAAGAGTCTAAATATTCCGAATACTGTTATTTGTTGATATTGTTATTCTCAATCACTTTAACAAAAAAGAATTATTAAAAATTATAATTATTTTTTAGGGTTTTTAAGCAAAGATTAGATAAAGTTAAAAGAAATAATTCCCTGATACTGCCCAACCCCAGAGACCCAGAGGGTGGGGGTACTGTTAACAGTTCTTTGTATCTCCCTTGCAGGGAGCGAGATAGGAGAGGCCTGCTGCACTATATGGGTCACCTCCCTGGTGAGGGATTGAACTTGCGATGAAGCGCCTGTGGCCAGCTTCGCACTGCTGCACTTTAATCTTTTGTGCCATCAGGGAGGGTCCTGTATTGATTCTTTTTGTCATCTTAGTCCCTTTCCCTCAGCCCAGAAGTGTCTTCTTATTTCCAGAGAGCACTTTATGGCTCTGAGAGCCCTCAGACTAGGTTCCCAACTCAACAGTCTATGACCTGTCAGCTGTGGTCACCCGTGAGCATTTGCTTCAACCAGTTTTTAATTATTAATCAACACCTGTAAGTAGGCTGCAATGTTCTGTGATAAAACAACAGCCCGAAAATGTCAGAACTTTGGGTCCTAAAGTCAGCTAATCCTGGGTGAGTCACACATAAATCCTGGTACCTGTAACATAAAGCTAGTAGAATGCATAATTCCCCAGGCTCTGCAGAGAGGGCGGTGGAGGCCTCACAAAGAGGGGGCAGATTTCATGAGAGAATTCAATCTCCGAGCCAGCTTTGGGGATGCGTGCCTCATGGGTCGGTACATCTGTGGACACCTGTTGTTTTGCCATTTGTTCTGCTGAATTGGAGACACCCAGAATCCCCCGGGCTGATCCCTCCACTCTCACACCTGTCCACATCTGAGTTTTCATTTGTGATCTAAACCAGCAGCGCTCCCAGGGGCATTAGAAAAGCGGGCAGGACTTTCTGGGCTGTGCTCTACAAAACAAAAGCAAACCTTATTTTCCTGCTTCCAACTACCCAGGGAAGGTTTTTTTCTCGCACAAAGTGAGAATTTTATGTTTGGAAGAGTTTAGTAAGAAAGCAGTATAGAAAAGATCATCTGCAGCCCCAACATGGCAAACTAAGAATTCTGGCAACATCTTGGAACTGATGGTTTGGGTTTACCACATGTTGAGACCTCAGTGTGAAGCCTCTTTAAGGGTGGAGAGGAAGGGAAAGGCAGATTTGGTGAGTGGCTTGGAGAGGACTGGGGTGGAAGTAGCTTACAGAGAATAACTGAGGTTTTTCAAATGCAAAGATATACTCAGATTCATTTAATTAAGTGTATGTTTCTACTGCCACCAGTTAATTCTGGTGTGGCAGCTAAGTGGAGGCGCTGAGGGAAGAAAGGAGCACCCTGGATATTACTCCTGACATTTTAGTCCTAACTAAAATGTTCAAGTGTCTCCCAGCCAGCACTGCCTTTATACCACATACATCCTATTGCAGTAGTAGCTTCCTTTGAGGAATGTGCCTGGAGCAGGAAATCAGAGGAAGTCAGGACTGGGTAGGAGACAGACTTGGGGAACTCACCCAGCTGTAGGAGTTACCCCATGGAGGATGTAACACCCCCAAGGGCAGTGGATAGATATTTCAACATTCTATCCTGATTCTGAAAATAACAGTAAGACATCAAGCACAGATGGACCTTTGTGCAAATGTATCTAGTTCCTACCATGAACAAATAATATTAATAATGGATTAATAAATAGATCATCAGAGTTAATCTTTATTGAACATCTGCTATATACTGGACACTCTTAGAAGCCTCCGTGTCTTAACTGGTTTAATACAAGCTTGTGAGGCAGGTATTATCTTACTACAGAGCTCATACTCCTGCCTCTTGAGATGAACAGAGCCCTGACTAAGTAATGTTTTCAATGTAGAGAGAATAAATATATACGATAAGTCATTTCAATGCAGTGTCATAAATATTACCATGGAGAGTTCTATAAGGGTTGAACAAGGAGAACCCAGGTCTTTTTAAGGATGTCAGGGAAGTGTTTACTGGGAGCTAAGTTAGCACTACCAACGGGTTGCACGAAAGCCCAAGCCCCATCACATGAGTGAGGCTGATGTGCCCAAAGAAAGGCTGGTACCAATGTTCAGAATGGCCGGATGGGAAATGCACAGGGAGGAGCCGCAGACAGGCTTCTGGGAGGTGGAGTGAGAGAGTCATGGACTCGGCCAAAGAGTTTAGTTGTAGGTGGAGGGCATCGAAAGGTGTTGGGGATTTTGTTGTTGATAATGATGATGTTTCATTTTGTTTCCTGTTCATAATGAATTCGGAAGTGGCATGTTCAAATTTGCTTGTTAGAAAGATAGTTCAGGCTACAGTGTTGAACATGGATTGAAGAAGTGCAAAGTGAAGGCAGAAACGCCAGTTTTGAAGCTTTGCAAAGACTTGCAAGGGATGAGAAGGACTTGTTATAGAGTGCAGCAGGGGGACAGAAAGGATTGTTAGAGTGTTCAAAACATGTTTTCTTTGAATTCTAGGAACCAATTAGAAAAATGAGTGAAATATAGAAATAGGCAACGAACAAAAGAAGAATCAGAATGTCCTTCCCCAAAATGTATGAAAGCTATTCAACCTAATAAGTATGGGGACGTAAAAATAAATCATTAAGAAACCATTTTCACCCTACAGATTAGCAAAGATAAAAAAGGCTGGTGATATCAAATATTGGAGCAGACTGGAGGAAAACAGTGCTCTCATACATTGCTGGTGCTACTGTAAATTAATTCAGCCATTTATGGAAAGCAATTTGGCAGCAAACAATAAACTTGATAATGCAAATGCCCTATGACCCAACAATTTCCCTTCTGATTATATGACCCATAGAAATTCTTGCACATGGGCACAAAGAAACATGTAGAGATGTCCGGGACAGCGGTGATTGTACTAGGCAAAAAAAATATGTGGCAGTTGAACTGCTTATATAAGTAAAATGTACATGTCCTTTTAAAACATATAAAATAGTCCATTCTTTATGATTAAATATATACCAATGTGAAAAAGGATAACTCTGAGGCATGGAAAACCACAATAGTGGAGGAAGGGAATTAAACTTGGAGTTTGGATTAAAAAAGATTTAACTATGCCTATATTATTTTTATTATAAATACAAAAAGATGAGGGAAGAGCAGAAGTAACTGAATAAAATGTTAACAATTATGAGTTCATAGTGGTGAAGATATATTCATAATATTATTCTTTTAATTTTTTTTTCTAAAAATAATCAAGTATGTGGGCGTGCGTGTATTCTAGGGGAAAAAGAAAAGGTACAATTATATTTAGGGTGTAAAAACAATAGGACTTGGTGGCTGATACGAGGTAGAGCTTGTGGGTGGTGCGGGGGAGAGGTAAGACTCCCAGGTTCCTGACTTGGTAACAGGTAAGGAGAGAATATGACACCATTCACTGAGATGAGACACAGAAGAGACGAGAACATCAAATTTGGAGTTAGGAAGGGAAGCTGATGAGCTTTATTAAAGAACTGAGTTTGAAAACCCAGCAACAAATGAATGGAGGCATAACTTTTTATCTAAATGATTGCTTCTTTTATTTTACTGTAGGTTAATAGATGACAGATAGATTGATTGATCGATGTTTGTTTGAAAAAGTAACCCATGTGCCTGGGGAAAATAAAAATTTTGCAAACAGGGGAAACCTCTCTCCAGAAGCAAGCACTGTTACAAGTTTCTTTACCTATATCAAATTGGATAATTAAAAGGACCAATGACTGGCATAGATCAAAATTATAAAATGCACCTGTCCTTTGATCCAGCCACCGCCCCTTCATACACAATGGGTCTTTGAGATAAATGTCTATCTTCACACAGATTGGTGTTGTCATGTTATCAGTAGCCTAAGACTAAAAGGGAACTAATTGGCCCAGCAATCAGGGGCAAGTTAAGTAAATTCTGACCCTTCCATACAGCAGAATAGCACGTGGCAGGTAGGAAATCACTTGGAAATCACAACATCTTTCCAGAGAAAGTCTTGGCCTATTCACCCAAAACACTCCTTTAATTTATGCAAACAATGTGTAGTATAGCAACTTCATTTTTTCCTGCAACTTAGTGTTTTAATTTCCTATATCTCAGAGATAACACCATACCGGTTTCTACAAATGTTTACAAATGTCAAGAGTTCAGTTGCTGTTTGGAATCCATTTTGTGTACAAGCAAATGCTAGGGGCCCTAGGCCCTCCCTAGAGCACATGCCCTAGCTAGCAGGGCACAGAGACACAGCAAATGTCATTCCCTGATATGACTTCCACAACAGCCCTCGTGATGAACCCTCTCCCACCTTCCAGGGCCTTCCCTTGGCTCACCCTTCAATAAAACTGCCTCAAAGCTTATGAAAACCCATGCTCTTTTTTATTTGAATTGAGCAATCTGATATAACTCTAGGAAACCCACCCACAGACCTTAATAAAGCAGGTGCCAAGGATCCTATGCTCTGTACCTGCTCTCTGCCTCGTCCTCCCTGTATGCCCCCAACAGGAGTGCCCTGTACTTTCTCCAGGACCCATGCATTATAAATTTCTCTATTTCAATTTCCCTGGTGGATCCTGCCATCTGATCCCACAAGGCTGTACTTAACAAATGTTCAGTTAACCAAGTCAAAACAAGTAACAAGAGTTAAACTTTGTGATTCTTGTCATATGCAAGGCACTGTTTTGAGCACTTTACTTGAAATAAGTTATTCAAAACTCACAAAAAGTTTTGAGAGCACAGGTCATTCCTTTTCACAGATGGTTTGGTAACTTGCCCAAGGTCACAAATCTGCTAAGGAAGAGCTGGGATTTGAGCCCTGGGGGTAGGACTCTAAACCTGAAGATTTAATCACAACAGAGAAAGGTCTGTACATCTAACTCAGGCTTCCTAACTACAGCCCAGTATTCTGCTGTACGAATGCATCATAATTTATTTAACTAGTCCCCTCTTGCATCACTAGTTAATTCCCTTTCCAACTTTTGCTACTGACAGTGCTACAATGAATACTTTATACACCCTAACCTAGTTCATTAGAAGAGGAAGTATTGGATCAAAAGACTTGTGTATTTCAGATAGCAGTCCTTTTAAATGCTTCTGGGTATTGATCATAAGTAAAGTCCGACAATTGCTCAAGGGGAAAAACCACCTGGGTGGAGCAGTCCTGCCTGTTCCCTGTAACACTCCTCTGAGCACCAAGAGCAGTCACTCTTTCCTCCCCTTTTAGCTCCAAGAGACATTTGCTGGAAGAGAGCGTGATTTGGTAGTACCATAGACACAAACAAAGGTTGGGGCGCATATCCGACCTGTAGGCAGCTGGAAGAGGGGGCTATTGGCCTTGACAGCAGGTCTGTGGCCGCTGTCACCTCCACCCCTGGGCTATGTTGCTGAGAGGAGAAAGCACTGGGGCTGTTCACACGAGGAAACTGTGTCTGGAGGGGCTGCCCGCACAGCCTCCCAGCTCTACCCGCTAAGACCAAGTTAAAGGGTCATTGATCATCATGGCTGTACAAGAACCATTTCTTAATTTGTAGGAATGTGGTGAAAATTACACTGATCAGGAAGCATTAAGTGCTCTGAATAGTACCTGACACATAGTAAGGCCCCATAGTGCTTGCCATCATTGCTGTTGTTGAGAAACATTTTTCTGATCCTGAGTAGCTGTAAAAGGAGAATGGACCTCATTCCCAATAATATACCTACGTGGTCCCTATAGGAATATGTGTGGAACCCCTTGTTATATCTCTTATAGTTAGAAGTCTAGAATAGTGTGGAAAATCTCTTTACTTTGATATGTTGCCCCATATCTTAAAATAAAAACAACTCTTCGGGAGTTAAAAGAAAAGTTTTCAGCAGGCATGCTTGGCATATAGAGTTCAGTATTTTGGTAAGGTGGAGTTTAAAACTTAAGGCTGGTGCTATTAGGACTGCTGCCGAAGGGGCAGGTCAGAGCCAGGTAGAGCTATGTGGGTCCTGGTAGGTGTGTTGAATCCTGGGAAGAGGATGGCCAAATGTATTATCAAATGTAAATGTATGATCAAATGTATTATCCCCAAAAGACTGTCTGCCATTCCATGGTGGAGGGGGTCTTAGGTGAGGGGCAAGGTTAGACAAAGAACGGGAGTTCTTTCTGCCCCTTTTGCATCATTCTCCCTTCTCTCACTTTTCTCAGTTCCAGTCCCTAGATTGCAGGACAGGGAAGGGCCTGACATGGCCACCTTAGCTTCTCCTCCCCATTCAGAAGCTATTACATCAAGGGAAGGATACAGGCAAGCTTCTTTAGAGAGCCAGTCAGCTCTTTCTACAAGTCTCCCCTAACCACCTCCCTGGTGGCGCAAGGGGTTAGAGCACAGCACTGTGAAGCTGTCCACAGCCACTGCAGCATGGGTTGGATCCCTGGCCAGCGAGCTGACCCACATGGCACAACAGACCTCTCCTGCCTCACCCACTGCTCCCTTAAGCAGTGTATTTCAGTCCATCTGCTTGTTCTGCTCCCCACCCTGTCTCTGGTGAATCTTCTCAACTCCCGCACCTCTGGCCTGTACCCCTTCTGCCCCTGGAGAGTATGGCCTTCAAAGTGTATAGAGAGTGCCCTGGTAAGTCTCCCTGTTATAGGGCACCTCAATTCAGAGAGAGGCACCCCTGAAGCCCCAAAACCTGCCTGCTCTAAGTGGGTTTGTTATAGGGCACCTCAATTCAGAGAGAGGCACCCCTGAAGCCCCAAAACCTGCCTGCTCTAAGTGGGTTCTGCCATCCGCCGCAACAAGACAAAACATGTAAAGCTTTAATGAAAAGTGACTTTAATACAGTGAATATACAATATGGAACACAAAGAATGTAACTTCTAAATCAAACACCTGAAGTTACCCATCCCCTCGTGGGCAAAAGTCAACCCAAAAGGGATTGGCCCAAAGCAAGGCCTGAAAGCCTGCCACAAGACTAAAGCACCTTCTGGATAGGACCCATGGAAAAGGGTCAGAAATGGCCAGACAAATCTGGGAGGAAAAGAGCAAAATCAAAATCAATATAAACACTGCCATGGTCACCTCCCTACAGGTATCTCACCCACATCTGCCTTAACCAGTCCAGGGTCAGGAAACAAGCCCGGTTTCTTCATCACATGTTTGCTGCTCCATGTGGCTTCCTTAGGTCTCCTTCTCCATCTGCCTTCCTTCTCTCTTCTTCTCTCTCCTTTTTCTCTGCTCAGTTCCACCCTCCTTCTGGGTGGGGCAGGGAACCTGGAACTTCCCTTCTCCTAGGGACCACCCAGTTACATCCCCACCAGCAGGAATGACTAGGCGAAGCCCATTCCTTTCCCTGCCCAACTTTCAAACATTTCCACTGCAGTGCACAGGAAGGGCCACAGAAACACTTTATACATCATGGCCATATAAGATACATATACAACTGAAGAAGTACGTGTTTGGCAAAACAATATATACCTATACATAATACCCTCTACTCCATTCTCTTTTTTTCAATGTGGTCTGTGACTCACAACAGCAATTTCAGACTTCTCATAGATTATAAAGGCATGTTTAGCATTCTGGAACCAAGTTCCAGGATGGAGTCCCTAAAACCCATTATTTCCCCCAAGAGTTTCTATATTTCAGATGTACAAGTAACAATCTATGTCTACCATCACTACTAAATAAGACAACTCTAAAAGAAACATGGGTTTCTGTAAGTATTTTTGCCTAGTTATTTATTATTTACTAGTTTTCCATTAGTATTTTACAGTTAGAAAGTGGTAACTTTCCTAATGAAACTGATTTTCCTCTTAGAGAAATAACTTAAGGCTTTCTTCTAAAATAGTTGTTTGTTTAAAGCTGATTAAAATATTAAGTAAATGCTAGTATAGGAAATATTCAGATAGATCAAAAATCATAAACACGTCACTCATGTTCTAAGGTGCAGGGAGCTTGTACTAGCTTGCGCCACGATGAAATAATGAGAAATTTTCCTTAACATTAGATCTGCTCTCACAGTTTTACTAATTACTCCCAGGAAGTTTAGGTTACAATACACTAGATTACAATAGGCTTGTCCCCAGCGGTCACTTAAAACCAAGTCACTGTGTTTTCCAAGTACTTGGGCAGTTTTCAGTTTGGCACCATTTGCAGAGTGATTTGTACAACTCTCAAGACACTGGAGCTCACTTTCCCTTCTTCAACATCTTTCTCTGTCAGGTTTTCAAGTTCATTATTTCTTATTTCTCCAAGTCTGTTCCTTATTCCCCTTCCCAGGCCACCTCTTCCTTTCCTGCCACACACTGTTGGCCCCTGGCAGCCAGCTCTGCTTCAAGGCAGCCTTTGTCCCTAGCCTTGCTTTAGCACACCCTCCAGCTAAGACCTTGAAGTTTATTCCGGAGGGTAGTAATCTCATAGCAAAAGTATCTCATTACTGCAGAATCAGAAGTTACAGTTGGACTTCCCGCTTATCAGTAACATTCTTCATAATTGACTAACCTTTTGTTCTTCTGGCCCCTGCCCCTAAGGAACACTGTGAGCCCGTCTGCCCCAGCTCTGTTCTCTCCGGCTGCTTGGGATCTCTGGAATCAGCTACCCCTTCACTTCTCTGAGCACTCCCACTTTAGGCTGGACTCTCCCAACAAACTTGATCTTTTGTTCTGGTACATTGTTTCTGCTTCTGTACCGGCTTCCCATCAAGGTCACAGCCCACTCTCCTACTATCTTTCTCAACTCAGGGTTCTGGACTGAGCTGAGCTGAACCCCATAGAAGTTACCTGCACAAAAGCCACTGCTTTCCTGCCTCCTTGTCACCATTCAGGCCCATGCCCAGAAAGCTTCTCAACCTAGCCTGCTATGGCTATCTGGCCTGAATTTTTTCCAAATTATTTCCCCAATGTTCCCTGAAGTTTTGTCTTAAGTCTCCAACTCAGTCTTGTTGAATTTATTCATCACCTTCTCCCTCCAGTCCCACCTAGTTCTTCTCACATGCAAACACCTGAACTCTTTAACATATTTCACCTAATGTTTAACTTTCCTGCTGTCTATTTCTGGCCCATTACAAATTAACATGTTAAGAATCTTTACATTAATTGTGCACACGTGTGGTATTTATACACACATTCAACGTAGGAGAAGAGGTACATGTACAAAAGAGATTACCCAACACTATTTGGGAGGGGGTAGGGCTTAGAGGCTCCTGATAGTTCTAGTTAGTATGTTGGGCATATTTCACCTGCAACCCAAATCTGTATCATTTTCAAACACAGCTTAAACAAAGAAGAGCTTTGATGCTTATTGGGGATTTAGATAACTGCTTCTCTCTTAAGAAGAGATTTTTTAAATTGTGTTTTCATTATGACTCCATCTCCATTTATTGATCAAGGGATTTCTTGCCTCACTTAACTCCATAATCTGTTGCTCAGATTAAGAAAATGTGAAAACTATTGTTTGGTACCATGAGGACAGTCTTAAAGTGATACTTTGGGGCTGGATGATTCAAATACTATAATCCACAGCAAGCAACTAATTGATCATGCAGAGCGTGTTTTTATGCATTACTTTTTATGGAATGAGCATGCAATGAAATGAATCGGATTAAACGTTTTGCAGATATGCTATTATAGAAGCAGGAACTTACTAGTGTAGAAACATCCAACAGAAAGCACTAACACAAGAGGTAGGCAGTAATGCGCGTGTGTATTAAAGGTCTTTAATAAACAGAGGCCTGTTCTCTGCTGATGATCTGCTCTCCACTTTGCCAGCTTGTTGATCACTTTATTGCTCATTAGTTTTTCCTTCTTCAGGTTAAGGGGAAGGAAAAGACCAGCCTGGTATGCTCAGACGCAGTTAAACCTCCTTACAATAAACTTCAAAGGCCGGTCTAAATTCGTTTTTGTTATTTAAAATTGTATTCTATTCAATTCATTGAACACATCTGCCAAGTTTGGCCACCCTTGAGCCTGATGATAGTTCTAAGAGTAGCTAACCTGTCTCTGGAATATCTTATAGGAAGTATGAGTGGACTAAAGAACAGAGGGATTATTCAGCACTTACTGCAGGAGACTCTGAACTGTGTGATTTACATTCTCTATTTTACGGTTTATCCAGAAAATTATCCAGAAAAAATGACATACCCACTTTACAGATGTGGAAACTGAGGCTCAGACTAACCAGTACCTCAACTTGTAAGAAAAACCCTAGCTAACAGCTTCCAAAGCACTTTACAAGAGAGAATGGAGACTGCTTGTGATTTTCACGTATTTAGGATGTCCACATTTGACGGGGATAATTGAAAGCAGACCCTATGTTCCTTTTAAAAAGCTCCAAGGAAGCCGGCTGCAGACATTTCATGGATCACTCATTATAGCAGTTAAGAAACAAAATGCTTTTGTGGAATTAAAAGCCTTTATTTCAATGGTTTTCTCCCCGATGCATCTTATAGAGAGCCCTCACAGAGGGGACAAGTCTTCAGACTGGGTCGTGCAGACTGCCGAGGGAATAGTGACAGTACTAAGCCACTTCGGCCTAAGATGTTAAAGAGCAATGTAATGAACAGCTGGGGATTTCTAAGGCACAATTGTGTGGCACAGGACGCCCAACTGTTGGCCATCCGCACTGAAAGCAGCTGCCGGCTCGGTTTGCTTCTGCAAAACTCGCATCTCACCCTCGCCCTCGCCCTGCCGGGTGTCGCCAGCTGCAGCAAGGCCCGCGGCTGCCCGCGCCTTCCCGCCCCCGCACGCCCGCCAAGGCCGAGCTGCCCAGACTAGGCAGCGAACAGCCCCTCCCCGCGCGCACGTGACGGCGGCGGGGGGAGGGACAGGTCCCCTCTCTCCTCCCCCGAGAAGCCCCGCCTTCTCCTGAGAAGCTGCGGCTATTGCGCCACTACCGGAATGACCGCCACTCCGGCCAATCAGGATGCGAGTCTTGGAGCACGACCCGCCCCCTGTAGGTCCTCAGGTTCCTTCCCGCTCGCCGAGGAGTCACTTCCGAAGAGAGAGAACCGCCATGAAGATAGAAGGGGGTGCCGCCCACCTCTGCTCCGACAGCCTCCCCGAGTCCCAGCAGCAAGACGGCAACCACGCACCCATCTTCTCCAACCACAGCTCATGCCGCCGTCGCCAGCGGCGCCGACATGACAAGGCGCTGCATGCCCGCTAGGCCAGGTTTCCCCTCATCCCCAGCCCCGGGGTCGTCGCCCCCGCGCTGCCATCTGAGACCCGGTAGTACCGCCCCTGCTGCAGCGGGAAAGAGAACAGAGAGTCCTGGGGACAGGTACCGTGCAGAGGGCTTAAGAAGGGGCCGGGTCGCGGGGGCAAGGGTATGAGGGAGGACTGCGGACGGCCGTTCTTCCAGTTCCCGCCATCCTCCGCGAGCTCGGGCCTCGGCGTTCCGGGGCTTGGCAAACCCCCGCCCCGCCTCCGCGCGGGGGCTGCTGGGAGTTCGAGTTTCCTTTTCTGTAGTTGGGACGTTCTCGGTCTAGTGATCACGTACAGCCTGGATGGTTACGGAGAAGCCGCTTTAGGTAGAACGTGATTTTTGTCATTTACGCTAGCTGAACCTGGGCCCTAACTGCTTACTGCACATTTCGGTCGTTTTCTGTACGTTGTCAGTTCTGGTGATCCTAGTGGTTTAGTAGTATAGACCTTTTCTGTATGGTGGGTGAAATTATGTAAGATGTGATACGGATAGCCCTTCCGCGAATTACTTTCTAGGCCAGTATATATGACAGTTCATTCTTAAAAGAACATTCGTATTTGGAATATATGTTTTCTCCTTCAGTAACTACGCCTCTCCAAGAGGCTAATTTTTTTTTTTTTTTGTAAAAATTTTGTGGGAGCTGTGTAATGAGATGGGGAGTTTGGTCAAATGACATCCTCTGACAATAAAACATGTTTACATTCTCTAAGCGCTTGGTACTGTCTTTTATTTTAAGTGTAAAAGCTTGTAACTTAAGTTTTAATAGTAGATTTGTTTTCTAATACAGTGATACAAGTCCGCAATCCCTTAATTCTGAAAGCCAGAAAGCTCTGAAAACCAAAACTTTGAATCAGTTTGGCACCACATTTTACTTAGCAGCCAAACCTGACGAGGACTAACGGGTCTTTATACCATTGAGTGACAGTATTTATAAGTTTGCTATGTGTTTATGGGGTGCAATGGCAGACCCCATGGGGGGAGGGGAGGAGTTATCCCCTTTCAAAAATCTAGTGAATTCAGAATTCTAAACTACATTTGGCCCCAAAAGTTTCAGATAAGGGCTTGTGAGCTGTTAAAAATGATTTTTATTTACTAGTTATAAATAAGTAATGGCCACCATGGCTGTGCATACGAACTTAAGGAACAAGTTCTTTTGAAAGTTACTTTTGTGGTTATTTTACATATTTCTTGTATGTTTTACCCAAAACCATTTTTTTCTATGATATTAGAAATAGCCAACATTTCATGGAAGACTGACCATGTTATGTAGAGTTAGTGTAAAAACAATGTTACTGTGTTTTGAGTTAATTAGCTGTTTCCCTGTTCTTTCCCATTTCTCTTTCCCAAGGAGTAACTGCAGACACCCTTCTCACCTTGGCATAACCACTAGGATTTCTTCCTGTAGTCTCCTGTGGAGACTACAAATTATTTTATGAAATAATTTTTATTTCATGAAAACAAATGCTCTTCCTTACCTGTCACTTCTAATCATTTCATAACCACATAACCTTTCTTCAACATCTCAGACAAACATTGTGGATTTTCAATAAATCACTAAAGGTGGGCATTACTCTTAGGTGACCAGAGAAGTGTTGAAGATGTAGAAGTTAAGGAGATTTAACGTTCAAGTTTTCTCTATGCATCCGAGCCTCATAGTGTGTGAATATTTTAGATAATTTGTAGTCTACAACTTACTCTTTCAGTAGTATGAATGCATTTTAGTAAAGTTTGCCGTATGCCATAATATATGCTCTATATGTAATATCCCTCTTTATGCAACTGACAAGTAACTACATACAGAATACAAATGTAGTCTTATTTCACTTTGAGTTCATTTTCTGGTGCTGAAATCTTTAAAGAGCATAATTTGGATTTTTGTTGTTAATTTTCTTTTCTTGGTTTTGTGTTTTTCTCAGGCAATGTGTTATCTTTATAAATATCTTAAGAATTTTTGGGTAAAAAGACTAAAAATTTGTGAAGATTCCAGTTTCTGCTGGTAGTTAAATTAATATCTTACTGTAGTGTATAAAGAGGGTAATGTAAACATGCCCAGTGGGATATTCCTTTTAAGCATTCTCCCCTTACCATCCAAATCACCCAGACATTTTGGCTTTCTACCTCTGCTTTTGTTACGAGTCTGTTCATGTTTTACGTGCTTGTTATAATCTTCATTATTCATTCAGCAAACATCTAGTTAGCCTAATAATTGTACCGATTGCTAGAGATAGATATTTTCTAGTGAAAACAGGATCATATCCTCATCTTCAAAATTTTTCATTCTACCATGTAGCACTAAGTTTTTCAGTCCTATGAAACAGTCACCAATTCAGGAATCCACATTCCCATTTTACCATTTTAGTACTATAGCCTATAGAAGTCTTACTGTGTTGTGCTTTTATAAATCTATTCCTATAGGAAGTAGTGAGTTATACTTTCAGTTTTTTATAATCGACTGAACACAGCATTATTGCCATTGTAAGAACCGCATTGATTAAACCACATAGTGAAATCCTACCCATATTCTATAAATTTAGTATTATCCACTTAATTGAACTATTGAAGTTTTAATATTTGCTTATGTGATACCATATTAGTTATGCTTTTATTTTCAGGAAGCAGTCAATTATAGATTTCTTCAAACCAGCGTCAAAACAAGGTATGTACAGTTAATGTATTTCTTATAAACTCTTGGGATGGGGGTTTAATTCAATTTTTAAATCTTGAAATTTTTATTAAACATTGTGTTCAAAATTGAAAACATGGAAGTTGCAGAATTTGCAGAGATAAGTTCTAAAGATCATCAATAAACTTTTTTACTGTTCAGCTTTCTTATATTTAAAATATTTCAGTGAATGTTCATATGCATGTGAGTTTGATTCTCAGCTGGAGTATCTTATTTCATAAAGAGCTTTATAAAGTAAAGCTGTTAATAAACCATATCATAATTTCTCTCCCCAATAAGACACATCATCTTTGGAAAATTCTTGTGATAGCATAGTATTCTAAATATTACTATAGAGTTTAACAGTTTGCTTCATTTTTAATAACATGTAATTTGTATGTGTTTTAATTGGTTATTTAGATAGACATATGTTGGACTCGCCACAAAAATCAAACATCAAATATGGAGGAAGTGGATTGTCCATCTCTGGAACAGAGCAGTATGAAAGAAAACTATCTTCACCAAAAAAATCTAAAGCCAAAAGGGTACCATCAGAGAAGAGCCCTATTTTAGAGGCTTTAATGAAAGGTGTGAAAGAACGCCATAAAGATCATGGTGTACACGAGTCACGTCGGCCCTGTGTGTCACTAGCCACCAAATATCCAAAGGCAGGTACAAAAGTCTATGTTCCTTCATACGGCTTGCCAAAGGAGATGAAGACATTAAAGAAAAAACATCGCTCTCCAGAGAGAAGGAAGTCACTGTTTATTCATGAAAATAGCAGGGAGAAGAATGATAGAGATCGCAGCAAAACCAATGCAGACACCAAGAAGCAGACCACGGTGACAGAAGCAGATATCTTCAAGAACAGCTCCAGAAGTCTAAGCAGCAGGAGCAGCCTATCCAGGCACCACCCAGGAGAAAGCCCACTGGGAGCTAAATTCCAGTCGTCACTAGCTTCTTACTGCAGAGAAAGAGAACTAAAGAAGCTGAGAAAGGAACAAATGGAACAGAGAGTCAACTCAGAAAATTCTTTCTCAGAAGCAAGCAGTCTTTCCTTAAAGTCCTCTAGTATAGAAAGAAAATGTAAACCAGGGCAGGAACAGAATAAACAGAATGACATCATACCTGGAAAAAGTAATTCAAACCTGGTATGTATGATAGTTACTGAATAAGCTTTACTATTTCTTTATCATACCTAGACTACTACATCTAAAAATATTTAATAATTACTAACATCCTATCTTATTGGGGGAATACTGCTACATAATTTTGTAAAAAATAGCTTCATTTTCTCCAACTGTTCATCTAACTGTATAAAGCAGCATTTCTTGCCCTTTTACACATCAAAACAAAGATCTCTATTAGAAAAGTAAGCATTCTTTTTTAGGCAATTAAAATTTTTTAAATTAGGCTGTGCAGTGGGAGAAACTTGAAATATGGAAAATCTAAAACATCAGGAAATTATTTTAAAACAGTAGTTTTCTCAAAATGTGTTTCCTGGAACAGCAGTATATCAGTATCACCTGGGAACTTATTAGAAATGCAAGTTCTTGGTCCTCGACCCAGTTCCACTGAACCAGAAACTGGAAGTAGAGCCCAACAATCTGCAACTAATATAACTTCCAGATGATTCTCATGCACTTTTTTTTTTCTGATGCACTTTAAATTTTCAGAAACACTGATTTAGACTATGTACAAATCTTAGATAATTGGGCATAGGTCTTAGAAAACACAGAAGACAAGAGCCACAAGGGGTTCAGTCGCAGCACTATGAAACTATCGGCAGCCACAGTAGCACAAATTCAGTCCCCAGCCAGAGAGCAAACCCACATAATACAGTAGACCTGTCTTGCATGCTGCTCTCCTCAGCAGTGTATTTCAGTCAGTTCACCTGTTCTGTTCCCCACTCGATCTCTGATGAATCCTCTCACCTCTGGCCTGGACCCAAGTTCTCATATGCATAAATAAACAAATCTTTAAAGAAAAAAAAAAACTTAGAAGATAATGACAACTTAGAAAACTATCCAAAATGCAACTTAATTTGATCAGATCTTAGAATAAACCAAGCAAGTAACATAAAGTTATCATCCCCTGGAATGTCAAGTACATCTGTTTTAGAGAGCATCCCTACATACAGAACAAATGAAGATGAGCTATCAAAAAAGCGCTGTTTTGATAAGATGCTATGAACTTTTTAAACCAGGTTAGGCCCAAACCAAACCAAACTGACATTTTGAGAGTGAATGAGATTGTTGCAGTGAATGTTGCTGGAAAACATTTGTGAATTCTAGGGCTCATTTGCAAGAGATTTGGTGCCTTTGTTAGTAAAATTTACTAATTATCAATTTGGTCCAATTTTAATATGATTTCAGCGTTTGATGGAGAAATGAATAAGCAGAAGTAACGAGTAATAAGCTGTTACTTGCTATCAAAATACTAAATACTTCACTGTAATAATGTTAATCTTGATTATTATGAATCTAAATTTGCATTATGAAACTTGTATTTTTGCATTTTTACAGATGCCCTTCAGTTTTCTTATGAAATTTATTATAGTATAAAAGCTTAAATTTACTTTCAAAGTTAGGTGCTTTTCAAAATTTATTCTAGACATTTGTATTTAAATGATTGGACAAAAGCTCACATTCTTTATTCTTCCCAACTTCTACTGTTTTTTTCCTTCTCATTTTGCTAATAGGAAAATGGACATCTCTCAAGAAAAAGGTCCTCTTCTGATTCCTGGGAACCCGTTTCAGGTAGAATCAAAATTGAATCTATGAATTTTTAAATAAATTTGAACCTAATGGCACAGGTTTTTAAAGCAAATTTGTTTAGATATAGATTTTTCTTTGTAGAGATGAAACATGTCTCACATTACTTAGCAGTTTATTAAAATTATATTCAAAAAGTATTTCTTGAATTTTGTGCATGTAACTTGACTCTTTTCTGCCTTCTTCAGGAGTTTAACATGTTTCTTATATTGGTATTTAGTGTTCTACTTCTGAATCCTTGGCTACATTAAAAAGTGTAATCTTGTATTCTTGAAATTGTGAACTATCTGTGTACTTGAAACAGATGCATTGTATAAGATTGAAACTGTTAAATAATCCAAAACAATGTTTCCTAAATATTTCAAACTACAAAGACCCAAGTATTTCAAACTACAAAGACCCGTTTTAATATCAAATTTCAAGGACAACTACATGATATTCATTTTATATTTTTGGAATCTTTTGGTTAAAAAATATGTAATAACAAACAGCTACTGTTAGTACAGTAACTCTTAAAGTATCTATCTTTTTTAACTAGAAAATAGAACAGTGTAAAATTCTAAAAAATTCAAATTGCAGAAACTTCTAACAAAAGACTCCCACAAATAGCAGTTGTTAATAGTCTGAGGTATCAGTTTTTGTGCTCTACTGTGAATGCAAACTTTGAAAAACAGACCTTTCAACTTTCCACTCAGTAAGATACACTAAGCCTACTGATAACAGCCAACATTAACTGAGCACCATGCCCTGTGTGTTTAATTTATTTGATTCTCACCTCATAGAAAGTAGTAACTTTTAAAAATGAAAAAAAGTATACAGTTTTCACTCATTCTTAATGTTTCATGTAAAACCTTTGTGAACACATTTATATTTTATATACATATATATTTTAGAAAACATTGTATTAAAACAAATCCCCTTAAGAATTAAACTTAAGGCTGAAACCAGACTTCACCCTTATAGAAGGAACTTTTAGGATACAGAAATAAATGTGAAGTTTCATGTTTGTTTGTTGTAATTTAGCATCTTTTATTTTAGTGAGATTACTCCTTCACTATGTTACACATTTGTAATAATAAGTGATCACTTTACACTGAGGGTAAAGGAAGGAAAATATTTTAGGCTAGTTCTACCAGTGTAAGAGACTACTGGTAGTGGTGTTACCACCAAACTATTCCCCTTTTTTTAACTCTAACAATGACAGAAAAATTCTCTTCAGTTTCTTAGTTTGCAGATTTCATCAGTGGTATCTGATAGTTTTATTTAGATAATACCACATATTGAAAATTTGTAGTACTACTTGAAAAAGATGCTTTCAAAGGCAGATTGTATGTTCATGTATGTTCAGAGGCAGACTGAAGATGACTGCCTTCATTTCTAATATTTTTGCAATTTCATAAGTAGTAATTATGCTCTTATATACTAATAAACATTTATACTTCAATTGACTTTCAAAAGAATATAAGGATATGAGTCTTCGCTAAGTAGTATTAAGAATGCTTGTTTATGTGAAAATACAAATTAATTGAAATGTCATCTTGTTCATACTACTGCTATTACACTTAGCAACTGTGATCCTTCCCAAGTACAGAGAGCAGAAATGTTAAGAGTATGTGTATGGTCTTGGTCTTTAAGAGCTCTGTCCTTTGACTCTTTTTGCATAAAAAATAAAATTGCATAATTTTATTAATAACTGGGCCCTCCCTGGTGGCACAGCAGGTTAAAGCACTATGAAGTTATCTGAAGCCACTGCAGGACAAGTTTGTTTCCTGGCCCGGGAGCTGACCCACAAGGCTTGGCAGACCTCTTCTGACCTGCCCACTGCTCCCCTCAGCAGTGTGTTTTACTCAGTCTGCCTTTTCTACTTCCCATTATGTCTCTGGTCAGTCTTCTCATCCTCTGCACCTCTGGCCTGTACCCCAGTTCTTGTATGCCTAAATAAATAAATCTTTAAAAAATAATAATTTTAGTAATAACCAGTCTCATATCAAAGAAACATAGAATTTTTCTGTTTTATCTTTATAAACTCAATCCGTCTTATCTCAGTATTTATAAGTTAAGATGTACTTGAAACAAAAGAAACAATAATCTGCAAGTTGTGAAAGGAGTGCAAAAAGGTTCATGAAAATTTTTGCATGTAACTTACTGCCCAGGAGAGCTTGCAAAAAGGGTGAGCCTACCTGTAATATCAGTTCAGTCCTCTCCAATCCTAGATGGTAAAAGCTGATTAGTGAGCTGGTTTTCCTAAACCTTTTCTACAGTTTTTCTCATCTGTGGATATCTGACATCTTCAATTTCTGAATAAAGCAGGAATTTCTCTTTATTAGTAACTATATATAAATTTGACTGCTCTAGGAAAATGGGCAAAACTCAAAAAGGCAGCTCTGTGATTATCTTCTTTATAACCCCAAACTTAAGGTTTATCAGTATGTCTTTTTCTTAATTATTTGATTTCTGGAACAATTATTAAGGACCTTTTTTTAATAAGACATTAAAGCCTAGAAAACTGAGTGAGCATGGAATGATTTCTTCAGGCAGTAGGAAATAGCTGTAGAAGAATGGAGACAGGACCATTAATTAATTTAGTTTTAGTTTTTATGTACTGAGTTTTCTAGATTCTATATTGATCAGGTTGTCCAAATAATTACTTAACTCTTGAGTTTTGTTGTCCTGTTTTGTTTTTAATATTATCAAACTGTTGAAGAGTTGGGTACTTCTGCCCCATATGCAGAAATAAACTTGGTTTTGAGAATACTGATTCTGTATAAGGATTCAATTGTTAGTGACTAACAAATTTTAAGAGTGAATTGATGAAATATTACATTTTTAAATAGAATACATTTTTCTTAATTGATTAGCTTGGATATATGTTGTTTCTAAAGTAGTTCTGAATAGAGCTTCTAACACAGAACTTGCTTTAGTTTCTTAGGGCTGCCATGAGAAAGTACCAAAAGTTGGTGCCTTATAATAGAAATTTAGGGGCCTCCCTTGTGACACAGGAGTTAAATTTAAAGTTAGTGCTATGAAGCTATCGCCAGCCACTGCAGCCTAAGTTCCATCCCCTGCCAGGGGCTAACCTCCCTGATGCAGCAGACCTCTCCTGTGTCACCTGCTGCTCCCCTCGGCAGTATATTTCAGTCAATCTGCTATTCTGCTCCCCACTCTCTGGTGAATCCTCTCTCTGGTGAATACCTCTGGCTACACACCAGTTCTTCTATGCATAAATTTTTTAAAATGAATCTTTAAACTAAAAAACAAAAAAAAAATAATGTAAATTTGTTGACAGTTCTGGAAGCTAGAACTCCAAAACTGTAGGGCTCTCTCTCACAAGTCTATGGGAGAATCTTTCACTTCTTCTAGCTTCTGGTGTTTGTCTACAATCCTTGGCCATTCTTTGACCAGTCACACGGTTTCTTCTTGTGAGTCTTCACATCATCCTTAAGTGTATGTTTGTCTCCATGTCTAGCTTTTCCTTCTCTCTTAAGGATACTGGTTATATTATATTGGGGGTCTACTCTAATGACATAATTTTAACTTACCCTGTAAAGACACTGCATTGCTAGCAATGCAGGGGCAGTGAGAGGATTCACCAGAGAGTAGGGAGCAGAACAGTCAGCTCAAGTGAAATACACTGTTGAGGGGAGCAGCGGGAGGGTCAGGAGAGGTCTGCCATACCCCATGTGGGTAACCCCCCTAGCCAGGAATCAAACTTGTGCAGAAATGGCTGCAGATACTGCAGTGCTGTGCTTTAAACAGTTGGTCAACAGACAGGGCCCTAAAAACATTATTTCTAATGAAGATCACATTCTGAGTTTTTGAAAGTTAAGCCTTACATATACCATTTTGGACGCCATATTTTAATACCTAACACGGCTAAAGACTAGAGAGAGAAATGGGAAATATTATGAAGGAAACCTTAGGTAGATTTTTTTTTCTTTTTTCTTTTTTTATTACAAAGTTTATTTTTACACCATTTTGCACATTTTTTTTTTTCCATCTCGATTGTAATCCCCGCGGGTTTCCCATCACCAAATCACCCCTGTGCCACCACCATAGTCCCGTGCATTTCCCTCCCTCTCCCCCCCCCCCCCCCGTTTTTGATCCCATTCCCCACTCCGCCCCCACAGAATGTCTCTGGTATATGGTTGTTCATTATTTTTGTTATTTTCTCGCATGGTCCATTATACTCCTGCTATGAGTGAAACCATCCGGTATTTTTCTTTCTCTTTCTGGCTTATCTCACTAAGCATGATCTTTTCCAGCTCCATCCAAGTTGCTGCAAAAGACATGTGTTTCTCTTTTTTGGTTGCTGAGTAATATTCCATTGTATATATGTACCACATCTTTCTAATCCAGTCATCTACTTTTGGGCATTTGGGCTGCTTCTGTGTTTTTCCAATTGTAAATAAAGCAGCAATAAACATGGGGGTACAAGTATCTTTTTCAGTGTTTTTGTGTCTTTTGGGTAGATACCTAGGAGTGGATTGCTGGGTCGTAGGAAAGCTCCATGTTTAGCAGTTTGAGGAACCTCCAAACAGTTTTCCATAGTGGTTGTACTAGTTTGCATTCCCACCAGCAATGCAGGAGAGTTCCTTTTTCTCCACATCTTAGGTAGATTTTTTAATTTGAGAAGTTTAATTGTCTGCCTTTAGCTAGCTATCCTTTATATATGTTTTAAATTTAAATATGGAAATACTAAATTTCTGGAACCAGATAGTTCCTTGATCTAAAATAGAGTGCACACACAGTTTGAAGGAAAGTACCTTCAAAATCTTTTGTTTAATACAAATACATAGTTTATTATATTTTGGGGAGGGACACCTTTAGTTATACTTAATAAGATTTTGATAGTTTTAGAATGAAATGAGCATTTGTCTCTAGCTTCACTTTTTTTTTTAAGTTTATTTATGTACACAAGAACTGGGACACAGGCCATAAGTATGGAGAGCAAGGGGTGAGAAGATTCATCAGAGACAGAGTAGGGAACAGAACAGGCAGATGGACTGAAATATACTGCTGAGGGGAGCAGTGGGAAGGATAGGAGAGGCCTGCAGCGCCATGTGGGTCAGCTCCTTGGCCAGGGATCGAACTCATGATGTAATGGCTGCAGATAGCTTCATAGTGCTGAGATTTAATTCCTTGTGCCACCAGGGAGGCCCTACTAACTTTGAATTTCTTAAACATCAATTATTAAATAAATGATAGTATTAACTCTTCTATCACTGCACATGTGGTGAACAATCTGAGCCTTAATTTCTAGAATTTAAACGTTTTTGTCAGTGTTCTAGACACTCATTGAATAAAATTTATTAAGAATATATGCTCTTCACTAATCTAGCAAAAATTAAATTTTAGCAGGCTCTAAGCAGAATAAATTCCCTGACAAAAGAAAAAGGAATTCTGTGGACTCAGATATGAAAAGCACAAGAGAATCTATAATGCCAAAAGCAAGAGAGTCCTTCCTTGAAAAGCGTCCTGATGGACCACATCAGAAAGAGAAATTCATAAAACATATTGCACTGAAGACACCTGGTGATGTATTGCGCCTGGAAGACATAGCCAAGGAACCAAGTGAAGAAGCTGACAGCTCCTCTGCAGGCTTGGCACCTTCAAGTTCTGGCCACCTTTCTTCCAGGAATAGTGACCAAACCCGTGTGGAAAGTACCAAAGAGACTAAGATGCAGAAACCCCACATATCTTTACCTCAGGAAAAATCTTCAGTTAAAAAAGCTAGCAACCTTCAGAAAAATAAAATTGCTAGCTCTGTGACATCAAAGGAGACAAAACTTCTACCTTTACTTTCCCATGTACCAAGTGCTGGTTCCTCTCGGGTACCACTAAATGCTAAAAGTTGCACTCTTCCAGTTCCAAAAAAAGATAAAGAACGTTCCTCATCTAAAGAATATTCTGGGTATTCTTCAGAATCCTGCAAACACAAGGAGCACAAAACAAAGACTAAGGCTGATTCTGACATGTCTTCAGGGAAAATTTCTGGGGGATCTTTGCATTCAGAATATGGCACTCCTACAAAGTCCCCCCCAGCTGCTTTGGAAGCTGTGCCATGTATACCAAGCCCTACAGCACCTTCAGATAAAGCCCCTTCAGATAAAGCCCCTTCAGATAAAGAGAGTTCAGGAAATTCCAATGCAGGTAGCAATGCACTGAAAAGAAAACTAAGGGGTGATTTTGATAGTGATGAAGAAAGTTTAGGTTATAACCTAGACAGTGATGAGGAAGAGGAAACATTAAAATCACTGGATGAAATAATGGCTTTGAACTTCAATCATACTCCTGCAACTACAGGAAAGCCTCCTGCTCTTTCCCGAGGGCTTAGATCTCAGTCATCAGATTACAGAGTAAGTGCTTCTGTGATATTTATCTTTACTTGAAGAGGGAAAGATTAATTGATTAGTGAAAAAGAGATAGCTTGTTAGAATTTATTTTAAAATCTAGTCTTTATTATGACATTAATTGAACTAAAACTGATATGGTAGTTCTTTCATTAACAGGTTTCCATATCTTTAGCTTTATTATTGTAAATCAGTGGTCTCCAAACTTTCTTGATCACACACATTTCTGTTAGTAAAAAATTTTTGAGCATGTACCCCAATGTATATGTATACTTCTAGGTTATATACATGTACCACCATACTACTGTGTACTTTCTAAAGCATATGCAAAAACAGAATTTAAAAGAAGGAAGACAAAAGTATTTTCCTATAAAAGTTATGTAGACGTTACTATAGACTAAGTTCTACTGGAGTTTCTATAGAAGTTCCATATAAATAGAAGTTCTATTATTTTCTTCCTGCACCCCAATGGATCACCTTGCACACCCCCTGCTTTGGAGACCACTGCTGTAAATGAAGGTAGAGTGTAGAAATGTTGTTAATTGTGGTGTGCAATTTTATTTATAAAGTACTTCATTCTCTCTTGGGAATAAGCTGAATTCTTATGTGTCTGTAAAATTTGGTGGGGAAGGTGTTAATGTTCCATGGTAACACATAAAAATTAATGGTTTGATTCTACTAAAATAGAATTTAAAAATAAAGACAGGGTGCCCATGGAGCCTTTGGGTGTTTTCTAGTCAGTCCCTAAGGCTAACAGGGTTCTGTGAGTAGTCCCTTTCCTAATAGATGCTAAAATCAAATTGCCTGCAGTATAAAATACTAGACTTAAAGCATGATGGTAAAAATTCTTTTAAGAAAGGTATCCCCCTGCCCCTGGTTATTGAAATAGAAAATATTATTTAGTATTCTGAAATATTTAAAACATCCCAGTTCTTACACTAAGATGTGTTATTAAGTATTTCTAAACTTTCTTTTTGTTTTAGGAAACTGCTCATAGTGGAACTTACACAAATTCTTTAGAACGACTAGTGAAGGAGATGGAAGACACTCAAAGGTTAGCGGCACCATGGCCTTGCTGGATTGAATGTACTGCTTATTTGTGTGGCTTTTAATTTGCTTCAGAACTCTTAAGAATTAGCGTGCATTTTGTGCTATACCGTTACAACAGTTCTGTTGCTGGCTATTAGAAGGAAGGTGTTCTTGTTAATTGGCTGAAACAAGAAGATCCAGGGTTTTGTGGTAATACTACATTAACTAGTAATAATTCCTTTCTGCTTACATAGTTTCAAACTGATAGCTGAAATTCTTGATCAAAAACATGAGTAGAATTGGGAGTGGGGGGTATTTTTGTTTTGATAATGTATAAACCAAAATTTACCATTCTGATCATTTGAAGTACAGTTCACTGGCATTAAGTACATTGATATGTACAGTCATCACCACCATCCAGCTCTAGAACTTTTTGTCTTCCCTAATTGAAATTCTATTCCCATTAAACAGTAACTCTTCATTCTCCTCTTCCCCCCAGCCTCTGTCTTTTGTCTCTATCGATTCACTATATGAAGTACCTAATATAAATGGGAATGTAAAATATTTATCCATTTATAACTGCTTGGCTTGTTAGCCTAATGTCTTCACTAGCTCAGCTGGCATAAAGTTGACATATATATCACAAACTAGATAACCTTTGTAGCTAAAAAGGATTTGCAAGCAGTTAGTAGGTTAAGTGTTCCCCTTTCTGAATGTCATTAGAAAATTTGTCTCTTATAAAAATTCTTAATGTAAATTTCATGTATCTGTGATGTGAAATCTGAAGTCACTTAAATCAGATGCTACATACATCAAAGGCAGAGATGATGCTTTCATCTGATGATTAGCACTTCCTATGGTGATAGAGTAGTACATTTACTGGTGGTTTACTGTTGTGTTGTACTTATCCACTGTGCAACTGCATCTAAGAATAAAATCCACTGTGCAACTGCATCTAAGAATAAAACCTTGATTTTAAAAACTGATTTTTGGCAAGAAGCATTAGCAAAGACTATGCCTATACTCTAACTTTGAATTTCATAATGTCTGTTTTTTCATGTATAAAATGGGCATAAGAAGTTACCACATGGATCTGTGAGGATTAAAGTTAATATATGTAGTCCTTAGTGTATTGCCGACCACATGAGAAGTGTTCACTGTTAGGTTTGTGCTGATAAAGGGAATTGCTGCTAGAAAATCTAGTTAACATCAGGTTGTTAACATACTGAATCAAATGTGCATTAAAGATGACAAAGTACAAATTTGTGATGTTTATTGTCATTTCTTCCCTTTCTCCAAATGATTTGTATATCATTCTTGTATATCATTATCTAGCTAATAAAGAAATACTCAAGTCTTTTATACAAGGGGACACTATTCTGATACCATACAAGTAGGTGGGTAGGAACCTAAAACTTAAAGTAGATCTCCTGTGTTTTAGTGAAAATGTGTGCTTGAGACATGATTTGATCAATAGTGTGACAAATTTTGTCATAAAATGAGGTACTTAAGAGTTTTTTGGGTGTTGACTGGGGTGGGGGGGATAAAACATTCACTGTAACATTCTTTCAATTCTCAGACTGGATGAACTGCAGAAGCAACTACAGGAAGATATAAGGCAGGGTAGAGGCATTAAATCCCCAATCAGAATTGGAGATCAAGACAGTACAGATGATGAAGATGGCCTCTTAGAAGAACACAGGTACAGCATTTTTTACAGTGTATATATACCAAAATGCTTATGCATTTTTTGAATTTTTGTAAAATAAATGAGCATTGGTGGTATCTGCATAGTGAATAGAGGCACATCATGAATACAGAGATATTGCCGATTCAGTTCCAGGGTATTGCAATAAAGTGCCACATGAGTTTTTTTGTTTCTTGGTGTATGTAAAAGTTATATTTATACTACACCTTTGTCTATTAAGTGTGTGATAGCATTCTATCTAGAAAAGCAATGTATATACCTCAGTTGTGAGCTAGAGACATAAAGTGTGCACACATTGTTGGAAAGCAGTGCCGATAGGCTGGCTTGTTGCAGGGTTGCCACAAATCTTAAGTTTGTATTAGGAAGAAAATTCAATTACGTGAGGGATGCCTGTAATCTGTGAGGGGTTTCTAATCCATCTGTGAGACATTTGAAAGGCAAGTGTTATGACCAGGTTGTATCATTTCTCTTATTCTTCTTTTCACACAGACATATTTAGTGACTGAACTTTACTAGCAAAATGTGGGGTGTGCAGAAGTTCGTGCTAGTCTTCTGAAATGGACATTGTTCAGAAAAGTTTTCCTTGCACCCAACCTTTAATACAAAAGTGCATGTAGCATAACTCTTCGATGTTCAATAACTTTTTTTTTTTTTTTAAGGGAATTTCTGAAGAAATTTTCAGTGACAATTGATGCTATTCCTGATCACCATCCAGGTGAAGAAATATTTAATTTCCTCAATTCTGGAAAAATTTTCACTCAGCATTCCTTGGACTTAAGAGATTCGGGCTTTATTGGACAAAGTGCTGTAGAAAAGCTTATTCTTAAGTAAGTAGAGAAATTGACATTTTATTTTTACCTTTATGAAAATTAAAAGATGTCTAATTGAGATTAACTAGTATGACATATCCATTATCCTAATCCTGTTCATTACAGTTGTTCTTTGTGTTTTCTTAATTATAGGAAGCAGAATAAGATAGTTGTTTGATGCCTTTATTGATTGGTTAGGATTAAAATCAACATATAATAACAGCAACTATCAAAATAACTAGGGCTTAAATAGGAAGTTTCTTGTTTTTTTGTTTTTTTTTTTTTTCACTTTTGAAAGGTGTTCCAGGTAGGAAATCCACCACATAAGCTTCTTCACCATCCTTAGTACTTTGCTCCCTCAAGTACTACTAGACCTCTAACCTTTACATTTGAATTCACAGAAATTCCCCACATTTCTGTTTACAATTAGTTGGGAAGAACTTAGTCAATGTGGTCATACCTAACTATAAGAAAGGCTACAAAGTGATTATTTCAGAGAACCAGTATGACTAGCTAAAATAAGGGTTTTGTTACCAAGAGAAAAGGCAAGAATAGATATAGTGGTGGGCAACTATGACTCCCAAACTGATCTAATTTCTCTCAGTAATGATTACAGGTTCAGAGATGTCACATTAATTCCAGTGCTAATTTTTATGAAAGCACATCCCCCAGCTGGCCAAAGTCTTGGTGGGCGCCTTAACATTACCAGCTAAGTAGATTTGTGCACCGGATAATCTGAAGCCAAATCAGCAGATTGGATCAGCACTAGGCCTTCATGAATATTTTTTTATGAGTAACCCATCAACATTGGGATGGAGTTGACTGCCATGGGCTGAGGGTGGTTTGCTTGCTCATTTTCCTGATTATATTAGATGTGGTGGTGTACTGGTGGAAGTTTCTTGCCATGAAGGTAGCAGTCATTTTGATTTCCTTTTATATTTCCAGATCAGGAAAAACAGATCAAATTTTCTTGACAACTCAAGGCTTCCTTACCTCTGCTTATCACTATGTCCAGTGTCCTGTGCCTGTGTTAAAATGGTTGTTTCGGGTAAGAGAAATGTTTAGTGGTATGGTAGCTTCCTGCTGTATTTCCCACTCAAAAATAAGCTTTTGGAATATAATCTTACTTTACCCATTACTAGAGAAGAAAATGATCTAGCACATCAAACCAGTGTTTTCACTGGGCTAGAATGAAGCAAAGAGTCATTGTTAGGGATTATAAATCTTTAAAGAGAATATAAAGAAAGTGCTAACACAGATAGTAAGCAAGATTGTAATGTTAGTTGTGTCTTAACATTTCATCACACTGGTAAGTCACTAGTATAGTTTTAGATCTTTTAAAATATATATATCTACGGTGGTGGCACAGGGGTGATTTGGTGATGGGAAACCCGTGGGGATTACAATTGAGATGAAAAAAAAATATGCAAAATGATGTAAAAATAAACTTTTTAATAAAAAAAAGAGAGAAAAAATATATATATTTATTTATTTATGCATACAAAAACCAGGGTGCAGGCCAGAGATGCAGTGGAGGTAAGAGGATTCACCAGAGACAGTGGGGAGCAGAACAGGCAGATCTACTGAAATACACTGCTGAAGGAAGCAGAGGAGGAGATAGGAGAGGTCTGCTGCACCATGTGGTTCAGCTCCAGGGAGGCCCCCTTTCTTATTCTGTGAATGTCTGAATAAAAACCTGAAGGAAGTGATAGAGTGAACTCGTCCCCACTGTGTGAAAGAACATTCTAAACATTCTAAAGAACAGTATGTGAAGCAGAGAAGCATTTGCTTCCAGTAATTACAAGCTCCCTACTTATATCCCATTGTTTTTGTTTTTTTTTTTTTTTTAAGATTTATTTATTTGTGCATACAGAACTGGGGTACAGGCCAGAGGCTCAGGGATGGTGAGAGGCTTCACCAGAGACAGTGGGGAACAGAACAGGCAGATAGACGAAGTACACTGCTGAGGGGAGCAGTGGGCCGGTCAGGAGAGGTCTGCCACACCATGTGATCACCTCCGGGGCAGGCGGGAATCGAACTCATGCGGAAGCGGCTTTAGATTCTCAATGCTGTGCTTTAACCCGCTGCGCCACCAGGGAGGGCCCTTTGTTATTTTTTTTTAATAGTCCTAGTTAAATAAAAATTTTGCCTCACTGTGGTTTTTATCTAATGGTACTAATTATCTTTCTGTAGCTCCCCAGAATAAGCCACTTCTAACAGTCCTTCATTTATTTTAAAATAACTGTTATGATCCGCATCTCTCTCTACACTTAAATATTCTTCAGTAACTAAATTTCCATCTCTTTACCAATCATCTTTCTGAATGACCATTAACTTGTCACTGTCATCATTGAAATGTTTTCCTCTCCTCCTAAAAAGTGGGCATGTGCTCCAGATAAAATGTCTCTTACCAGTAGCTTCCAGCAACACTCTTAGCCATCTACCCTACCTATATATATATATATTTCTTAAACTTATAAGACTTTGTATATATATGTTATTTTTCATTTTGGTGATTAGTAAAGGCCCATTGTTCTAGTCTTTAAAACCCTAGTAATGTTGGCCCTCCCTGGTGGCGCAGCGGGTTGAAGCACAGCACTGAGAAGCTAAAGCCACTTCCGCATGAGTTCGATTCCCACCTGCCCCGGAGGTGACCACATGGCGTGGTAGACTTCTGACCTGCCCGCTGCTCCCCTCAGCAGTGTACTTTGTCGATCTGCCTGTTCTGCTCCCCACTCTGTCTCTGGTGAAGCCTCTCACCCTCCGCATCTCTGGCCTGTACCCAAGTTCTGTGTGAAAAAAAAAATCTTTAAAAAAAAAAAAAACCTAATAATGTTACAAAGCAATTTTTTACATTCTTTACATTTAAAAAAAAAAAAAGACTGAACTCCTGATTTCCAGGAACTGTTCAATTCTAGGCACTGTTTTCTAGATTGTTCTGTCTCTAGATGAATTGTTGTATCGTGGCATAAACAGAATGTGTGCTCTTTATGTGTTAATTTCAGTTAACAATGAATTATTGAATATGTTCATCTCAGGTTCTAATACCTAGCATCCTTTTTATAGGCTTTATAATATTCCTTTGTAGCCCTATACCCTAATTAACCTATTCACAATTGATACTGAATTGTTACATACACTTCTTACACTTGTTATCTCAAAGTACTGTGTTGCCCACCGTAGAATTCATCACTCCCCCACACTCATACACACACACAAAAGAGATTATCAAAAATTTGCCATGTCACATATGCCTTTAAATGGTGATACCCCCTAGTGGCAGAACATGACAACGTGAAAATCATTGCAGTGATATTTTTCAACAAAGGTTGATATATTTTTTTTTTAAGTATATGGGCCATATACCTGATGAAACTAGGATTTGAGCTAGTCCCACTTAAACTTTTAAATTTAAATTATTATAATTGTAATACATGTTTCCAAAACAGAAGAGAAAAATTAAGGTAGAAATACAGTATGTTTTGTTGCGCTGTATAGAAATGTGATGAATTTGCAATATATACAAATGTCAAATCATTGTTGTATACCTAAAACTAATACATAGTTTTGTTTCCCCAAAAATTGTCTTGTAAAATTACATGTTTCTGCATATAAATTCTTCTATGTTGAAAGATTGACTTGATTAAAGTATAAGGACAATATTTTTCCATTTTTAGCTTTTGCCAAATTATACTCATACTGGACATACTATCTATTTCCTAGGACTCTTGTGAAGACTGGGTATTAAAATTCTTAGATCTTTATAAGTCTTGAAGTTAATGATATCTGGTCATTTTCTTTGTGTTTTTCTCATTATTAGTGATATTGAGCATGTATTTCAAGGAGTGTAGCAGAGTATTGCTTATTTCTATATTTACAAATGTTGGTGCCAGATTGTAGTTTAGCTTTTCCGTTACACAATCAACATAGTAGTCTTTTTCTTTATGATTTTGGGTTCATGGCATGATATAAACTAGCAAGGCTTTTTTTTTTTTTCATAATTTCAAATGTTATATTTATATGATCTTAATGTAAGTTGTAAAAAGAAGCAACATGTTAATGGAAAGGGTCCTGACTTGATCCTGTCATTCATCTATTTTTAACAGATGATGTCGGTTCATACAGATTGTATTGTATCTGTGCAGATTTTAAGTACTTTGATGGAAATAACAATTAGAAATGGTGAGTTTATAAATTTACTGTGATTTATATGTATGTTATTAATTGCTATATATATAGTCTTACTGCTAAAAATTAAGGAATTTGGAAATACAAGATCAAAAATTATTTTTAATAATCTAAATCTTTAATAATTAAATGAAAATCCAGTCAGAAATAAGTTTCTGCATTGTTCTAGTTGCATTGAGGTTAGGAGTGTAAGATTTTGCCAAGCAGTAGCCCTTACTTAGTATTTCCCAACTCATGGCTTACTTTGCTGGGTTAAATGGAAATAGTTGCAAGTTTATTTAGCCAATAAACTTTTAACTTATTGGTAAGCAACAATATTGTATTGATTTTGCACTGAGGAGATTAAATGCATCCATTGCAAAAATGTAACAGTTGCTCCCTCCCCCCACCCCCCTTATGATGAAACAAGCATTGGGGGGTAAGTGGGGGCTCTCCTTCAGCTGTAGCATAGGAGCAGAGGGTTAAGTGCAAACTGCAGCACTTAGTGAGGACACAATAAGCATTTAGAGAAGTTTCTTCCTGTCTTTGACCAAGTATTTGTTGAAAGTAGTTGTAACCAAGAAAGATACTATGCTTCCAGAAAATTCTCAAGGAAAAGTACTGCAAGCAGCAGTAACAGCAGCTGGATCAGGCTCTAAAGGAAAGGGTGGAGAGATTTTAACCACTTAATGTAAATGTTGAAGATAAAATTCTCTTCTTTGAAGGCACCAAAGGAGTTCTAGAAAATAAGGATTTTTCCTATTTAAATATGGTGACATCTTGGGAAAGTATGTAGACTCAAATAAGCCACTTTTGAAATGGCATCATGCAAAGCTGCCCATTCTGCTGCGCTTCTAAAATTTCTCATCATGTGAATAATTCCATGACTCTAATGATATGCAAACTAATGAAAGAGGAGGGATGCACTGTGATTTACCTGATTGACTTGTCAGTGGATTAGGACTAAAGGTGGTAAAATCTTCTATTTAAGCAGCAGTTAGTGTTTTACCAGGATCTGGTTACTTCTAGTCTTTTCAAAATGTATCTGAGTTATACCCTCTTACCCATCATACTCAACTATTTTATTCAAATAAGTGTCATTTTTCTTCAAATTCATTTAAAAATCCCTGATTCTTGTATGATCATTCCAAAAACCTGTATTAGCATGTCACTACTAGCTGTCATTTCTGTAAAGTCACTGTAACCATGTTTCACACACAGACTATCACTCTGCAATTGTGGGTTTGCCACTGAGAATAAAACACTTTGTTCTCTTAACTAGATACCTTCAGTGATTCGCCAGTTTGGCCCTGGATTCCATCACTGTCTGATATAGCAGCTGTGTTTTTCAATATGGGAATTGATTTCAGATCTTTGTTTCCTCTGGAGAATCTTCAGCCAGACTTTAATGAAGATAATATAGTGTAAGTTGTTTTTCATTTTCATAATTAATTCTGTAAGCATTCTTTAAAAACAATTTACATGTAATAGTTATATTCATTTGATAAAGTTTATATCCATTTTTAATGTCCTTAAAAATTAATCTTCAGTTAAATATTCTTTTTTGTTACTAAATATACTGTTAACATCTGTCTTAAAAGCCATCATTTTGTTTATCAGAGAACTGACAATAACAATAATTTTTTTTTTAATAAGGTAACAGAAGTTGTGACATTGTGACTTAGAAGTGTAGGATCTCCCCCTTCAGGTGTCATCACACCACACCCACCACCAAAAACACAAGAGCCCGCCACCATAGTCCATTGTGCTGCCTCCCCATTTTGTTCTCACCCCTTCTCCATAAAAGTTTTAATGTCCTTTTTGTTTTTACTTAATAATAGCAATGTTATCTAACAGTGTTATAGCAAAGCATTTTACTTTACTTAACATTGAGAGAAAAAAACAAGAGGTAACAGTTGGAAATGAGTTGGCGAGAGGTTCACTGTTCACAATAAAAGTGATTTAATATATACATACACACCTAAGTCAACTGAAAAGCTGTGACAAACAAGAGAATTTGATATAGCCACTGGGATATAAAAGTAATAAAGAGAAATCATTAAGCTTCAGTTATATGAACTGTAGTTAAACAATACACTGGAAAAAAAGACTTCGTTTACAATATTAAAGAAATAGTAAACAGTGATACATTGATAATAACTGCCACAATTCCTAACACAGTGCTTTCTGTGTGCCAGGCACATTTCTGAGGGCTGAATGAATGTCTTGAACTCACTTAATAGCCACTATACCTATTAGTTTATTCATTACCATTGAACAGGTGAGTCAGGCCTAGAAGTTAAGTAACTTATTGAGGTGGTACAGCTAGAGAAGGATGTAGGACTGTCAAGCAGCTTTTTTTTTTTTTTTAAGATTTATTTATTTATGCATACAGAACTGGAGTACAGAAAAGAGGTACAGAGGTGGTGAGAGAATCCACAGAGGCAGAGTGGGGAGCAGAACAGATTGACGAAGTACACGCAGAGGGGAGCAGCAGGTGGGTCAGGAGAGGTCTGACACACCATGTGGATCACCTCCAGGACCAGGGATCAAACTCACACTGAAGTAGCTGCATCCAGCTTGCAGTGCTGTGTCCTAACCCATTGCACCACCCCAGGGAGGGTCTAAGCAGCTATTTCAAAAATAAGAAAATTCTTCACATCATTGTGAAAGTATGTCCATGATACTAAAATAGAGTATAGAATGTCATGTCATTTGTATTAAGGATAGGGAGGAAGACATACAGCAATCCCCCATTATTTGTGAACACAGTTTTAGCATCTTGAAACATTGCCTGCAGATGAGGGAGGACTGCTATATATTAATATTTATTTGGGTATATGTAAGATGCTGTGGAAGGACTAAAATTTGTAGTAAATATGGAAAGGGGAAAAGTGTGGCTAAAAGGCCCGACTGGGGCCCTCCCTGGTGGCACAACTGGTTAAGGCACAGCACCATGAGGTTATCCCAGCCACTGCAGCATGGGTTTGATCCCCAGCCAGGGAGGTGACCCACATGGCATAGCAGACCTTTCCTGACCTGCCCATTGTCCCCTCAGCAGTACATTTCAGTCCATCTGCCTGTTCTGCTCCCTACTCTGTCTCTGGTGAATTCTGTCAACAGCCCCCCCAACCTCTGGCCTGTACTCCAGTTCTGTATGCATTATATGCATAAATAAACAAATCTTTAAAAAAAAAAAAAAAGGCCAGACTGGGAGGACAGTTCATCACAGTACCCTGTGCCTTGATATCTTTTGATTTATTTTTAGTCATATAAATGGTATTATTTTTTCAGAAATAAAACAAGAAAATATTGTCTTTTTTTTTTTAATAAAAATTATATTTATTTATTTATGCACACAAGAATAGTGTACAGGCCAGAGGGCTGGGAGGATTCACCAGAGACAGAGTAGGAAGCAGAACAGACAGACTGAACTACACGGCCGAGGGGAGCAGCAGGCAGGTCAGAAGAGGTCTGCCACACCAGTGGGTCACCTTCCTGGTCAGGAATTGAACTCATGCTACAGTGGCTGTAGACAGCCTCATAGTGCTGCACTTTAACCCATTGTGCCACCAGGGAGGGCCCCTTTTTGGGGTTTTGATGGTGGTTACCCTAATTACAGTTATCAAAATTTAAAATTCATACATTTCTTTTATTGTATATTCTTATGTAAATTATACCTCAGTAAGACTTAACTTTTAAAAACACAGTTAAGTATTTAATTTTGATGTCCCTAATTTTGCATTACTGTATTTATTTTCTTATAGTTCAGAAATACAGATGGCTTTGGGGGGGAAAGGAAGTGAAGATTCATCTTATAAGCCAATTTTTTCAACTCTTCCTGAAACCAATATTTTAAATGTGGTTAAGGTAGGAGAAAAACTTTTTTTTTTTTTTAGAGTATTATGCATACAAGACTTGAGACGTAGGTCAGAGGTACAGGGGAGTGAGAGGATTCACCAAAGACTGAGTGGATAGCAGAACAGGTGGATCTACTAAAATATACTGCAGAGGAGAAAACTAGGTGACACAGGAGAGTTCTATACCATGTGGGTCAGCTCCCTGGCTGGGGATTGAATTTATGCTGCAGTAGCTGTCTATAGCTTAATAGCACTGAGACTTTAACCCCTGCACCACCATGGAGACCCCAAAACCTTCTGTCTTTAGCACCAAGCTGGACCCAATTAGTTTTGTCGTTAATGATTTTAAAACAAAAAAAACTAATGTCTTACCAGTGATCTCCACTTGAAATTTTTTAGCAATAATGTTTGCATTGTGGATTGTTTTGCTGTTTTTAATTTCAATATTAGGAATGAAAGGGAACTTTTAAAGTCAGACTTATGTAATCAAAATAGATCTAGGAATACCTTTACTAAGAAGCCTTTGAAACCAGTAAGTTTTTAGAATTAGAATGTCTGAAGAAAAAAAATCTTACATTGTAATTTAGTGCTGATGAATAACTGGCCAAGGAAAACAGTATAAAAGACATTTTTAGTGGTTGAGTGATATCAGTGATACTAAGCTCTTAACATTGAAAAATGGAGATCAAAATACCCTATCATCTAAGATGATAGCAATGTTAACTTGAGTATTTCTTGCCTTTTTTTCTGGATAGCTGTTTTATTTTCTATATAAATTTTCTTTTGCCTTTTTATCTAAAACTCTATAATTTAAACTCTTCAAGTAAAATGCCATTTCTTAAATTGTTTGTCTCTGTATCAAAGTTTCTAGGCTTATGCACATCTATTCATCCAGAAGGTTACCAGGATCGTGAAATAATGTTACTGATTTTAATGTTGTTTAAAATGAGTTTGGAGAAGCAACTGAAACAGATTCCTTTGGTGGATTTTCAGAGCCTCCTTATAAACCTAATGAAAAATATCAGAGATTGGAACACAAAGGTAATCGTCCTTAAAATTTTAGGTTTGACTTTTTTTAAATAGCATTACCATTTGGCTTTCAAACTGTATGGAGGATTAAATTTTAGTTTGGTTAAGGTCCTCACCAAATTGGGAAAAAAAACAAACTGAGGAAGGGACTATCTTTGCCTGAATTCTATTATTCAAATTCATAATAACTGAATATTTGCTAAAACTGCAACTCTTCATGCAACAGAAAAATGTGCTTATTGGGGACCTTCTATGAACCTCCTATGTAATAGAAATACTGTGAAACAACAAAGCCCATCATGGCACTGTTTCCTGGCCAGAGGGTTAGATAATAAAGTAGACATAGATTCTGTCTATCAAAACTGTAATGAGTACTACAAACTCAAGTAAAATAGGACATAGATTTACAGAATAGTAAGATAGGGATGCTGTGCTTTTTCAGATGAGGGAGTTGACTGAAGGGGGATATCTTTGCTTCTTTGCTTCTCTCTCTCTCTTTTTTTTTTTTTTTTTAGATTTATTCATTTATTTGTGCATACAAGAACTGGGTTACAGGCCAGAGGTGCAGGGGGTGAGAGCATTCACCAGAAATAGAGTGGGGAGCGAAACAGGCAGAATAATGAAGGACACTGTTGAGAGGAGCAGTGGGCAAGACAGGAGAGGTCTGCTGTGCCATGTGGATCACCTCCCAGGCCAGGGATCAAACTCACACTGAAGTGGCTAAGGCTAGCTTCGCAATGCTGTGCTTTTAACCCATTGCACCACCAGGAGGATGTTTATGTCTAATTCTTTAATCCATTTTGACTTGGTTTTTGTGCATGGTGTGAGGCAGTAGTATAGATTCTTTTTTTTTTTGCATGTAGCAGTCCAGTTTTCCCAGCATCATTTATTGAACAAAATGTCTTTGTTCCATTGCATATTGTTTGCTCCTTTGTCAAAACAGTCAATCTTGTTTATTGTCCTCATCCCATACTTGCTTCTACTCAGGGATTATCTTAAAGCAGATCTTTTTGTTTGTTTGTTTTACATCATTGTTAGTTTTCATTTTTGTTTTTTCAACAGTGTTTGCTCTTCTTTTCTCAAGTATAGTCCCCATAGAATTTCCACCACCAATTCACCCATGCACATCATCATAGTTTCTTATGTTCCTCCTGCCAGTGTCTCAGTCCCTCCTCCCCCTCACCTGCAAAATGTCCCTGATTTAAGGTTGTCTATTTTTGTTTTGTTGTGTGTGTGTTTTTAATTATTATTAGTTCTTTTTCATTAATCCTTTATTTGGTTTCCCTATGTTCCTCCTCTCTGTTATTTCTCAAAACAGTTCTTTTGGACGTTAAATACTGTACTAACTGAGGATCCCTAAATGCGACAGATCTCAGATCAGGAACACATATAAGCTTGTACAACTCTTATGTATACACTTTTAGAAACTGGTATTAATATTTATATCACTTTTTTTTTAAGATGGTCTGTTTAAGTACAGAAGTATATACATAATGTAGCACAGAACATAAAGAAGCCAAATGAAATTCTGATAATTGTATCTGTTTAATCTTGTCTAGAACTTGAGATAAAGCTTAATATAGGTACTGAATTCTAGCTTCCATGGTGTTTCTAAACATGAGTGTTCTAATCATCAAGAGGGGATGTGGTTGATTTGTTACATGTTTGATACCATTGACCTGTTTGAAAAATCTTGGCTCTTTCTTTGTTAAGGTACCTGAACTCTGTCTGGCTATAAATGATCTCTCCAGTCATCCTCACAATCTTCTGTGGTTGGTACAGCTGGTCCCTAACTGGACATCACGTGGAAGGTATTGAAAAGTGAGAACTGGACATTAAGAAAATGTTATAATGCTTACATTCATGAACTGCTCCTTGGTCCTTTAATTTCATATTTAACTGTGAGGAAGGACATTCACAGTCTGATACTAAATCAGACCTAAATCATTTTGTAATATCCTTAAGTTTTGATTTTAGTTTATCTGATAATGTAGATGACACATGCCATAAAAGTTAATTAGCCCTTTTTTGCTTTAGAAAAAGAAATTCAGTGATAAGATAGTTTTTCTATCAGTAAATTAGCAGGAGCAAAAATGAAAGCTCTTAATGCTTTGCCTCAGCTTCAGGCAACTCTAACTTTATGTACAATTATTTTGCATGAATTTTTACTGTTCTTTTAAAAGCTTTATGTTCTTGAACAACCTTCTTTAGAAACATTAGTTGTGTTTCCAATTAGAAGAACAAGAACCACTTTTTAGCCCTCATTTGCTTCTCAAACAGTATTGGTGAAAATATGTTCTAAATACTTTCTAATTCTAGGCAACTGAGACAGTGCCTCAGCCTAGTGATTATTTCAAAGCTTTTGGATGAGAAACATGAAGATATCCCTAATGCCAACAACCTACAGGTATAAATAATACTTTGTTTTAATAAGTGGAAGACATAGTGAGGTTTAGGAAAAATTGATGTACACTAAGTCAGAGTCCTGAGATTAGATCTCAGTTCTCAGGCATACTGTTTGTATAACCCTTAGCATGTTACTTAACTAATGAGGTCCAGTTTCTTGATCTGTGAAATGGTGCTGGTGTTATACCTTCCTACCACACATGGTGGTTGTGTGAGCAGTGAAACAAATTAACGTATGAAAACTACAAGGAACAATATAATATGCCTTATTAATATATGACTTCATTAAATTAGTTCACCTTGTCAACATCACAAGATTAAACTTTTCAGAGCCTACTGCATACTAACTCTAATGTCTGTTTTATTACTAGTCTTTAAATTGTAGAGCTTAAGTGTGGTTGTCCTCCAGGACTTGCTTAGTAATGACTGTGTCATGTATATATGAGGCTATATGACCATGTTCTGTGGAAACTCCACTCTGGGAAGTCCTCAAGGCTATTATAAATAAATAGCACTAATAATGGTACTGTAAATTTCAAATCTATAACAACATAGGCTCTTAATTTAAATGTAGTGTTGTTATTTGAATTGCAATTTAATATTAAAAACTACTAGGTTCGAGGGGTACAACAACAAATTCAGTGGACTCTGCCACAAGTCTAGTAGTTGAAATAAACCAACCGATGTGGTATAGTATGGTAAGAACAGTAATGGAAGCATGCACAGATTGCTGGGAAATAAGGAGACAAGAGGGGACAGCTAATTTCTGCATTAGAATTGAGGTAGATTTGGGGACAATACCTGAGGTCCTAGGATAGTTAGCAATCCTGTCAGTGATACTGCCATCAAAAGAGAATTCTTTCCAGAATTCATGACTCCTATTCACAAAAAGATTTAGCATTTGCTGATTTTCAAATGATTTCACAGTGAAAGCATTCATTTTGATATCTCTCCTTGCAAGCCATTTAGTTTTCTCCTTAAGCTTTTATCCTCAATGACAAGTACTAAATCTTTAATTTAAAACCCCTTTCTAATTGAAGACTTTTAAGTAAAGGAGAAATGGGCTAAAGGGGCAGAACTAGAACAGGCAAAAAGAACAGGATATATTGAGGACCCTCCCTGGTGGCACAGTGGGTTAAAGCACAGCACTATAAAGCTATCCACAGCTACTGAAGACTTGAGTTCGATCCCAGGCCAGGGAGCTGACCCCTGTGGCCCAGCAGACCTGTCCTGTCTCACCCAGTGCTCCCCTCAGCAGTGTACTTCAGTCAGTCTACCTGTTCTCCTCCCTACTCGGTCTCTGGTGAATCCTCTCCCTCCCTGCACCTCTGTGTGCCCCAGTTCTGTATGGGTAAATAAATAAATCTTAAAAAAAAAAAAAACAAAAAAAAAAAAAAAAAAAACAGGATACATACAAAAGATAGCATACAAAAGGATAGCATACAAAAGAGCAACTATATTGCTTAGTACTGTTTACTAACCCCTTTTTTTGGTAGATATCAGTGCTACATCGCTATGTTGTACAAATGAAGCCTTCTGACTTGTTAAAGAAAATGGTCTTGAAGAAAAGAGCTGAACAACCAAATGGCACTATTGATGACAGTCTTCATTTGGAACTTGAAAAGCAGGTATCCAGTGCCAGATCTTGACAGCATAACTGATATCTTCTCTTCTTCCTAACCATAGACTGATAACAAATGATTTTTTTTTTTATTATCTTGAAATTTCCCAGTAAACTTGATAATTTAAGTAGAAGAATGAATGTTGGGAATTAAATACTGGAGTTTTTTTTTGCTGTTTACTATGACATTTAGGAAGTAGTAAAAGGAATGCACTTGAGTTAGAAATCAGTTACCCTAAGTTAAATGCTTGATTTTTTCCTGTTTACCACCTCTTTCTGCGCAACTTTCCTAATACCTAAACTTGGATGATATCTATGCTAACTAATTCATTGGTGTTCATTTTATTCATTTCTCTAACAGGCATATTACCTGACCTACATTCTTCTTCATTTAGTTGGTGAAGTTAGTTGTTCTCATTCTTTTTCTTCTGGACAACGGGTAGGTAGAAAGTTTTTAGTGTTTTTGTTTTTAATAAATGTCTTTATTGATAGAATTTTATATAGGAGAGAATTTAACTCTAGACTTGCTATAGGAATCTTGTTGTACACTGTAAAGAAGGAAGTAATAATCTTTTAATCATATCACTGACCAGAATTATTTGTTCACAGATTTTTTTTTTTAATTAACCATCATGCCTTGGTAGCAGTATAATGTAATATTTAGCCAACTGGCCAGATGTTAGCTGGTTTCTTCCCATCTCTCCCCCACTACACTTTTTTTTTTTCCTTTAGAAGTATTTACCTTAAAATAAAATTGATAACTCAGTCTTCTCAGAAATGCATTTCTAAATTATTTCCCCAAGATTTTCATTTTAAATTTCTCTGTTCTTCCTATTATAATCCATATTCCTGGGAAAATTTCTTGTTTAATTCCACAGGTTTCACACCTTCGCTAATCCATTTTCCTTAGGCATGATGAGAAAGGGACTTAAGACGGATTTGTGTGTTTTTGCTATGTTTGCTCTCTTAATTGGAGCCCAGTATAGCTGACCTCTCTGTAATGTTGTTTATGACCTTTATATATTTAAAAAATTTTTTAGTGACTAAATGCCAATTGATGACTATTATTTATAAATTCTCAATTATTATAGATCTATATGAGGTAGTGCCTTCCTGTAAATTTCTCCATCTTATACATATACTAACATAATTATTTTAAGAAAATAATTGTTTAGAACATTTTTCACTGTAATATGGCACTTCTGTGAAGTGCAATAGTATTTAAAAATGTTAATGAACATTTCATATTTTGATTACACACAGTGCTAGCATGAACATACTTATTCATGTAGCTCATCTAACATATGCAAGCAGTTCTGTAGGGTTGAGTTCTATGATTAAAGATAATATATTTTTCAATAGCTGTTGTCACATTTCCTTTGTGCATTCTTACCTTAACATATTCAGATTTTACATATGAGAGTGACTATTTTGGATTGCACAGTTCTAAAACTTAATTTTTCAAGGAATTATTAAAACTTGTTTTGCTTATTGAGGAAAAAAAATCGGTCAACTGTTATTTGAATATCCCATTGGAGAATGCATTAAGGAAAAGACTATAAATTTCTAGGCATTACATCACACAGTCTGAGCTCTAGGATTAATTTTCAACAATGTGCTTTAGTACATAGCAAAACAACATTTTTGTATGTTTATTTCTTACGTTAATCGACAATAAACTATAACGGTCTTCTTCTTGTAGCAGTTAATACTTCCACTGCTACGATTGCTATTACATGGTTAACATCAGAAATTGCTAACTGAAGTATGATAGATTTGTTTGTTCTAACTGCATAATTTCTTTTTGTTAATTTGTAATGCTTCAGAGTTATTTCAGGTCTTACATTTGTTTTGCACAGAAACACTTCGTACTTCTTTGTGGGGCTTTGGAAAAACACGTTAAGTGTGATATTAGGGAAGATGCAAGGCTTTTTTACAGAACTAAGGTAAGTGCATTTTTCTTACCTATTGTTGGCTTTGTTTTCGTTTAACCTTGATCATGTTATTATAAGAGATACTATTGGCCTGTCTGTGGGGAATAAAAGAACATGTAAGGTTAGAAATATGACTTTCTCCTTTTAATAATAGAAACCAGCTTCTACTAAGTTAATTCTATCCATAGCTAGATTGAGAGTGAAAGGAAAAATCTCAAAGCAAATACATTTTTCACTTTTGTTCTTTTTTCTAATTCTAAAATGCCTGATAACCTAAGGAGAAAAATTCTTCTAGTACTAATAAAATATAGTTTCTTCACAGTATAGAAAGTAAGACTTTAATGCCTAAGTTAGCTTTAAGGATTGAACCATTGTTTAAATAAATTTATAAATTTTAAACAGTGGTTATAGAATTTGATGACAGTTGAAAACTAGTTTTGTTCATGAGAATAAAAAATAAATTAGCTGTTATTCTTTAAATACTCCGCTGGAGAATATCAAATGTCTAGGCTCTACATTATCCAGTCTAAGCTCTAAGGTAGATAGGATTCAGTAGTAACCTTGCTAGGCTTTTTTCTTAAAGGTTTACTATATTCAAAAGTAGTTTTAAAAAGGTGAATGTGAGTAAGGTGTTAGGAAAGCAACTTTAGTATTAACAATTTTTCCTAAAGTGTAAAATTAATCACCACTCACTTTCTCTTCTAAAGATCTTTTTTTAATTCCCAATCATCTTAGCTTTTGTAAGCTGATTCTTCTTGTCATTTGTGTTTGAATAGTCATTGATTGTGAAGTTTCAGCTTTTGTAACTTTATATGTTATGCTAGTTAGCTATAAAGGTTGGTCATTTGAGCAGTACCCACTCAGGTTTAGTGTCTGTATTTACTTTAGTAGATTTAAGTACAAAAATGAGCAACTAATGAAGATGTATCAGATTGCAGATTTTCAAATACATGTAGGGGATAGCTCTTTGCCTTAGAGTTTCATAGTTTCAGAAGCACATTCTTTTGAACATTGGCTGGAGTCACTGGTCCGTGGAACTTGGTGGTAGTGGCTACTGCTGACAGACATGATAAAAGGGGACCACACAAGCTTTTTGTTTTTTAAGGCCAAGGGCCAGTCATAGATTGGTGCCACTCTTACTTAGAGTGGAGAGTGACACAGAGGTCTATTAAAATTGTTTTATGAAACAGTCCTGCTGAAATGGATGAATTGTGTACCTCTCCAAAAACCTCTAGTAGAAAAGGTGATGATTGTTTTGGGGAAACTGAATCTGCTAAACTCTAAGTGGAGAAAAAGTTAAGCCTTGAAATTTAGTTTATAAATTTAAAAGCAGCTATAAATTTCCTGACTTGTTTAAAACATTTCTGAAGTAGTTATGAACAAGAGCTAATTGGGCATCTCTGGAGTGAAAGGAAAGTATCAGTTTTGTACAATTACTTATTAAATCACCAAGTGTAGAAATACACTGGGAATTTAAGAGAAATTTTAGTTCTTTGCTAAAACCTAGAGATGCATAACAATGAATTTTGGATCTTCTGATTAATGTGAAAAGGAACAAATGACAACCATTTTGTGTGTCTTTCAAATCTTGAGTCTTTCAAACAGAAGGTAAGAAAGCAGGAAGTAGCCCAAAGTCTCAGACCCTGAAAAAAAGACTACCCCCTTCACCTGCCTCTTTTTTTTTTAAGATTTGTTTATTTATGCATCCAAGAATTGAGGTACTGGCCAGAGGTGTGGTAGGTGAGAGGATTCTGTTCTGGAAACAGAACAGGTGGATTGACTGAAACACACTGCTGAGGGGAGCAGTGGGCGATACAGGAGAGGTCAGCAAGTTGAAAATGTGTCTTGATAGCAGGGACTGTTTTTCTGGGTGATCTTTAGTAATTAATAGGAAAATAGGATCCAGTATTTTAAATTACGGTAAAGAATAAAAGCCTTATTAGTCATTGGCCTTTGAAAGCACCTCTAGAAGATGAGTAGTTAATTTTCTTTCTTGATAAAAATCAAATTGAGTCGGATTGTTGAATGTGGACTTGTCATAGCTATCAAATGTTTTATATCAAGCATCAGACTGATTTTAGCTGAGACTGTTTTGATCTTACCCTTTTTCTCCCTTTGATATCTTTAAGGTAAAAGACTTGGTTGCCAGGATACATGGAAAATGGCAGGAAATAATCCAGAACTGTCGGCCTACTCAGGTGTCATTTTGTTAACAATTTATTCTTAATAGTTTTGCTGAATGGCATTTCTACACACTGTTTAGAAAAAATAGGCCATTTCCTCCTGGGTATCATAAAATAAACTGGAGAATCTAGTATAATAATACATGGTTTATGTGTGTTCTTCAGTTTTTGTTTGTTTTATATTCATTGATTTGTCTCCAGAAGTAGCTAAACCCACTTAATATGTTACATTGTATCTAGGTTATTTTATTAGGAGTCTTTTTCTTAACAACTTTATTTCCAGATGAAATTCACATGGCGTACATTTCACCCATTTTAAATATATACTGGTTTTAGTAAATGTATATAACATTGTACAACCATCACCACAGTCTGACTTTTGAACATTTTTGTCATCCCAAAAAGAAATCCCATACCCATCAACAGTCACTCCCGATTCCCCTACCACCTGCATTCCCATCTTTATTCATCCCACAAGCCCAACTCTATTTTCTGTCTACGTAGATTTGCCTTTTCTGTGCATTTCATATAAATGAAATCATATACTGTGTGTGGCCTGTTATGACTGGCTTCTACACATAGTTGTTAGGTGAATCTGTGTTATAGCATATATGTCCTTTCAATTGCCAAATGTATGGATATATCACATTAATCTAACCACTTAGTAGATGATTTTCTAGTTGTTTCCACTTCTGGCTGTTAGGAACAACACTTCCATGAACATACGTATACAGCTTTGTATATGAATGTATGTTTTCTATGGAAACACCTTGCACATTCACTTGTTAGTGGAATTGCTGAGTCATATGACAATTCTGTGTTAAATGTCTTGAGGAATTGCCAGACTGTTTTCCAAAGTGACTGCACCATTTTATATTCCAACCAGAATATATGAGATTTCTATTCTCTCAGCGTTCTCCCTAAAACTTACTACCTAACTTTCAACTGCCGTCACAGTAGGAGGCTAGAAGTAGAATCTCATTGTGGTTTTAATTTGTATTTACCTAGTTTGAGTAATAATCTTGAACATCTTTTTTTTTTTTTTTAGGCTTATTGGCCATCCGTATAACTTATTTGGGGGAATGTCTGTTTAAATCTTTTGCCTATATCTTCATTGGGTTTTTTTATCTTTTTATTATTGAATTGTGAGAATTTGCCATATGTTCTAAATATAAATCTCTTCTTAGATACATAATTTGCAAAAATTTCCCCCCTTTTTATATTGTTTTCATTATCTTGGTGTCATTTCTAGAACAAAAATTTTTAATTGTGATGAAGTCCTATTCATCTGTTTTTTACTATCCTTTTTTCACTTATGCTTTTTTGGTGTCTATCTGAAGAGCCTTTGCTGAATCGAGGCAGTCAACTTTGTCATCCTGCTTGTTTACAGGCTGACTGGGATTGTCTAAAACAGTACTTCTCCAATTTTAATGTACATAGTTACCAACTAAAAACTTGTTGAAATGCAGATTCTGTTCAAAGGGTCTAGAGTGGTGTACCTGAGACAGTCTGTTTTCCTCATAGAGCCTCAGATTGATACCACAGGGTCTCAAATTTCAGTAGAGAGGTTCTGGAAGTGGCTTATATTGTATAACAAAGTAACAACAGGACACTGTAGGTCAATTAGGAAAAGCAGTCTCACTATTTTATAACATTTTTACTATCATTCATTTAGTGTTCTTCATAAGATATGCATTCCCTTTTAGAGCTGTCTTTGAGACTTAATACACAAGGTAGTGTTTCATCATTGTTTTAGTCTGTCTCATTATACTTTTTTAGATTGGCCATCTTTGTTTATATGGCATTAAAATAGAAAAGAATGTGATATCAAAACCAGATAAACATTTAATTTTCTTAACTATGACCTGCCACCTGTGTATATTGATGAGAAAACATTTTGTACTTATACATTTTTTATTGTCAGACCACAAAATGTGAAACTTGAATCTGATTACCATAAACCTTCAGAGAAATATGCAACACAAATTATATTTCTTCCATTGTCAAAGATGATTAATTCATAATCTTATTGATTTTCCTTTGTTCTTTTTTTTCCCTTTCCATTTTCTAGGGGCAGCTTCATGACTTCTGGGTACCAGATTCTTAACAGAAGTTTTAGCAGCAAAAACATGAATTGAGAGAAATTCAGTAAGAGCCTTCTCTGGAAGAGGATTACCAGAATCTGATGAAATGCTAAGAAAATATTCAGCAAATATACCACATGAATATCTAGTATAATGTTGGTAATGAAGAAATTGCCATTTTTGAAGCAGATATGAAACATGATCTACTTAATTAAGGCAACTGGCTTTGTAAAAGAGCAGAATTCTGTAGAGGGGAGGGGTAGAAGCAGTTAGTAGTTGGCATGTGTCATAGGCCCCTGTTAATTCCTCTTGTTAAATTTTAAGCTAATTAACTTTTAGCGAGATGGTATTTGTGACTTGGATAATCACAGCAACTGTGTAAGAGAGGATTTGGTCCAACCCGAGGACTTGGTCATGGAAACCAAGACCATGTTCCAGTGGGTTTGATTTTCCTTGTTGGCTATTTTAGGACACAAAGGGAAAGTTTAGGCTGTATTTAGTAACAAAGAGAAGTAAATCTTCTGTAACTCCTATAAACCACAGGGAGGTTTTAATCCATACATTTTTCTTCACTGTTCAAGATTATAAATCTGTTTAAATTTTTAATATACGTTTAAACAGTTGAGAAACAAAAGTTTGGTATATTGTCAGATCTCCATAAAGGGGAGAGGTTAAGCTATAAAATAGTCGCTCTGTTTTTGTGCCAAAACATTCTAGTGTGCAGTTTGTTTTGGATTTCTTTTAAAAATACAGTTAAATCTTGGACTCTTGGCTAAATTTTAGAAGTTTGGCCCTCGCTAGCCATAATACAAAAGTCTATATTGTAAAAGTGTAAAAACCTGGACAAGTTTCGAAAATCTTTAACTCTCGTAAGTACATAATCTTGGCAGAGACCTGGATGGTGTTTATTCTTTGGAACACTGTGTGTGTATGTGTGTCTGTGTGTCTGTGTGTGTGTCTGTGTGTACAGATGCATAGTGTGTACATGCACACACACATTTATATTTTAAAGTTGTTGCACTTGAAAACCACAGCTGCTCTAAATTCTTAAACACTGGAAAGCCATCCTTTGGTTTAAATGGTGGAAGGTTAGTGGAAGTGCACGTGCTGGTCTTAACCCAGGGGTTCTTTTGAAGCCTTTGATGGTAATAGACTCGTACTAGCCCAGCTGAAGAATTCCTTTTATTGCCTGAGTGTCCCTTTTAAGGAGGGTTTGTTTCTTGAACGAGAAGCCAACTTTTCTTTCCACATTGACTTGGATGACACTGCTCTGCTGAGCACCCTTTTTGTCTCCAGCTGTGGGAGAAAGATGATGGAGGAAAGGGAATTGACTTGGTTTTTATCATTTGAGAGGACAGAAAATAGATTTTGAAAATACACTTTCTACCTCTAAATTGAGGCTTAGAAGTAAAAAGCATTCTATCTCAAAGTTATCCTTAAAAAAGAATATCAGTAACTTTTGAGCCCATGTCAAGCATTGAGCAGTTGATAGACTTTATAGGGAAGACTTCAGTAAATCCAGTTCCCAAGAACCTTATCTGGATGAGGCTCTAAGAGCCAGACCCACAAAAGTTTTAATCTGTGTTGAGTTTACTGGTAAGAATATTATCTTGATACTACCTCTCAAGGGAATTGTTAGAAATGCCACTTATGGTTAATGAGATAGATACAAAGAGTTATATTTGACAGAAGCTTGAAACTCTGGCATCTATCTGCCCAACAATGGGGGCTTTCATTCTCTGTAATTTAATACTTGTAGATACATTATTTGTGTGTAATTTTATAAGTGTTCATATTTTTCTCATTTTGCATTGTGTAAAGTGTACAAAATCTCAAAAGTATAAAATACTGCTTATATTGCTTGTAATTACAGTGTGTAAATATTTTCTAATCGTGTACATTGACAGGGGGACAAGTGGGTTATTCAGGTTTTTTTTTTAAGTGACCCTTTTGTATTGCAGTTTCAATAGATAACTGCCCATCAAATTTCAAGCCACTTTGATACATTTTTATTTAGCAGTTCCAATAAGAAAAATCTCTATTTTTGTCATGCTCCATTAGAGAAAAAGAATACTTCATCTGTCCCTTTCAGATAAATAGCCAAACATCAGTTTGGATCCTTGTGTTTATGACTGTGGTAGAGTCTTCAGTCTACAGGTCATATTCCAGTCAGTATTTGCATTTGGGTTCTCATAAAAAATTTGTTACTCTTTCAGCACAGGTAGCCCATGATTTTTCTCCCAAATCAAGTATTATCCTCCTCCCTCGAGTCCCAGTGCTTTGTCTCCCTGCTGCTGATGTTGCCCAGTGAATGGGATGGTAGCGGGGTAGAAAATGTTCATTGCACAGAGAATGTCAGGCCATTTTTGGGACTTGGCAAACAAAGCTTGCACTGAGTGGTGGTGTGTTTGGCAGTATTGCCGTGCCAAAAATCACCTGTCTCATTTCCCGATGTGTATGTCAAACTGATTACCCTTATTGCAAGCTGAAAATTAAGGTACTTGTGTTTATGCTTTGTGTGTAACTGTTTGCCTTTTCTAAACTGCTTTTCTTGTTATCCTGTATAATTCTATTAGTTATATCATGTTAAGTGAAGAGGCTCTTCATGCACAAAATGCATCTATGTAGCAGCAGAGTAACAGCATTTGTACATTTTCTCTGTCTCCTGATGGCAGCGGTGCCTTTGTCACCTTTTGGGAAGTGGCATTTTGTTTTCATTTTGAATTGTAAGAGTTTGCTTTTGACTTCCCAGAAATCTCCCCAAATGTAAAAGATAGAAAACGGCGAGGTGCCGTCCAGGTGCAACTGGAGCGTTTGCATTTTTATTTCTGTCCAAACAACTGTAGTTAGGGGGAATGGCCAGTAATTATGTGTGGAGTCTTTAAGCCAAGAATAACATTTAAATTTTAAAATATTAAAGTTCCAGCGGTGACCAGTTAGCAAATGCAACCTAGTTGGAGCTCTAGGGGAGGACTGTCCTGGAGTGTCTCTGAAGAGGCAAGACAAGACAAGGGTGCAGGGAGCTGGGCGTGTAGCACCGTCAGCACGGCCCGTGGCTGTCACTGTCACTCACGTGTCCTGTGCCTCATTCTCTGTGCGTGCGTTTCCCGGGCCGTCCTGTCAGCAGCTACTCCACCAGCTTTTAGGCCGTTTACGAGTAAACGCAGACTTCTTTTTCTTTTTCTTTAATTTTAAGATTTTATACTACATCTTGTTTAAAGTCCTATGAATGTATGTGTGTGATTAAAACAGCTTTTTCTCAGTTTGAACACGTGTTTGGTAACATTTGTTTGGGAATGGGAATGGCTAAGTGTCTGGAATGTCCTGTTTCTCCCCCTATCCCATTCCTGGTTTTTAAACTGATTTCTTCCTTCCTCTTGCTTTGGAGTCTCCTGTTACCTTGATGTCTCCTGTGTCTCAAGTAAATACAGCTGTTGTTGTACATAGTTGACTTTTACATAATCCAGTTAATAATTTGCTGTATACTTTGTAGTGAGGAATTCAGCAATCTCATTTCTGTATCACTTCATTCACTATGCTCAGTCAGCTCACGAGTACCTACTACATGCTAGACACTCTTTAGAATTTAGTGATCTAGTGGTAAACAACATAAAACAGCTCTTATGAATCCTGCCTTCTGGTAGCCAAGTTTAAAAAATACTTCCTGTTATTGGGCAATGGACTGGAAAAGAATACATTTGATCTGGCACCCTGGTCTACAGTCCAGAACCAGAAAGACAAAGCCATCCAATACAGACTGCAGACTCAGGGCCACTTCCAGACTGCCAGGGGTTACAGCTGGGAGCTGGGGGGGGGGGTGGAGTATGGGGGGATGTAGGCTGATACCTCACTAGAGAAGCTGTTCTTATGAATTCATTGTAGGCATGGTTACCAGAGGCTTGGAGTTCTAGAACCATGCCAGTATTTCTCCCTCTGACAGGCTGGTAAGAGGAGACTATTTGTAGGACACTTTTCTCCTGACAGTAGGGAGGATTAGGAGAATGTGAGGTTAGGCAAAAGCAGACATACTGCTTTAAGTTCTCACTGAGAGGCAGATAGCACAGCCTTGTGTGTGACCTTGCCCATAGTCCCAACTTCACAAGGCTCATCATACCAGCCCTTTGATCTTTGGCAAGTTACTTAACCTTTCTGAGCTGTATTTCATCTGGTAAAAGGGAAAATAATGGTGTCTATCTCGAGTGTGTGGGATCTAAAGGAGCTAATAAATGAAAAGTGTTTAGCAAAGTGCCTAGTGTACAGCAAGAACTCAATGAATACCACCTGTTACTCTTTAGCTACAACTTGAGTGCCTTCTCAAATAACAAATTAATGCTAAGGCATTTGGGGGTTCACTTATGTTTGAGCAAACCATCTCTCTTAAGTGTACATGTACCAGATCCCTTCTGACATTGGGCGTTCTGGAGGCTTCTCTGCTACTGGTGAAAATTTTACTTGGTGACTTAGGCCCAGCATGCTAAAGCTGAGAAAGGGTTGGTGGGTGGCGATTTTCCCACATTTGTGGACATGTCCTGACACCCTTTTTCCTTGCTAACCATCCCCAGGCTGGAGTCGAGAGGGCAAACCAGAAGGCCCAGCTTTGGGTCTGACTCCAAGACAACTGGCTGGGAGGAAAACTTAACAGGCAAAACAGGCTTCTGAGGCACAGTGGAACAGTGAGACTACAGCATTGTTGCACAGTCCTTTGAAGAGGCATCTCAGCTGTATATGTGGCCAAAATAAAGATCGCACCACCTAAAGGGAGAGTGCTGGGCAAACCAGAGGTGGAGATGGCAAAGCAGGAACAGCAGTGCTGCCACAGTGAACAGGAAGCAGAACAACTTGACTAGGCCAGAGTTCTCTTGCCTCAGGGAACCACTGCTCATGTTTCAGGAGTCCATACCTCCCCCCTTCACCTAGGATCCCTGCTACAGTGAGTAACTGCTCTGTGCAAAGCTGGAGCCAAATGCTGGTGTGTAGGTGGCAGAGGACAAGTGGCCCTCAACCAGTTTCTTAAACCTAAGATGGGGAGAATAGCTTAGCAAAAACAAAATCACATTTGTGCTGTGTGTGTGAAGTATGCCGGAAGGTTTTCAAATGGGATCCTCACCGCCCACTGTCAAGCAGCCACGGTAGTGACATGAAGGATGAGTAGCAGCTCAAACAATGACCTGTCAGTGTCCCAGGACCCAAATTCAACAGGTTAGGATTATCTTTTGGTTTTAAATCTCCTGCTATCAATGTGCCCCTCATTTATATTTTATCAGAGTTGCAGAGATGAGTAGTGTCCATCCAAGAGGCTTTCTATAGAAAGTTCCATGAATTGCCATCACGTGTGATCTTTCATTAAGTTCAGAGATAAGTTGGTGGGGTGAGAGCAGCATGAGATGATCTGAATCTATTTTCAGAAGTACTGAAGTAACTGCCCAACTAGTTAAGCCAGAGCCTTGTTAGAACTCAGTATTGGGACTTAAACATTTTGTCCGTTTGAAAATACATAGGTACTGAGCTTGCCATCAGAACACCTTAGAGGAGGAAAGCTTGCCTTGTAGAATGTAGGTGAGTGAGATGCTAAACCTACCGCCTAATGATGTTGGCCTGAGGTGTCTGAAGTCAACACTGAGTTGTCGGCCCTCAGCCCTCTGGGCCCCTGTGTCAGGTACTTTGGGGCTAGCAATCTTCCTGACCTCCCCACTCTGTTACCCCAGCCCTCCTCCCATAAGAACTGTAGATATATCTTTTGAGCCATTTCATTCCTGGTCTTCACAGCTGACTCCCTACTCAATCCATCTGTTCTTCCAGAGTTTTTGTCTGTGGTCTTTTCCAAACTATCTGACTTCTGTTTCCCGCTAGGAAGCCTCCCGTCTCACCAACTAAACTCCCTGACCTCTTTTATGTCCCTTCTGCCTACTCCCTAGTTCACACGTGTGTACAAGCTTGCACGTTTCTGCCTTTGTCCTGGTGGTTTTCCTTCCAGCTTGCCCTGCATCCCTCTTCAGGATTTTCCAAGGCTGACTGTCCTCTCTGTAAGCACAAGATTGAATTTCAAGGCAAGTTATTTAACCTGGTAGAGCCTATCTTCCTGTCTATAAAATGGGGTTATCAATCCATTAAGGATAGGATGAGGGTACAGGACATTCTTTGTAGAAGTGTGAGTACACTTTAATGTATTTCTCCCCAGCCTCCTCCCTCGCCACGTACACACAGATCCTATTTGCAGAGTGCTGGGGAGGTGGAAGTGCGACTTGGGCCCTGCTGTCTAGCAATCTGCAGTCACACACAAGAGCCCAGACTACTAGATTGTATGTGATGACGTGCCAAAATGAGCTGTGAGGAATTCAGAAAGGAGGAATTGGGTGTCTTTCCCAAGGTGTCTTCAGTTGAGTAATGACAGAGCCACTTGAATCCTGGTTACCCTCTCTCAAGCCAGTGCTCATCCACCTGTTACCCCAGACCCCAGTCCCCCGGGACTCAGTCAGAGTCCTGGATACATGCACAGGTTGATTATGTCTGTGACCCTCGTTATTCTGGCCCCACTCTGGGCCTGTATCAATCTTGTCTTGAATGAGGGAGGGAGTGCCAGGCTAGGTCATGTCTAGAGCTTGGGTTTGATCCAAACCCTAGAGGGTCCTTAATATTAGCTATGGGGAGGAGGCATGGCCTGAGTTGAAGGGAAACTGCAGGACCACAGATTACTTGGTAAGGCCATTCCAGTTGAATGAAAGGAACTGGGGAGTTAATTGAGGGGCTTGCCCAGATTGCTGCTGGGTAAGGTGGTCGCAGTAAGAACGATGCTCAAGATGAGCTGAAAAAGAAGGCAGGTGTCTTGAGTGGCCCAGTCCCGGAGGAGATGATCCAGGATTACCTCTGATTTCATTGAGTGCACAGGGGCAAATATATCCAGATTTAGCATTTTCTTTGTGCACTTACAGACGGACAAGCTGTTACTTCATCGCTGTAGGGTCCCCCCAAACCCTGCACCCCCTCCCCCCAACCAAACACACCTCAGACCTTAAGATCTTGGAAGGACACAGGCAGGCTCCCTGTGTTCAGAGTTGCCAAAGCTTGGTTTCTACCCACATGTGACCCTTTACACCGGAGGTAAGAAGGGGTGGCAAGTGTGCAACAAAAGTCCTGGTCCCTCAGAGTCAAGCTCCCAGAGCACAGCTTTGCCAGTCCCCGGTAGGGTCCCAGGGCTGGGAGCAAGGAAGGTGGGCGGTAAACCCAAGGAGAGCGCGCTGGTGGTGAGGCCACCACCAGGGGGCACTACCGGGACATGGCCTTGCGTGGAGCGGTAAGGTGCGGGCGGGCAGAAGCCGCGGGGCTCGGTAAGAGTCTCGGCCTCCACCTGCTCTATTGTGTCCGCGGCGGGCGCCAGCGGAGAGAACTGAGCCCTTCCCCGCACCCCGCCCTGCCGGCCCCGCCTCCCGGCCCCTCCTTTCAGGCCCCTGCCCCACCCCCGGCTCCGCCTCCACACCCGCCCCGCCTCTGGCAGCGGCCCCTTCTCCCGCAGCTGGTGCTGTGCGGCCGCCGAGCCGCGCGTCACCGTCTCTATGGCCGGGGATCCGAGCGCAAAGGTGAGAGGGGGAGTGCGGAGGGCGGCAGGGACAGGGCTGAGGGGGCGGGGGCCGGGCCCGGCGCCCCACTCCCATGCCACCTTCCCGGCGGGGGCCAGGCCTTTCTCCCCGCCAAGTCCCGCGGTCCCGCATGAAGGATCCAGAGGGGCGCGGGCCAGGCCTCGGGCAGCGCTCGGCGCAGACCCGCCACCGCTGAGTCGCAGGCCGGCGCGGGGGCGGGGGCCCGCGTGGCCAGCAGTGTTCTCGGGATCTGGGTCACATCTCCCAGCGTCCAGCGGGATCGAAGGAGATCTTGTCCTCGAGCTACAGCAATAGAGACTGAGGTTAGACCTGGGAGAAGAGGGAAGCACGGGCTGCCCAGGCGGTGGAGGGGTGGGGGCTAGGCCCTTGGACCAGGAGAGACCTCCATCCTGCCGGGCGGAGGGGGACACTGCCTGTGCTAGGTAGGCAGACAAGTGGGGGGAAGGTCGCCCCCCCTGCCCACCCTGTCTTGGAGGCCTGCCCTCCACAGTTCCTGCACCCGAGGATCTAATAGTGGGTAAGTGACCAGAGGGGGCTGACCCTGGGGAAGAACCCAAACTATGCACTGGGGGTAGAGAGTGAGGTGCGGACTGGAGCCCTTTAAGCCTCTTCACCACTGGGGAAAAAGGGGCAGCGCCCCACCCCTCCATTTAGCCTCACCCTCCCTCGCAACAGGTTAAATGGGGGCTGAGGGCTTCTACCCAACTCCCCGATCTCCAACTGCAACATGGGTGCATGTAGAGGAGTGCTAGTGACCGCTTCTGCCCATCTACCTTTGCTCAGGGCCTCCTCCTGCCGGGGTTAGGTCCCCTCCCTCCCTTGCAGAGCAGCCTTGACCCATGTACCCATTCCATTTGAGTGTCCAAGGTCAGAAGCTTCCCCCATAACTATACACTCAGCTGGAATCTGGCCTTAGAATTGGGACTTTCGGGAAGGGAGGCGGGATTCTGCTCTGCATGGCACCCCCAATGGCCACTGGCCGTCTCCAAGATGTGAGAGAACTGGACCCCTGCGAGTGTGTTGTAAGTATGCTTACCTGTGCATAGAGGTGTGTGTGTGAGGACTCGTCCCTTCTGTGATGACGGTCCCTGAACTGCGTGAGTAGTGTTGTATGCACATCTGTACGTGTGTGTGCCAGACCCTCCCGTGCAGTGAATGCTGGTATGATCACCACCTGTCAGCCTGTGAGGCAGTGTGACCTGCTGAATGAATGGGCATGTGTGCGCAAACACCTTCCTGTGCACGTGTGTGACTGGTGAGTTTATGTGTTCACAGCCCTCCTGTGAACATGTGTGTGCACCTGTGTGCATGCACCTTACCCTACAGTCATGTGACTCTTGTGTAAACCTGTGTGAGTATGCCGTGCTCCGCACTCTGGCTGCTCTCACCTGGGTGTGTTCCTCCTGCCCAATCCTGGGAGCCCAATCTCTAGCCATAGGGTTTCCCCAACCCCCTCCTGCACTAAGCAAATAGGAGGCCCCAAAGGTAAACAGGTGTGCCTCAGGTGAAGACTGTGGCATCAGCAGTTTGCCCGAGGCTGTCCCTGCCCCAACTCCCAAAGCCCAAGTTGATGCCCCTCTGCGGTCCAGGACCCTCTTTCCTCTCATTCCCTTTCCTCCTCTGGGTCCTGCTCACTAGGGTGCTGACCTTTACTTCTCAAACAAATGTTCCCAACTCTTGTTCTCCCACTGGCCAGTTCCTCCCCTTCCATCAAGGCCACATAGTTAATATTTTACTTGGAAGAGAAGGGAGATGCCAGTAGCCCCTTTGGCCCTGTTTGTGGGCATCTGATGGGATCAGGTGGGTCAGGCTTCCCGCACAGGAAGCTTTTAGTAACCCTGTCAGAGATCACACTGGTTACAGAGTCAGAGGAGGTCTGTCCCTTCCCCGGTCCTCCATCCCCAGCTGGTTGGCTTAAGAGAGGATCAGGGGTGGGAACAGCCTCCAAGATGTGCCAGGGAGTGCTGGTCAGATGCTCAGGCCCTATCATCTGCTCTTTCCCTTCTGCTCATGGCTCAGTTAGCTGGCCCTGTGCACTCCTGCACGGACATTACACCTGTGCAGCCAGGGCCAGGGATCCCCATGCCTATGAGTGCCTCTTTGCAGGTAGGAGCATTCGTGGATGACCAGCCAGAGGGTGCAGTACTGACTCAAATGGGCAGGGCAGAGATATGCACCCCCTCAGAGAAGAATGCTGAAGAGGAGAAGTGTCCAATTAAAGAGAAATTCCAGAGGGAGCTCTCAGGCCAGGGGAAAGAAAAAACAAAGGGAAAACAGGGCAAAACAAACAAAGGCCCATTAACCATCTCTACCCAGCCCTCCTGCATAAGGCACACCACCCCCCACGCCACCCCCCCCACCCCCTCAGGCCACAGGGACAGCTGTTTGCCTGGGTTGAGTGAAGCCGAACCCCCACAAGGTGGTTGTCTAGCTAGATTTCCGGTGTGCTGGGGGGAGGCCGGTGTGCTGGGGGGTGTGCTGGGGGGAGGCTGGTATGCTGGGGGGTGTGCTGGGGGGAGGCTGTCACCTGGAGCTTGGGTTGGAGGGAGTCTAGGGCCTGGTAAGGGGAGTGAATTCCACACAACTTGCAGCCTCAGAGCAGACAGTCCATCATGAGAGGGGGGGGATTCTGTGAATGCTGGAACCCCTCGGTTTCGTGCCCCCTGAGTCAGAGGCCATGCTGTCTACACTCCACCCTCACAGATCAAAATCTTTCTGGTATTTTTTTTTCCTTCAGAAAGCGGACCTCAGAAAACCAGGACAGGTCCTGCTGTCGGAGCTGGGTGACCCCACCAGTCACCTACAACCCTCCAGTGACCCCATGACTCCCTTTCACCGTGGAGTTTGTTTTTGATGCGGAAAGGTGGTATACAGTGCACTCCCCTCTCTGACCTCTGCCTGGGATCCCATGGCCACACAACCCTGTGATTCCAGTTCCCCCCGATTCCAGGACCCTCCTTGGCCACATGACCTGTAATCTTCTGAGTGACCTCCCTGGACCTTGATGCCTGTGACTGTTGTTCCCACTGTCCCCTTGACTCTGGCCCTGGCTCCCCTTGGGGGTCTTGTTGGTCTGGTCCTCCCCAGGAAGATGTGGGGGAGGCTCTGGGCCCTCCTGCTGAGCCTCCTCACAGCCACTGCAGTCCCTGGACCCTCACTGCGAAGACCTTCCAGAGAACTAGACGCCACCCCTCGAATGACCATCTCCTATGAAGGTTAGACCCCGCTACCGTGAAAGCCTGTGGAAACTAGGGCTAGGGCTGGGGAGCAGCCCTAGAACTGGGCTCACAGCTTCAGCTCTCCCCAGAGCTTTCCGGGACCCGGCATTTCAAGGGCCGAGCCCAGAACTACTCGACGCTGCTGCTGGAGGAGGCTTCAGCAAGGCTGCTGGTGGGGGCCCGAGGCGCCCTGTTCTCTCTCAATGCCCACAACATAGGAGATGGGGCTCACAAAGAGGTCAGCTCCTGCTACCTGGACCACCCAGGGTCTGTCCCGTTTTGTCCGACTCCCTGGGCCCTGCTGGCTTTGCGTAGCCCCCGTTTGGACAGTGCTGCCCTTCCCGGTCCAGGCCTCCTATTTCTGACGCTCCTCCTGAAATGTACCCGCCCCCGTTTCCCAGCTCCCTGGGGTCCTGCCGCCTAGGTCCAGAGGCCATGGGGAAACACGAGGGTTTTGGGGTCAGTGCGTCAACCCACTCTCTTTCGCCCCTCCAGATCCTTTGGGAAGCCTCTCCGGAGATGCAAAGTAAATGTCATCAGAAAGGGAAAAACAACCAGGTATGTGGTCTGCCTTGTGCCCGCTCCTTTCTTCCTCCTCAGTGTTGACATCAGGACTGGCGGAGACGCAGCAGAGGTGCAGATCAGCCGGTCAGTTGCAGCAACCACAATTAACATTATAGATGTTGCTGGAGTGCCAGGCCCTGGGCGCAGCACTTCTAGTCAAACATCTGGTGACTTATTAGCTTGGCCTGCATTGGCATGTTAATCTCTTCTGGGCTCCCAAGCGATAATCATGATAACAACAAGCAATCTCTAGTAAGTGCTGACTTAGCTAATATCTTACCTACTTCTAAAGTAATCTTATGAAATGCTAAAAGGCGAGAAGGACTCTTACGAGGCAAAGAAGAGGGTGGCCGCTGAGCATGTGTGGTGGGCAGAGCAGGCCAGTGCGCTGGCGAAGGGGCGTGAGCCCAGAGGGAGGCAGGGCGGCGCCCACAGGGCTGGGGCACAGGACTCTGCTCAGTGGACTGCCTCAGGGAATTAAAACACTGCCCTGACAGGATCTGGTTGCAAGAGTGTGCTAGCTGGTCGGCTATCTCTAGAAAGCCCAGACAATGGCAAAACAGCATTCCCCTCTGAAGGCAACGGGGTTAAAGAAGATTCTATTTACAACACGTCCCTGTGTACCTTTTGAATTTTATACTGCTCTCATACCCCTCATTCATTCAATGAATAAAATACTTTTTATAAAGCTTGGTTTGGGGGTTCGGAGGGCTGTCGGCGAGGCTGCTGCTACTCAGGGCAGAGGTGGTGGTGGCAATCTGGATGAGGATGACGGAGGTGGAGAAGTAGAACGAGTCAAGAGACTTCCTCAGGGAGAGGCACTGGAGGAGTGGGAAGCAGCGGGGATGACTCCTGGCGTCTGGACTGAGTAATGGATGGAGGGATGGAGGGAGGGAGGGTGGGAGGTGGGAAAGACAGGACGGACAGGTTTAGGAGGGAAGACAGCAGTTAGGAGCAAGGGCGAGCTGCTTTCTGACAGGTGAGTTTGATAGGTCTGTGGTTTATCAGGTGGGGAGCGCTGGAGCCTGGTATTGTCACCCCAGGGGGGTGTCAGAGCTCTAAGATTGAAGGGCACTGCTGAGAAGATAGGGTGCAGAGAACTGCTGGACAAGCAGGAGAAGCCAGCAGAGTAGCCGACCCAAGCGGGAAGAGAAAAGGGTCAAGTTGTGGGGAGCCCAGAGGCGTTCCCGGGGAGATTCTGTGTTGGGGGGGGCGGGGAGAAGGCCCACTGGAGCCTTAGAACTCTCCATCCTGTGGAGGAGACTAGGGTGGAGAGCTACGAAGCGGGACTAACAGGAGGCCTTTGAGTCACCGAGCCGCACAGCACCCTCTCCCCCACCCCACAGACCGAGTGCTTCAACCACGTGCGATTCCTGCAGCGGCTCAACGCCACCCACCTGTACGTGTGCGGGACTCACGCCTTCCAGCCCCTCTGTGCGGCCATTGTGAGTGCGCCCTGCCGGCCCTGGCCACTGCTCCAGACCCCAGGCCGTGTGCGTCTCGGGCCACACCCCTGACTTGCGCCCCTCGTTGCCCCAGGATTCTGAGGCCTTCACCTTGCCAACCAGCTTTGAGGAGGGGAAGGAGAAATGTCCGTATGACCCAGCCCGAGGCTTCACGGGCCTCATCATCGGTGAGCGCGCCCGCGCCCCACGCCGGCCCTCACCCATAATCACGCTGCTCCGTGGGCCAGGGATCTTGGCACGAGGCCTTGGCACCCATGTGTCCTGTGCCTTATTGTCTGTGACCTGTTTCTCATCCTGCCTGGCCCTGCTGCAGATGGAGGCCTATACACAGCCACTCGGTATGAGTTCCGGAGCATTCCTGACATCCGCCGGAGTCGACACCCACACTCCCTGAGGACTGAGGAGGCGCCCATGCACTGGCTCAACGGTTAGGAGGGTGGGGCAGGGGGCTGTTTCTTCCCTTGACTCCCTAGGCAGTTGGCCATCCCACCCCCAAATGCCCAGGTGAGCCTACCTATTCCTGGGTGCGGAGTGAGGGGGAGAGGCAGGGGGAAGGGACCCAGCGTGTTTCAGAAGCCACTTGGACTGCCTGGCCCACAGATGCTGAGTTTGTGTTCTCCGTCCTGGTGCGTGAGAGCACGGCCAGCGCCGTGGGTGACGACGACAAGGTTTACTACTTCTTCACTGAGCGCGCCGCCGAGGAGGGCTCGGGCAGCTTTCCCCAGGGCCGCAGCAGCCACCGCGTGGCCCGTGTGGCCCGTGTGTGCAAGGTGAGTGGGCTGAGGTTGGAGCGAGCACCCCGAGGCCGGAGCGCTGACCCCGCCCTCATCTGTGTCCCCGCCTCCCAGGGGGACCTGGGCGGGCGGAAGATCCTGCAGAAGAAGTGGACGTCCTTCCTGAAGGCGCGCCTCTTCTGCCACATTCCACAATATGAGACTCTGCGTGACGTCTGCAGCCTGGACACCGACGCCTCGGCCCGCACACATTTCTACGCTGCCTTCACGCTGACCACACAGTGGTCAGTGCAGGGATGGTGGGGAGGCAAGGAAGTGGGGACAGCGGAGGGGCTGGCGCGGAGCTCAGTGAGGACGAGACCATGCTGGAGGGCTGGCTGCAAGAGGGAGACTGCCAGGCGCCTCTAGCGAGCAGGGCCAGAGGTCGCAGTGGCTATTGACCTCAGGAGCAGGCAGTGTGCCTGGAGCTGGAAGTGGCCAGGATAATAGTGGGCTCTAGACCGGGCAGGGTACCCGCCACACTCAGCGTGACTCACCCCCTCCCCCGTGTCCCGCCCTCAGGAAGACACTGGAGGCCTCGGCCATCTGCCGCTATGACCTGGCTGAGGTGCAGACTGTCTTCACGGGCCCCTACATGGAATACCAGGATGGTGCCCGGCGCTGGGGACGCTACGAGGGCGGAGTGCCAGAGCCGCGGCCCGGCTCGGTGAGTGCAGAATGGCCAGAAGGCGAGTGAGTGGGGCAGGTGGTGAGGTCCTGCGCTCACCTGCCATCCCTGCTCCAGTGCATCACAGATTCGCTGCGCAGCCGAGGCTACAACTCATCCCAGGACTTGCCGTCCCTGGTCCTGGACTTTGTGAAGCTGCACCCACTGATGGCCCGGCCAGTGCTGCCCACACGGGGACGGCCCCTGCTGCTCAAGCGCAGTGTGCGCTACACACACCTCACAGGGACGCCTGTCACCACGCCTGCCGGACTCTCCTATGACCTGCTCTTTCTGGGCACAGGTGCTTCTGACCCCTGACCTGAGCCCTCTGGCAAGTGCTGATCTGAGTCCATGACCTCTGTTGACCTCTTACCCCCGGTTAACCCCAATAACAAAACCCTGGTGACTGCTGATGTTGATTCTTCAACACGCACTCAGTCACCGGCCCCCAGTTGCCACTGGCTTTTGGTGACTGCTGACTTCTGTGGCCAACAGTAATGACATTTACCTGACCACTAGGGCAGCGGAGCCCACTCATTCCTGTCATGACTAGCCCAGAGTGCCCGGTGTCCTGCTACTGCCTGACTGTCCCTGACCTCCTGGCTCCCCAGCTGCTGCCCTTAGGCTCTTGTGAGGGGCCGCAAGCAGGTTCGTTGTTGGACGTTGACTCGATTCTTTCCCTGCAGCTGATGGCTGGATCCACAAAGCTGTGGTCCTGGGCTCTGGGATGCACATCATTGAAGAGACACAGGTGTTCAAGGAGCCCCAACCTGTGGAGAATCTGGTCATCTCTTCAATGCAGGTAGCCCCTGACTTGTGACCCTCAATATGACCTTTAAGAACAGCAGAGGAAGGAAGGGGGCAGTGGCCGTGTGTGTCTGTAGGTGGGAGTGGGGGTGCCGCTGACCAGCTGTTCTCTCTGGTTCCCAGCACAGCCTCTACGTGGGGGCCCCTAGTGGAGTCGTCCAGTTACCTCTCTCCAGCTGTTCCCGCTACCGCTCCTGCTATGACTGCATCCTGGCCCGGGACCCTTTCTGCGGCTGGAACCCCAGCACCCTTACCTGTGTGGTGGCCACCACCGTAGCCAGCAGGGCCCAGGGTAGCAGGTAGGACAGGGAGGGCGAGGGCCCGTGTGCCTGGAAAGGCCTGCCGGCTCGAGGTGGAGTGGGCCTGCGGTGACATCTCTGCTGACCCTTCCGCTGGCTCCCCTCTCATGAGTGCTGATCTGTCTCCAGGTCGGTGGTGATCCAGGACATAGAGCGAGGAAACCGAGGCTGTGAAGGCAACAACAGCACAGGTCAGTGGCACGGGGCTGCGTGTGGGCCTGCTGCAGAGCCAGGCCCGTCACTGCCCCGCGCGTGGTGTCTGTCACACGGGTGGCTCGCGTGCTTCCAGCGAGGGTGGGTCGGACAGAGTCTGCGCTGCGCAGAGTAAGCGTTCAACAAACATTTGCTGCCCAAATGAGTTACAAATTTTCAGTGAGGAGAAACAGGCTTAAAATACTTTCTTTAAAAAAGAATTATTCGTTTATTGTAAGATCTTTTAACTTATTTATTTTACGTGGAAGAACTGGGGTGTGGGCCAGAAGTGCGGGAGAGATAAGAGGATTCCTCAGAGACAGAGTGGGGAGCACAACAGGCGGACTGACTGAAGCACACTGCTGAGGGGAGCAGCGGGCAGTCAGCAGAGGTCTACCTTGCCAGGGGGGTCACCTCCCTGGCTGGGGATGAAACTCAGGCCATCTCGGTGAAAGTCCTGAGACTTAACCCCTGGGTTACCACAGAGGCCCAAAATACAAAATTTCTTGTCTGGAGCTCATAGCCAAGTTGGCATTGGGGGAGCAGGCAATTAAATGATCACACAAATAATTATAAGCCTTTTCATTGGCTTTTGTGACAAAGGGAATAATTACAACTACACAAAGGTTAGAAAAATAATGGGTACTTCCCTGCGGGCACTCAGATGACTAGCTGATATCTGGGTGCACAGTTAAAGATGACAGCGAACACGCACTGAGGACTCACAGTAGGCCAGACACTGTTCAGACGCTGACAAGCCCAATCTAACTTACTCTCACTATGTCCCTGTGTGAGAGGTGCCATGACTGTCATTTCCATGAGCGGTGACCTCTCTGAGACAGCGAGAATAAGTTAGCTGCCCAACGTTAACCAGCTATTAAGCAGCAGGGTCAGAATTCAAACCTGACGGCAAGTGATCTGACTGCAGCTTGCTATTAAAAAAAATAATAATTTATTTATGCATATAGAACTGGCCTACAGGCCAGAGATGCAGAGGACTCCCCAGAGACAGAGTGGGGAGCAGAACAGGTAGATCCACTAAAACACACTGCTGAGGGGAGCAGCGGGTGAGACAGGAGAGGTCTGCTGTGCCCTGCGTGTCAGCTCCCTGGCCGGGGACTGAACTCACGCCGAAGCGGCTGAATTCAGCTTCACAGTGCTGCACTTTCACCCAGGGTGCCACCAGGGATGGTCCTGGAGCTTCCTTTTGATCACTAAGGTGCCCTCTCCCTCAAGTTCACCAGGCCAGTGGAGGGCATGTGGTGGGGAGGACACCCCATCAGAGGGAACAGCCGGCAGATAGAGTGTGGTGTGTTTGGGCAACAAGAGGCTGAACAAAGGCAAGAGTCTGAGGTGTCTGACTTAAGCAACTCAGTAGTTGGTGCTGTCCACAGTGATGGCAGCTCAAGGGAGGCTTTGCCCTACTTCCTGGGACTTGTCCAAGGACCTCACGTGAAAATGCAGCACGTGGAAGGCAGTCAAGTCTGGTGCCCAAGAGGGAACTTGGCAATAGCACAGACTAACTCCAGAGGAGGGGACGACAGCCCAGAGAGAGGAGCAACACCCCAGGCACCGCCTGCCTCCCAGGAAGGGCCAAGCTTGAGTCTGCACGGGCACGGGCACACAGGAGCCTGGCGCTTGTCACAGTTCCAGATTCTGCGCTTGTATTGAGACTTGACAGTGAGCCGCATGGCTCATCACGCTCCAGGGCACCGCCTGGGATCGACAGGCTCTGACAGCTCCTCCTGTCCCCTCCCTCCAGGGCCACCACCACCGCTGAAGACCCGCTCTGTCCTCCGGGGTGATGATGTTCTCCTGCCCTGTGACCAGCCATCCAACCTGGCCAGGGCCCTGTGGCTGCTCAATGGGAGCAGGGGCCTGAGCGACGGGCAGGATGGCTACCGTGTGGGTGTGGACGGGCTGCTGGTGACCGACACACAGCCCGAGCACAGTGGCCACTATGGCTGCTACGCAGAGGAGAACGGCCTGCGCACCCTGCTGGCGTCCTATAGCCTCACGGTCCGGCGGGCCACTCCTGCCCCAGCCCCGCAAGCCCCGGCCCTGCCTGGGACACAACTGGCACCTGATGTGAAGCTGCTCTATGTGCTAGCCATCGCGGCGCTGGGTGGCCTCTGCCTCATCCTGGCCTCCTCCCTCCTCTATGTGGCCTGTCTTCGAGGAGGTAGACGAGGCCGGAGACGAAAATACTCTCTGGGTCGGGCTGGCCGGGCAGGCGGCTCTGCTGTGCAGCTGCAGACAGTCTCAGGCCAGTGTCCAGGAGAGGAAGATGACGGGGACGATGGGGAGGGGCCCGGGGGCATGGAAGCCGGCTGCCTCCAGATCATCCCCGGGGAGGGAGCCCCAGCACCACCGCCTCCCCCACCCCCACCGCCCCCGGCTGAGCTGACCAACGGGCTGGTGGCACTGCCCAGTCGGCTGCGCAGGATGAATGGCAACAGCTATGTGCTCCTGAGGCAGAGCAACAATGGAGTGCCAGCCGGGCCCTGCTCCTTCGCTGAGGAGCTCAGCCGCATCCTAGAGAAGAGGAAGCACACTCAGCTGGTAGAGCACTTGGACGAGAGCTCCGTCTGAGCGCAGCCTCCGGGGCCAGTGCTCTCCCCAGCCGGCCTGGCTGCCCCAGGCTGGGCCACGGCCTCCCCCACACAGTCACCCTACCTTTACAGCCCCCACTCCAGGCCCTCCCCCCAACTTTTTGATGTCCCTGTAGGGCTGGCCAGTGAGGCCCAGCCGAAGCCCTCTCCTCAGTCTTCAAAGACCCACCTGTGAGCAGCCCAGGCCAACCAGTGCTCCTCAGGTAGGCGCTCCCTCGGGGCCTGGTGCTCTGCAGACCCAGCCCAGGCCCTACCCTCTTGACCTACGAATGTGGGAGGAGAGGATACCATTTTCCTGCCCTTTTCTCCACTCAAATCCTTCCTTTCTCCCAGGCAGGGCTCTGCAGGTCCAGATGGCCTCACTGTCACCACCCTCCGGATGGCCCTCTGTGCTGGATGGTCCTGAAACCAGACCAGACCTCTGCCAGCCGCCAGAGCCACCTGAGCCCTGCGTACATGCACATGCGCACATGGAAGAATGTCAGCTGGGCTGCAGGACCCCCACCCCCACCCGGTGCATTCTTGTGTTTCATCCCGCCTTCTGGACTTGGGTACCCTCCCAACTGCCACAGCCCATTCCATCAAACCCTCTCCCTAGTCCCAGTCCCGTGTGACCTATTTGGCAAGAGCTTGGGAACAGGCCATCCTGGGGAGGTAAGACTGTGTCAATCCCCTTTTCTTCTCCCTTAAGTGTGCAGCCCTCGGGAGTCAGCCCTCCCACCCACCCGGGTCATCCTGGGAGTGACAGACAGAGCTCTGGGCATGCACCTTCCTCATGCTCATGTGCTCACATTCCCACTCAAATGCACCTTCTGAGCCTCCCCTTGCTGCCTCCGACCTGTGTGTCAGGTTTGGTCCGTGGACATTTCAGAGGGAGACCCCTCTCCCATACAGCTGTCCTTGCAGACACCCTAGGACGGGTGACCAACTGCACTCAATGAGCCAGCCTCCCTTTTTGGGGACCAAGCATTTGCCACCCCTCGACTAGAGCAGGGGGAGGAGAGATCTGATGTCTCACCTGGCACGTGAAGCCCGTTCTTGGAACTATGCAAAGGACAGAGGCTGGGAGTTTCAGTGCTGGGCTCCCACCCTGTCCTACCTCACCGGGGCACATTCAGGGTCCAGGGGCCTCTAAAGTCTCCAGGCCCATATGGGACAATCAAATCCTGATTGAGCTTCCCCATTTCCTTTGGGTGAGGATGACTGTTATTTTTGTAGTTGAACGTGGAATCCCACGGATTTTTACTGCCCTTCACCCAACCTCTCCCTCCTCTACCCCACAATGAATGTATTTATTGTGAGAACGGCTATACTTCTTTAGGAATGCCCCACTCACCACCTAGGTGGGCGGAACAGGCATGTGCCAGAGTGGGGAGCCCGGGCTCAGCTCCTCCCCACCTCGTTGGTTAATAAATACCCTCTTTACCCACACTGAGTGAGTGGTCTGCTTGTTCTAGATGAGCCTCCCCCAATCAGCAAGTCACAGGCTGCTGCGTCTGTGGAGATGGTGCTGCAGGGCTGACACCCATAAAGCCTTTTGCAGAGAAAACTGGGATCCTCAGCTTCCATCCTGACTGCCCTGAGCAGGTACGCAGGCCTTTATTAAGGCTCGTGCTATTCACTCACTAGTGCTGGGGTGAGACAAAACTGTAACAGTTCAAGAATTCAGGAATCTTCTATCTCCTGGCTCTTCCTCATCATCCCACCCTTTTCTAGCTAAGCCTAGATAGAAGTTGTTCCCTATTTATCAGTCCTCTTCCCAAGCTTTTCAGAACCACCCCCCCACCCACGAGACATGAATTCCTTCCTTCAGAGGTGCCTGTCTTAGTGGTAAAGTTGGAACTGGGCTTGTTACTTGAGACTCACATTCAAGGGTCAGGCCTAGCCTTTGACACTCAACATCCTAAGGGTTGGACTAAGTTCTGCTTCAGATCTTACAATAATGAAATAGAGGATTATATTTAAAATATACACATTTCCAAGATTTCACATGTGAATTTGGGCAAATATTTATTAACCTGATTTTATCGTCTTTACACAAAGTGCCTAGCCCAATGCCCAGCAAGAGTATAAGGTGCTAGTTCTCGCTAGCTCAACGGCTGCACAAATGGGAAATCAAGACTCCAGAAGCCCACTTTGAAATCACTCACTGTGATTTGAGGTCACTATTATTGACCCAGATTCCAGAAATGAGGACACAGTAAATTCCATGAAGAACCTCACGTTTCAAGATGTCAACTGGACAAGAACTAGGGAACTCACAAAGTCACTGCCCCTAGCAGTGGGCGGGCTAAAGAACCGGGCATCTGTTCTTTGTTCCAAGCTGCAGCCTTCCCTTTCCGGGCCCCAAGTGTCCACCTGCGCTTGGAATTCCCAGAGTCAAAAAAACAAGAATCATCTCTTCCAGGATAAGAAGCCAAAGCTTGGAGTTGGCGCTCGTGGGGCAACTCTTCACTGAGCTTGCTCCTGGGCTGGGGCGGCACCGGCATCCTGGACCTCTCGGGGGCGCAGGCCGCCCGCCCTCGTGGGTTTGTTGGTGAACGGGTGCCACTGGCCCTGGATGCTAGGGTTGTCCGTGTGGAAGGGCTTGCGGATGCGGATCACATCCAAGCCCGACTGGTCCGCCAGCTTCTGCACCAGGGTCGCGATCTCCTCGGCCGACTTGCAATGGAGGCTTTCCTCGCGCACAGCCCCGTTAACTGACCGGAGAGGGGTGGGCGAAGGAGAAAGGGGAACGCGCGGCCCCCAAAAGTCAACGAGAGGCACAAAGGCAGGCCGAGCTTCCCGCCCCCGCCCCACGCCGCCCTCAGGCCCCCACGGCCCCACTCACGGTATTCCGCTACTACTCTGGGCACGAAGCACGGCCGCGGGTTCACGTATATTACGACTCCGGGGTTCCGTCGGGCGAAGTCGGCCACCTCCCGTTCCACGAACTCCCTGCGGGATCCCAGCAGTGAGCAGAGACCCTGGTCCGGGCGGCCCCCAGCAGGGGGCGCGCCCGGCCCTCCCCCGGCTCACCTGGCGCCGCGGGACGAGGGCGCGTCGCGGCTGAGGCTGAGGCTGAGGCGCTGCAGCTGCTGCACGTAGCGCCCCAGCCCGTTGTGGAGGACACTGGCGAGGAAGCGGCTCGGGGTCCCGCGCGCCGTCATGGTCACCGCGGCCAGGTCGCCGAGCACAGCCTGGCGGCTCGGGGGCGGGGCTCCCTCCATGCCTTCCGGTTCCGGGGCCCCGGCGCCCGCTGCGGTTTTGCTTCCGAGGTCATGGCGAGTGGCGCGCGGGAGTGACCCACGTTGCGGGCGAAAGGGGTGAGCGCGGGTGGTGGTGCGCGGCAGGTCCCGAGCGGCGGAGCGCAGGGAAGACACGGGGGAGAGGTGGGCGTCTCTTTGGGCACGGAGGGGTCGGGGGCCCTTGAGCCCGCTTCGAGGTTGGAGCCGCGAGCGTCTCCTGTTGGGGCCCTAGAGCAGGGGGCTGCAGAGAGGACGCGGATGGCTGCGGAGAGGAGGGCGAAGAGCAGAAGCCGTGGAGGGGCGGCGGTGGCGAAGAGATGATGTAGAGAAGCCTGGTCGGCCAGCAGCGGTGCGGGGGGCTAAGAGGATGCATCCGTGCGGGAAGAAGCTGTGACGGACCTTGGGGCAGGCGCCTGATAGAGGGACATCCGCGTGAAAGCATCGTATTGGTGACTTAGTGAAGTAGCAATGTAGGCAGGCTAAGAGGACCCGTGGGTTTTAAGAGAGAAACCGTCCAGTGCGGGAGGACCCTAGGGTCTGACCTGCTGACGGCAGCCAAACTAATAAAGCATCTCAAGTCGTGACTTTCTCCATTTGACCAGGCATGTGGATCCTCCGGCGAGGTAGCCACCCCCTCCGCATCCTGCTGTCCCTGCGGGGGGAATGGATGGGCCGGAGGGGTCTGCCCCGAAGCTTGGTCCCGGGCCCTCCTCGTAGACGGTACAGGAAGGAGGCTCTCCCAGCCTTGGAAGTCCCTGCACTGCCTGTAACCACAACTGAAATCCGCCAGTATTTGCGGGCGCATGGGATACCCTTCCAAGATGGCCACAGCTGCCTGCGGGCACCGAGCCCCTTTGTGGGGGCCTCTCAGCTCCAGGACCAGGCTGGTGCTGCCACTTCCTTCAGCCTTTTCATTGACAAGACCACGGGCCGCTTTCTCTGCATGACCAGCCTCGCTGAAGGGAACTGGGAAGACTTTCAGGCCAGCGTGGAGGGACGAGGGGATGGGGCCCGAGACGGGGTCCTGCTTAGTGAGGTCCCAGAAGCTGAGGACAGTGAGGAGGTTCTGAGGATCTGGGACCGAGCCATACCTCTCTGGGAGCTGCCCGAGCCAGAGGAGGCCAGGCTTACTCGGGTGATGTTTGGCCTTACCAAAGTGACAGATGACACGCTCAAGCGTTTCAGTGTACGCTATCTGCGGTCCGCCCGCAGCCTTGTTTTCCCTTGGTTCTCCCCTGGAGGTTTGGGGTTACGCGGCCTGAAGCTACTCGGGGCCGAAAGTCAGGGGGATGGTGTGCGCTACGTGGAGACCACCGTTCCCAGGCCGGGTGCCTACCACAACCTGTTTGGATTACCACTGATCGGTCGCCGAGATGTCGAGGTTGTGCTGACAAGTCGTGAACTGGACAGCCTGGCCTTGAGCCAGTCCACAGGGCTGCCCACCCTCACCCTCCCCCGAGGAACGGCCTGCTTACCCCCGGCCTTGCTGCCTTACCTTGAACAGTTCCGAAGGATTGTGCTCTGGCTGGGGGATGACCTTCGGTCCTGGGAAGCTGCCAAGTTGTTTGCCCGAAAACTGAACCCCAAGCGATGCTCCTTAGTTCGGCCTGGGGACCAGCGGCCCCGTCCTCTGGAAGCCCTGAACCAAGGCTTAAATCTGCCCCGTATCCTGCGCACTGCACTGCCCGCCTGGCACAGGTCTATCGTGTCTTTCCGCCAGCTTCGGGAGGAGGTGCTCGGAGAACTGTCAAACGTGGAGCAGGCAGCTGGCGTCCGCTGGAGCCGCTTCCCAGACCTCAATCGACTCTTAAAGGGACATCGGAAGGGCGAGCTGACTGTCTTCACAGGTGACCCTTTGCTTGGGATAGGAGGCAGAAGGTCAGGTGACAAAAACGGGGGTTGGTGCTGTGGAAATGTTGAAGAGGAGCCCACCCACCACCCCTCCACTCCCCGATGCCCTGACTCTGAAGCCCTGCTCTGTGGTTTGGTTTTGGTTTCAAGGTTAGAGCTTTACTCCCTCACCCAGGTTTACGTTTGACACCCACTCCCCAACCCCCTGCAGGGCCAACTGGCAGTGGGAAGACCACTTTCATCAGTGAGTATGCCCTGGATTTGTGTACCCAGGGGGTGAACACGCTGTGGGGTAGCTTTGAGATCAGCAATGTGAGACTGGCCCGCGTCATGCTGACACAGTTTGCGGTGGGGCGACTAGAAGATCAGCTGGACAGATACGACGAATGGGCAGACCGCTTCGAGGACCTGCCCCTCTATTTCATGACTTTCCATGGGCAACAGAACATCAGGTAAGACTCCCAGAGTTGGAATTTGCAGAGAGTGGGAGGGCAGGAAAACAGACCCCCAGTTTTCAGTCTCAGGCCTTTCTGAGGTGGTCTAGAGAGTCCTTGTAACAGATTCCTGAATGCGTGACCTCTTTCTCTTCTCAGGACTGTAATAGACACCATGCAACATGCAGTCTATGTCTATGACATCTGTCATGTGGTCATTGACAACCTGCAGTTCATGATGGGCCACGAACAGCTGTCCTCAGACAGGTGACGTTCTTGTTTAGCTGCCACCCACGGGGATGCACGTCTTCTCAGGCCACTGGCCTCTGTGCACACACTGTACTCTTGTCTTCTGACCTTAGTGCAGATACATCCCAAATGTGCTGTGGTCATCATAAGGTGTGGGCAGTGGGAAGTACAGACAGGGACCAAAGTGGGGTAGAGGGAAGTAGAGTTGGGTGGTTTGTGGGAAGATGAGAATGAATCCAGAGTGTCTGTGTGTTCTTGTCCTTCTGTGTCCAGTAATCTCATTGCTTTGTTGGGTTGGAGACAGGATTGCTGCTCAAGACTACATTGTTGGGGCCTTCCGGAAGTTTGCGACAGACAATAGCTGCCACGTGACCCTGGTCATTCACCCCCGGAAGGAGGATGATGATAAGGAGCTGCAGACGGCATCCATATTTGGCTCAGCCAAAGTAAGTAACCTTTAGAGGAGCCGCCCACGGAGAAGGGGCTACAGGTGTGATTAGGAACAGGCCGCGTGCAGCCATCAGCCATCAGTCATCGACCAAATGGAAGGGGCAGATGGCTGCTGCCTCTGTGGCCACGGCATGAGGAAAGCATGTGCTGGGAATACAAAGGCCCAAGTGGTTGGTCCTTTGCCCTTCAGAAGCTCGTGCCCTCACAGGAGGAAAAAATGAGACTGATTACAGCTCAGTATGCTAAGAACTATAAGAGGCAGTGTGTGTATTGGGGAGCAGAGAGAAAACACGCCTGAGTCAGCCTGGGCCATCTGGGGAGACTTCCTAGAGGAGGCAGAAAGGTGGAGTTTTGGCAGACAACAGGTGTTGAGCAAGCAAACAGACGAGAGGGCCTTCTGGGCAGCAGACGAGCCTGATCCAAGAGTTTCCAGTGGTACATTGAATGCCTTTACATGCCAGGCTTGGGCTGGGCACAGGGTATCCAAGACAGGGAGCTCAGACTGTGCCTCGATGGGACAGACTTGGAACTGGAGAAGAAGAGAGGAGTGGGAGGCGCTGGCCCTTTCTTCAGTCCTGCTGTTGAGACCGGGCTCTGATGAAGTGTGACACTTAGACTGAGACCTGAGTGATACGAAGCTGGCGCTACGTGGGGAAGTTCTCTGTGGAGAAAGTTCCGAATGGGAAGAAGGTCACTGTGTGGAATGGGGCTGAAAAATTTAAGTGGCCCCAGCATTCATTTGTTCAGTAGTATCAAGGCCGCCTTGGTGACGGAAAGAAGCACTGTCCCCGCTCCCATTCCTGCCCCCCTCCCTGCACATCAGCTTCCTCTCTGCTTCTCTCATGTCTTCTCATTCCTCTGCCCCACCCCCAGGCAAGCCAGGAGGCCGACAATGTTCTGATCCTGCAGGACCGGAAGCTGGTGACTGGACCAGGGAAACGGTATCTGCAGGTGTCCAAGAACCGCTTTGATGGAGATGTAGGTGTCTTCCCACTTGAGTTCAACAAGAGCTCTCTCACCTTCTCCATACCCCCAAAGAGTAAGGCCCGGCTCAAGAAGATCAAGGATGATAATGGGCTGGTTGCCAAAAAGTCCTCTTCTAGCAAAAAGGGTGCTGTGTCCCAGGACTCTGACCAGGGCTCAGACCAGGCCCTCCAACCCCACTTGCCAGACCCCTCCAGGCCTTCACAGTGAGGGCAGAGTGGAGCTGGTCGCTGAGCTGAGCCTGATGGGACACACTGAGCTGTCCGCTCTTCCTCAGCCCTCTCTGAGGTCTGCCTCTATGGGTGGCTCTGAACTCAATGACCTGATACGTGGCTTTCACTGGGAGACATTTTACTGTAGCAGCTACTTGGGAACCCACTGTGTGCCAGGCTTTGTTCTGGAAATGTAGCACTGACTAAACCGACAAGGTCCCAGCTCTCAGGGGACCTGCAGTCTGGAAGGAGACAATTTTAGTTAGTGGAAAGCGCTAGAGAGAAAATTAGACCAGTACTGCAGTAGTGCCTATAAGCTAGTTTAGATTAAGGTCTGAAAAGGTGTATCTCAGCAGAAGACAGCTTTGGGGGGCCTGATGAACTAGAATTGAGCCATGTGAACATCTGGAGAAAGGGATCTGGCAGAGGGAAAAGTAAGTGCCACGGCTGAGGTGGGAGTGAGCAGGGCGAGCTCCAAGCCTTGGGGTCAGGCCCTCTGAGCCTGGAGGAGAGGGGACAGGACATCTTGCCAAACCACAGCCTAGGCTTGCCGACCCAAAGTGTGTAGGTTGGTACCAGGTTCCACTGCTCCCCACTCTGAGCCTACTGTGAGGTAGCACTCACTAGCACGAGATCTTAGGTGCTTAGCGCCCCAAAGGTGGGAGCCTGGTCATGGGGCCATGGAAGGAAGCTGTGAACCTACGTGCCAGCCACCTGGACACCAGTTGCTTGGTACGCTGCCCAGCTGCCTGAGCGGCGCGGCCAGGCCTTTTTTAGAGCCTTTTCCAGTTTTACTGAAAAAAAAAAAAAAAAAAAAAAAAAGTTTTTTTTTTTAATAGCCTTTGTTTCTGTGCTTTTTCTTCTTTGTCCACCAGGTGTCTCCCCAGGACATAACTGGATTTTGCTCTTTTTTGTTTGTTTGTTTTAAGCTTTATTTATGCATATAAGAGCTGGGGTACAGGCCAAGAGGTACAGGGGATGAGAGGATTCACCAGAGACAGAATGGGGAGCACTCTGAAATACACTGCTGAGGGGAGTGGCAGGGAGACAGGAGAGGTCCCCTGAGCCATGTTGGTCAGCTCCCTGGCCAGGGATCAAACTCTGCTGCAGTGGCTGCAGACAGCTTCACAGTACTAAGAGGAAACCCCTGTACCACCCGGGAGGCCCCTGCTCTCATTTTGAATTGGAAATAGATGGATGCCCTCCCCCTACCTGAGGTCTTTGAGTTGTGTGCTCCCAGTGAAGCAAGGGCATAAAGGGGCTTGCACACACACACACACCCTTGTACCTCTTCTTGGTCTAGTGAAGACGGGTGCCTCTTTCTGCCATGAGGCTGTCCATGTGAAGCCTGACAGAGGTGGGTCCTAGGCCTGCCCCACCAACTGTCCCTCTAACGTGTGCCACTCTCTGACCTCTCAGTATATCCTGAGGTTTAGCTTGTTTGTATCTGGGCCCCCGCCCCATCTGTCTCCTTCCTCCTTGTATCCTCCCAGTGTTGCTTATGTTGGTGCGAACCTCTCGGATGCTTGTTACAAATGAGAACTTGGATCCTCCTCTCTCATTACTGATACACACAACGTGCGTGCGCACACACACAGACTTTCTAATTCTGGAGACTTGGATTCCTCCATTTTTAACAAGCCCTAAAGATTGTGAAATATATTGTCCATAGGCCCTATCAGAAATGTCCTTAAGTGATGACACTGTCTCGCTTCCTCTGGAGCCTCAAGTCCCAGTTTCCTTTTAGCTTTGCCTGCAGGATGTTCTGAGGAGCTGAATGTTAAGAACCTTTTGTGGGGGGTAAGGGGGGGGTCCCTGTTCCCTGGAAACAGAATTGTTTCTTCAAGTTCTCCCTGTCAAAGGGGGGCTCCTGGGACCTTGTGGAAGGATTTGGGGTCCCTGGTATAATCGTGAGAACTGGCTACAGTTGTCTCCTGAAACAGACCCTGGAGCAAAGCTGTTCTCCAGGGGCAAGAACCTGGGGGAAGGGAAGGGGTAGCTCCTTCAGGGCCTCCCTTCTTGGGGGTCTCGCAGACTGGCTGGAGCCGGGCCTCCTAATCCTGCAGTAATCATTGCCAGCCGCTGGCTGGTCTAGGCCTCATCCGGAGTCTAAGGCTGAAAAGCAGCTACGCCTTCCAGATGCACACCACCAGGTCAGATCTACCGCGGGGACATGTGTTCTGCATTCTGGTCTCCCTGAGAGTTCTAGTGTGTCCACAAGGGAATCTTTAGGGGGTGTCCATTAGGGGATCTTCCCAAGATCTCTGAATTGGGGGTGTCTGGATAGATGCACACCTACCTGTTTATCTTGCTCCAGCCTGCACCCCTGCCCCCCATACAGCAAAAGCAAGAATGATGGGGGCAAGGATAAGCTAATGCTTCCCCTGCCCCACCCCCTACACAAACGCATTCCATTCCACACCTCTCTTAAATGTTTTACCTCAAGATTAGCCCAAAGTATGTTCAAGAGTCCATGGAGTCTAGAAGCAGTGGAGGATCCTAGAGTCCTGAGTGCAGCCCCTGGGAGCAGCTAGCACTGTGTGAAGTGAAAGTGAATTGAGGCAAATTACTTAGGACCAGTACTCTGCCTATGTCCACCTGGATGTTAAGAGCTCAGAGAGGGCCTGGCCAACCCTGTCCAGGGGTCTGCAGCCCTGTTGTCAGATTCAGTGACCCACTTGGCTGTGAGGGGCAGCGTCACTCCAGGTGGGAATGAGAAGGGACTAAGCTGGCTGGGATTCTTGCTGCTCAGGAGTCTGGCTGCACACGTGGCCCAAGGCCCTGCAGACTTCAGTCTGCCCACACCAGGGTGTCATGGGCAAGGGAGTGCTTGGTGCCTCCCTGCAATACAGGCCAACTTCCTGTTTATACCTGTGGGTGGAACTTTATATGAGTCTAAGAGAAGCCTGGCATACTCCCGGGGAGGGGAGGGCAGACCGGGGAGGTCTGCTCACCTGGGGAGATACCCACTCCAGGGGACGGGGAGGGGCTGCTTCTGCTGGGGCAGCCAACCTTAGGGGAGGGGGAGGGTTTGTTTTAGTGAAACCGAACCTCCTTTGTCTGCTTTCCAGGGGTTTTCCCTGTGTCTGGGGAGTGGGTGAGAGTGGACCACGTTCGGCTCCCTGCAACCCTGGAGAGGGTGGCGATATCGTCGGATGGCCAGTGTTGGTAGGGCAGCCAGGTAGCTGAACTGTTGATTCCTTGCTGCTCACCCCGCCCTAAAGCCCTAAAGCCAAGTCCAGTGAGCTGTGAAGTGAGAGGGGCAGCCTCAGGTCACCTACTGCTCGGCGGGTACTGGGCAGGCTGTTGAGGGGTTGCCGGGCGGACCACTCCCCTTGCAGGGTCGGGGGCGCGGCCTCAGCGCCCCGCCCCGCTCCACCAGGCCTGGGCAGGCGGACGCCCGGAGTCCGGAGCTCCGAGCGGGCTTGGGAGCCGGCGGATCCACAACTAGGAGGTGCCGGCGCGGGAGCTGAAGCCGAGCGCGAGGGCGAGCGGCGGCGCAGGTGGCGCCGGGTGAGTAGGGGAGACGCGGAGGTGGACGAACTCCCGCCTCTTGCGTGTCCTTGCTGCGGAGCGAACTTTCCTGGTCTGGGGAAACTGTGGGCTGGGGTGAGAGGGGACGATCCCCATGGTGGGGGGGCGCAGGTGAGGAGTCCAAACAGCGACCGACACGGAAACTCACGCCGACGGGTGACAACAGACCACGCGCGCACTTGGGGCACACGAACACACGTGCGTGCGAGAAGGCATGCGCCCGGTGGGTTTCACTTAGAGCTCCTGCAGCAGCGCCACTGGCCCGCGCTGACCCCATCAGACGGGACACTTGGCTGTCGCTGTCGCAGACTTAACGGGGATGGGAGAAAAGGGCCCTAGGTGACCGCGACGGGGGCGGGCCGGTGACGCATCCCGGGGTTCCTGCTTCCTGGCTGCGGCAGGTGAAGACTGCGACGTAAACAGCACCCTGCACGTGATCGCTCCTCAAGCGAAAGAAAAGTCTATACTCCTTCCACCCCGGCATCAGGGCGTGAACCTCCCTGCGCAGTTCAGGGCGGGCTCGCAGCGTCCCAAGCTGAGCTGTATTTCATTCTCCGCCTGCAGAGGTGGTGTGGTCTCCCAGAAAAGAGAGCACAACGCCCCCTGGAGTTGGGGTACCTCTGGAGGACCGCCGATTGTTGGGCTAGGGTGGGGTTACCTGGCCTTGCTTCCTCAACACAGTTCTTGATGCCTCCATCGGTGGAGAGCAGAAGGGGGCGCTGTTCTTGATGGCAGTGAACAGCTGTCCCCGCCTGGTACCTCCAGCCAGGCGAGAAGCTTCCTGAGCGCCGGTGGGTCCCCTTTCTACTACCAACCCTCCTTACAGAACTGGGAACTACTCGCGGCCCGCGCACCGCCACCGTCCCCCCTACCATGTAGGAGTCGAAAGCCCACTCATACAGGAGAGCCCTCTTCCCCTGAAAATGCGTGAGCATAAATATCCCTTCTATGCTGGAGTGGCACTATCACCTACCCTCAGAAGGCACAATGAGCCCCCCCTTTCACTCCCCTACCCTGCTGACACTCGGCCTCCTCGCCTGCCCCACCCCCACCCCTACACACACACACACACACACACACACACACACACACGCTGAGCCCAGCTGCTGCCTGAGCTTCTGGGCTTGATGCCAGGAAGGGGAGGCGGCTCCTAGCACCCCAGGAGGCTGGGATCAGGGCAAGGCCAGTGGAGGGGGTCTCCACTGGGGAGAGGGGGTCAGTCTGTTCTTGTGAGGCTGAGGGTCTGGGGTAAGACTGAAGGTGGCTGGGCCATGTTTCCCTTTCCAGGGAAAAAGAAAGAAAAACAACCCTTTCCATAGAGCTAAAAATAGAGTTGAGAGCCAGCCAGGACTGTGGCCCAGGGAGGAGGGGGTGCTCTTTCCTGGGGCAGAATAGAGCTCTAGCAGGCCTTGGCCCTAGCTGGGGGGGCAGAGAGGGAGGGCGGAGGGGTGGCCGCAGGCTGGCTGTCCTTGCTCAGGGGTACAAGCATTAGTGACCTGATCTGGTCACAGAGACCCCTGCGGGGATTGTCTGTCTGTGTCTGTGACACTGAATCCATAGGAAAGATGCTTCAGAGACCGAGTGTATTTAAGTTTGGGTCTGGATCCAAAGGACTGAATTGTTGTGAAAGGCAGTTCACACCTAGGCGGGTGACACCTAGCGTGTCTATGTGTGAGTTGGCCTGAATTATGGAAATAAGGAGCGTCAAACCACGTAGTGGTGAGACTGATTGTGACTGAGACTGAATGTTGGGAAAGGTCACGTGGGTGTTTAGATTGTGTTGCTTGCGAGGGAGAATATGTGGACCTGGGAAGACCGGGACATGAGGCTGGTATAGATCTGGAACGGCTCGCCCTTGTGATTGTTGGGGAACCAAGGCTTCCTCTCTTCGAGCAACGACCTAGCTTAACAAATGACTGTAAGGGAAGGCTGGGGAACACGGAGCCATGCCCGCCTCTGACTCCTGGGAAGCGGGGTAGGGGCTCCTAAAGTTGGGGCTACCGGGTGTCTTCTCCGAATGGGCCGCCAGGTGGCGCCACTTCTCAAAGCCAAGCGTGCCGCCTCCAAGCCCCTGGGGGTGGGGCAGGCGTGGACCCAGCCTCGGTCCCCGACTTGTGCTGGGGCGCAGGGCCCCGGGAGCCCAGCCGAGTGGGGAGCAGCTGACCTCGGCCTCCCGCTCTGGGCTCCAAGGCTGGAGAGTGTGTCTGGGGAGGAGGCCTAACTAAGGAGCGGAGGGGGGAGGGCGGCTGCCGCGGCGCAGGGCCTTTGTGCTCGAACAATGACCGGCCGCCGCTGGCCCCGGGGCGCGGGTTCGAGCGGTGGGC
>NW_004567112.1:17875805-17899680 GCF_000260355.1 Condylura cristata | reverse complement strand
GGGGGGGCCGGGGCTGGGAGGCGACTGGGGCGCCCCAACTTCTGCCCGGCGGAGGTCCAGCGGGGGAGTCGGCATTCCACCGCCGCCCCCGCCTCAGGGAAGGGGGGTCGGGCTCTGGAGGGTGGGCTGCGGGCTCCCCGCTTCCTGTCGCGGAATGGGAACTCGTGATCCCAGCCTCGGTCCCGCCGGATTGGTCTTCGGAGTTTGGCGAAGGGGAGACTTTCCCCAACTCTTCAGCCCCCGGAGCAGGGCTGTGGGAGCTCGGCTCTTGGCCAGACCTCTCTGGCTGCGGCCGAGAGCCGACCCCCGGCTCCCCCAGGCCACTCCGGCGTTGGCGAGCGCCCTGCCAGCGGGGTGACCGCCCAGCGGGGGCTGAGAGGCGAGGGGCTCGCGTTCCCAGAGCCGCAAAAGCCTTTCTCAAAATGGAGCCTCCGCTTGCCCCTCCTTCTCTCTCGGCCTCCGAGCGAGCGAGCGAGTGAGCGGGAGCCGGGCTGGCTGGGCCTGTCTTCCAGACGCCTGGCTCCGGCTCCCAGGGTGTCTGGCTCTCAGGCCCAGTTTTATGTCTCTTGAGTACTGGGGCCCTCGCTGCTTGGGGCTCCGGGCCGCAGGCTCTGCCGTCTCCTTGTCTGCCTGGCCCGAGGGCCCTCTGACTCTTTTGTCTCTTATCCTCTGGTTCTCCGTCTTTCTCTGAGCCTGTCTCGCTCCTTCCCTCACTTTTCACTTTCTCTGTGCTCACTGAAGTGGGGAAGTGCAGACAGGTGCCAGCCCGGGTTGCCCCCGAACTCCCCTGCCATCTGTTTTCCCCATGCCCTGGAGTGGTCTGGAGGGGACAGAGGAGGGGCTGTTCTCACCACTTACCCCAAGGTGGCTCTTGTGGGAGGACCCAGCCGCCAACCGGCAGGAGTGCCTGCCCCCCTCCCCCTGCAGCTCCCAGCTCCTACTGCCTGGACACCTTCTTCATTCTCTGTGGCTTTTGACTCGGGTGGGGAGGAGGAGGGGTGGTCTTACTGGAACCAAGCAAAAAGAGAGGGAGCAGAGCAAGCAGCAGAGTCAAATAATGGGTGTCTCCTCTCTCCCCCACACTCCAGTGACAAAAACCAGGCTCCCCCTCACCTGATTGGCCCTGCCTGCCACCCAGGCCCCACCCAGGCTCACACATGCTCCTGTTCACACACACACGCTTACTCACATGTGCTCTCCTGTTCACACTCTTGTGTGACAGACGCACTTGACTCTACACATGAACTCACGTATACTGGAATGTGCTTCTACCCGACACTCTGCCCTCTCATCACTCCTACACCACAAATCCACTGAAAATACCAATATCAGCTTAAAATACCAAGTCACCGCTATTTACACACATACTCATAAGTTAAACTTGTCTGAATTCACACAGGCGTAGAAATGGACCAAAACATCTGTCCAAACGTACCTGTGTGTGTGCTCACATTCCTCCATAAGGCTTTTTACACGTACTTTAGTTTGCACACAGTTCTCCTGTTCTTTGCACACACACAAATCAGTGAATGCATATGCTGCTCCTCCCACGTAATTCTCCGTCCACTTCTTGCTCCCTGCCCTGCGTGATGACTTCAGCAGATTCCTGAGTTCTGGTCTGGCTCAGGACTAGGGAGGGAGTTCGGATAGAGATTTGCTGTCGCCTTCCAGGAAGAAGCCGGGCCTGGGGAGGTGGAGCCCTCCTCCCTGGCTTTGTCAGGAAGTGAGATCAGAACAGCTGCCAGAGGTGATGTTGGGGCTTCTCCTCCCCCCCCCCCCCCCCATGCCCTTGGAGTTACTCTGGCAAAGTCTAAAGCTGGGGGGGGTTTGTAGAGGTTAGCAGTGGGCTCCTTTAGGCCAGACTGATGGGGTATGGTGAAACTAGGAGTTGTCATGGAAACAAGCCTGACCCTGTATCCACCTCTAGGGACCCTAGCGGTCCCTGTGGGCTCCCCCAAGAACTCTGGGTTTCTTGTTTGACCAGCTCCACCCTTGCCGCCTCTCTGTCTGGGAGAAACTGAGGCCCAGCTAGGGGAGGCCGGGCACTGCCTGACCTTGGCTCTTTGTTCCGTAATTACCATCTGAGATGCTGACTGCGTCTCACAGGTTGCCTCTGCCCAAACTGCCCTTAACAAGGCCACCTGTCCCAGGGGGTCAGAGGCCTGTGCTTGGTCGCTCACTTGAGTCCTGGCCTCTGGGGTGGGGGATGCAATTTTGAGCTGCCAGGCGTCCCCAAAACTACCAGGCCTCCCATCCCTGCTTGGTAGACTAAGCCTTTTGCCCTGTTCAGGCCACAGTTGGGCAGTGGTCTGGGGCTCAGGGGGAGCTAAGTTCCCTGCCAGCGCTTGGAAGGGGGCCTTGGTGGCCGTCGGGGCTCATTACTGCTGCCTGAGCAGTGTTTGACAAGGGACAAAGGGGCAGGAGAGGAACTGAGGAAATGGTGGGGGGGGAAGGGCTTATGACGAAGGACTCTGACACTGCTGTCCTGCTCACAGGTTCCCCTGGAGGCCTTTGGCCAGGCCTGAGCCTCTGCCGCCATGGCCATCGTGCAGACCCTCCCACTGCCACTGGAACCTGCTCCTGAGGCCACCACTGCCCCACAAGCTCCAGCCATGGGCAGCGTGAGCAGCCTCATCTCAGGTCGGCCATGCCCGGGGGGGCCAGCTCCTCCCCGCCACCACGGCCCCCCTGGGCCCACCTTCTTCCGCCAGCAGGATGGACTGCTGAGGGGTGGTTATGAGGCACAGGAGCCTCTGTGCCCAGCTGTGCCCCCCAGGAAGACCGTCCCTGGCACCAGCTTCACCTATATCAACGAGGACTTCCGGTCAGAGTCACCCCCCAGTCCTAGCAGTGACATTGAAGATGCCCGAGAACAGCGGGCACGCAATGCCCATCTCCGTGGGCCCCCACCAAAGCTCATCCCTGTGTCTGGAAAGCTGGAGAAGGTGAGGAGTGGGCCTTCCTTTGGGGCCTGGGTGGAATCAGGATGCCCCTGGAGAAGCTGGAATTTGGAGGCCTGTTTAAAAGAAAGAGTATGCGCTTCAGATTCTCCCCGCTGGGTTCTAATCCCAGCTCCTCCTTATTTTGTCTGTGTGATCTCAGGAAAGTCACTTAATCTTTCTGAGCCTCAGTTTCTGTATCTGTGAACTAGAGGTAACAGATAACTCACAGGACTGTGAGAATAAAATTGACTAACATATACGTAAAGCCTTTGACCGAGTGCCTGGTGCATAATGTACTCAATAAAGGCTCGTTTCCTAAGTGATTGGAACACTGCACAAGTATGTGTTTACCTTGGGGAAGGCCTTTAGCTTTGCCGAGCCTCCGCTTCCTCCTCTGTGACGTGGGGACACTGATAGTATTTTGCTCACATGGCTGCTGAAGTGTTTGGAGACAAACCTTTTAAATTGCTTGACATAAAGCTGACACTCAGCTGGAGGCAGCAGTTGTTATCAAATAGGGGGACTGGGGACCCCAGATGGGCGGGCAGGGAGTGTGATAGGGCTTTGAAAGATTGGGCGGCTCATCCCCAGTGTCGCGTGACACCTCATTTCAGAACATGGAGAAAATCCTGATCCGCCCAACAGCCTTCAAGCCGGTGCTGCCCAAACCTCGAGGGGCGCCGTCCCTGCCTAGCTTCCTGGGTCCTCGGGCCGCCGGACTGTCTGGGAGCCAGGGTAGCCTAACGCAGCTGTTCGGAGGCCCGGCCTCCTCCTCCTCCTCCTCCTCCTCCTCAGCTGCTGACAAGCCCCTGGCACTGAGTGGCTGGGTCAGCGGCTGCCCGTCGGGGACACTGTCTGACTCGGGCCGAAACTCACTGTCCAGCCTGCCCACTTACAGCACTGGGGGTGCCGAGCCAGCCACCAGCTCCCCAGGTGGGCACCTGCCCTCCCATGGCCCTGGGCGGGGGGCACTGCCTGGGCCAGCCCGAGGGGCCCCCACTGGGCCCTCCCACTCGGACAGCGGCCGATCTTCCTCCAGCAAGAGCACAGGCTCCCTGGGGGGCCGTGTGGCTGGGGCGCTCTTAGGCAGCGGTCCCCGGGCCTCCCCTGACAGCAGCTCCTGTGGGGAGCGCTCCCCGCCCCCGCCCCCGCCCCCTCCGCCCCCCTCGGACGAGGCCCTGCTGCACTGTGTCCTGGAAGGAAAGCTCCGTGACCGGGAGGCCGAGCTGCAGCAGCTACGGGACAGTCTGGACGAGAGCGAGGTGACCATGTGCCAGGTGTGGTCAGTGGCAGTAATGGGGGGTGGCATATCTAGAGCGCTGGGAATCCAAGGAGCTGGGTGGGGGTGGAGGAGGGGCTGGGGCATATGTTGGGGTCCCCCCCCCATCAGGCTTGGCCTGCAGAGAGGTGAGGGTGCCACTAGTGCCGCATTTACACCTTTCAGCGTGACACGCACTGAGGCTGGTTCCCCAGCCTGTGAGTGCAGGCATCTCCTGGGGTGCTAGTGAGAAGTAAGTGAGGCAGAGGGCGCAAGGTCTTAGAACGATGCCTGCCGCCCGAAAAGGGCTACGGGGGTGCTTGCTACTGGTGTGTGATGTTCTCAGCACACGGGTCGCCGTGGCCTCTGTCGCCATCATTAATACCATGTTTAGTGGGATCTCCCCTCCCTGAGCCCAGGCCGCCGAGCCACCAGAACAGTGGGGGAGCTGGGGGCTCCAGGGCTCGCGGTCTGGGGGGCTGCCAGGACCAGGTGTGCCTCTCGCCCACAGGTATATGAGGAACGGCAGCGGCACTGGCAGCGAGAGCGCGAGGCTGTGCGTGAGGATGGCGCGGCCCAGTCACAGCGGGCACAGCGAGCCCAGCAGCTGCTGCAGCTGCAGGTTTTCCAGCTGCAGCAGGAGAAGCGGCAGCTGCAGGACGACTTTGCACAGCTGCTGCAGGAGCGGGAGCAGCTGGAGCGACGCTGTGCCACCTTCGAGCGGGAGCAGCGGGAGCTCGGGCCCCGGCTGGAGGAGACCAAGTGGGAGGTGGGCCAGGTGGAGGGACAGGGAGCAGGGCCTGCAGCGACAAGCCCTGCAAAGGGGAGCCGGCCGCCTGCCACGCCAGCAGGGCCTCCCCACGCCCCTCTGGGACAGGGCCCCGCGAGCTCTCTCTCGGTGGGGGTCTCCTCATGGGACCTGTGTAGCGCCCACGGAGCCAGCTGCACTCGCATTTACTTCCTTTCAGCCAGTACAGTGAGGCCGTAGTGTTCTTTCATGCTGTGGCGAGTCTGTCCTCTAACCCTGGCATGGGCTCTTTTAACATCCCCATTCTAGAGATGTAGGAACTGAGGCCAGAAAGACTGAAGCCCCAAATCACACTTGCTGGCAAAGCAGGGAGTCAGGTAGTCCGACTCCCGAGTGTGCTCGTAACGAGACACCGAGAGACGCAGACAGTGCCCTCAGTGGCCCCCACTCCTGCACAGCCGGCTGCCACCCAGTTCCCAGGGCTCTGCAGTGCTTTCTCAGTGACCAAAGACACCCACTTTGAAAGCAAAGACCTGGGTCTAGACCCACTTTAGCTGCTTACCTGTACGAGCCCGGCCGTGTCACTAGGCTCACTTCGTGTCTCCATGAGTATCACGACTCGGCTTCCTCTCCCTGAGGGGCCGGCACGCGTCAGGGCCTGAACCTGGGAAAACCCTTCTCACCCTCCTCCCCGACCCCTCCCCTCCCCAGGTGTGCCAGAAGTCCGGCGAGATCTCCCTGCTGAAGCAGCAACTGAAGGAGTCCCAGGCAGAGCTGGTGCAGAAGGGCAGTGAGCTGGTGGCCCTGCGCGTGGCCCTGCGGGAGTCCCGGGCGGCGCTGCGTGTCAGCGAGGGCCGAGCACGCGGCCTGCAGGAAGCTGCCCGTGCCCGGGAGCTGGAGCTGGAGGCCTGTTCCCAGGAGCTGCAGCGGCACCGCCAGGCGGCCGAGCGGCTGCGGGAGAAAGCTGGGCAGCTGGACAGCGAGGCAGCCGGACTCCGGGAACCCCCTGTGCCACCCGCGACCACTGACCCATTCCTCCTGGCGGAGAGCGATGAGGCCAAGGCGCAGCGGGCAGCGGCTGGGGTGGGGGGCAGCCTGCGGGCCCAGGTGGAGCGGCTGCGGGCAGAGTTGCAGCGGGAGCGGCAGCGGGGCGAGGAGCAGAAGGACAGCTTCGAGGGAGAGCGGCTGGCCTGGCAGGCCGAGAAGGAGCAGGTGATCCGCTACCAGAAGCAGCTGCAGCACAACTACATCCAGATGTACCGACGCAACCGGCAGCTGGAGCAGGAGCTGCAGCAGCTCAGCCTGGAGCTGGAGGCCCGGGAGCTCGCCGACCTGGGCCTGGCCGAGCCGACCCCCTGCATCTGCCTGGAGGAGATCACGGCCACTGAAATCTAGGGACCTTGGCATCCCAGCTCTGCAGGGAGCTTCCCGAGTGGGGCTGTCGACTCCGTTCGCCAAGAGCCCCCAAACCACCCATCCCCTGGGCCTCTGCCATACCGTGGGGCCGCCCTATGGCGTGGGTGAACAAGAGCAGACCGCTCAGGCCTGTGTTCACTGTCACTCAGAGGCTTCAGCTTGCTCTGCCCACATCACTTCCCACTGCTGCCACCGTCAGCCGCACTCGCCTCCATGCTCGCCAGCGCCCCGGGAGCGCTGGGAGAGAAAGGGGCTCATCCCCACAGTCTCCCACCCCAAAGCCAGAGAGAGCCAGACAGCACCAGCTGTTCCAGATGTGCCTGCCCCTACCCTGCCCATGTTGGGGGACAGGGCTAAGACTGGGGTCTCCCCAGTTCTCAGCTTGCAGCCTCTCCTGGAGAGAGGGGCTGTAGTCAGACCAAAGGAAGAACTCAGAAATGTTTTGTTTATTTGTGTTTGTGACCAAGTAGCCCCTCCCCACACCCAAGTTTATGGCCTCGTTTTCATTTGTATATTTTTCACACTGTAAATTTCTTGTACAAACCCAAAGAAAAAATTTAAGAAAGTTTTTGTTTTAAAAAAAGGCTGAGTATGCTGGATAAAGATGCTGGGAACTTGTTTGACCCCCACCCATTCTTTATTTGCTGGCTGTTCCCCTATTTCTCATGGGAGTCTGAGGGGGGGGAAGGGAGTGGGGGCGAGGGAGGACACACAGCGGAATGTCTGAGCTCCTGGTGGGCGGCAGTAGGAAGTCACCTGAAGTTCTGAGAAAATAGAGTAATAGCCTGTGCCGTGCATCCATCCTGCCCGTTACACAGGGCACAGCTTGGGGCCAAGGGATGGAGGCAGTGACCCCTTGAGGGCCCTGAGAGTCCATATCCTGTGGTGCCCGGGGAGTGGACAGGGCATCAGGAGATAGCCCCCACCATTCCAATCACCAGACCTTAGGTTTCTCAGCCCCTTCCTGTCCTGTGGTGCCTGGGGCAGTGAGCACCACTGGCTGCTTGACCTTGGACATCATGTTTGCTTGGACAGAGCAGAGCCTTAGTGACAACTGGGGAGAAAAGACAGTGGGGTAGTCTGAGCCACCTGTGTGGAACTTTGGGAGGTGGCATTTTGAGAGTCAGAGGAGGGGAGGGGCCTGAGAGCAGGAGCTTCTGAGCGTCACTGGGAGAATCTGGGTTCAGTGGGAAGAGTCATGGCGTGAGGGGGAGAGTCAGTACCAGGAGTCTGGATGGCAGGAGAGGGGGCTGGGTGAAGGTCAGCTGGGCGAGGCTGGCCTCAGTGGGAAGGCTCTGGATATTGGTGTGAAGGGCATAATGGACAGCATCTGGCCCTTACTGGAAGGTGCTGGGAGCCAGAGGGAGCTGTTCAGGAGGCAGGGGAATGGTCAGCAGGAAAGCATTGGTCAGTGAGGGCTGGGGAGCCAGAGGGTAAGGACGGTGGGCTGGGCACAGGGACCCTGACCACCAGTTCCATGGGTTCCCGAGCCTTGTTACGATAGGCCCGACGGATGGTGTCTACTGCTCGCTGGTGGGTCACCTGCTCCAGGCTCTCTCCATCCACAGCCACCAGCTCAAAGCCAGCCTGGTGGGGGCAGGAGAATCACAGCCCTCCTTCCGGTCAACCCCACCCACCCCACCACCCAACCTCACCTCCACTCTCTAGGACACCACTCCCCCATCAGGGTGGGGGCAGGAGAATCACAGCCCTCCTTCCGGTCAACCCCACCCACCCCATCACCCAACCTCACCTCCACTCTCTAGGACACCACTCCCCCATCAGGGTGAAGGGGGTGGACAATGAGACCGTTGTGCCAGGAGCCTTTGGGGGCAGGGTGGGGTGCGGACAATAGCCCTTTGTCCCTTGGGGCCAGGGGCAGAACGAGACGGGCCGCCCTCAGGCCCAGACTGGCATGAGGGGACTGAGCTTCCTGGGCCTGCTCATCCTGCACGCCTGACCCCTTTGCTCCCAAACCTCCCACGACTGGGCCTAAACATGTCTGGGTAGAAGAGCACATGCCAGCCCCGCCCCCTCCAACTTGGCAACAGGCTGCTGCTCCTCACCCACCTGAAGATCCCCGCTGAGGAAGGCAGCCCCCCCAGGAAAGATCTTTTCTATCTTCACCATAGGCTGCACCTTGGACTCAATGCCCCCAGAAATGCTGATGCCTAGTGAGAGAAACAGGTGAGACAATACACCCCTAAAGCCCAGCTCTCCCAGGAGAAACCCAGGACCGTTCCCCAAATCCAGACGGAGCCCCAACTCCCAAATCCTCAGACTGTTACCACTCGATCCTCAACTCCTAGACCCTCTAGGTCTCCAGCCCCTCAAGGTGAGCTCGTGACAATACCCCATACTCAGAATATTTTCCTAGACCCATGCAGCCTAGTTGTACCCCAAAACTCAGCCCAAACCCAGGAGGCCTCCCTGGCAGACCCATCCCTTGGACTCACCCAAGGACGGTTTCATCTTGGACAGGGCGATGGTCCGCAGCTCCCCACGCGGCGCCTCGGCGGCGGCCTCAGCCATCCTGCCAGCCCCATTCTCAGAGGGCCCCTGGCTGCCCTCCTCCGTGGCCACCTGTCCATCCAGAGGTCTGGGCAGCAGGGGCCTGGCCTTGCGGGGTTTGTGGTAGTGCCCATTGGCTGCGCTGGGCCCGGGGACAGGCAGTGGGGATGGGGACCGCCTGTGCCCAGAGGACTTGCCCTGCCCCCGGCTGCGGCTGCGGCTGCGGCTGCGGCTCTGGGCCGGGCCCTGGCTCCGGCTCTGACGAGGGGCTTCCCTGGCCAGGGGCTCTGTCAGCAGCCAGTTGGGCCTCGGGGGCCGAGGGGCTACAGGCGGTGGCTGGGGAGGGGGTGTACAGGCGCTTCGGCGTGGGGCGAAGGCATCTACTGGCACGTCTTGGAGAGGGGGAATCCCTTTCTGGGGGTGCTGGGGGGCAGAGACACCCAGGGAGACCTGGAGGCCCTCCAGTCGCTCCTTCAGTTCCCCATCACCTTCTTCCTCGGAGAAGCCGTTCACAGGCAGCAGGTAGAAGCCTCCGCGGCTGTCTGGGGAAGGGGGCCGAGGTCAGACGAGCCCCTCAGCCCCTGGGCCCAGCCAGAGGTCCTGCCACACCTCCTCTGTGGGTGTGGGGCCGGCAGACGCAGGCTTTGGTTGGCTGGGGCCCTGCCGCCATGTTCCCAAGCCAGGAGCCAGGTCCATGTTCTACGGTAACAGTATTTTATTACTTTCGGTTATAACAGCTACAGCTGTACTTCAATGAAGTTATCTAAGAAGAAGATGGCTCCCAAGCCACACTGGGGTGTCCCGCACACCTGATGTCGCTCAGCAGCAGGTTGCACCTCAGATTTTGCATAGAATGAGACCAGATTTCAAAAGTGAGTGGGTTTAATAACAATTTGGTGAATGGTAGCACGGGTGGCGGGGGACTGCTGGAATGGGCTTGATGGGGAGGAGTGCAGCTCTGAAGCACAGCCCAGCGCAGCAGGAATGGAAGGCCACTCTCCCCCCACCTGCCCAGGGCGTGCCCCTCCCCAGCCTCTGGGGCTCTGACTGACCGGGCACAGGCGTGATGAGGTGCCGCTTGGGTGGTGTGTCCTGCCGGGCTGGCCGCAAAGCAGGAGGCCGGACTGGTCAGAGAGGAGGACGGGTCAGAGGCAGGGGACGCCGGCCAGGCTCCCTGATGCCCATGCTGAAGTGGCACTCCGTACGCCTCTCCTCTGGGAGACCCCACCCTCATCCCCGCCAGTCCTGTCCCTCAGCTGCTGACCTGCCCTGTTCTTGAGAGCCTCAAAAGCCTCCAGTTCGACGGGCATCACCATGCTGTCGAAGCGACCCAGGTCCGTGGGGGCCACCACGCTCCTGAGGGAGAGGCAAGATGTGGGGGACAGGCAGAGCTCAGTTCTGGAGGTGCCAGCAGGGATTTCAGCCCTGGGAAGGCTGGGGGCCATCCAGGGCCTCCCTCCTCCCCCCAACCTCACGGCCCTCCCCATTGATCCCCCAGTGATCCTCCACACCTGATGTCCCTTAGCAGCAGCAGCTTGGCAGGCCGGTCCAGGATGGCCAGCAGGGGCCTCACCAGGTCCTCCACACCACCCTCGTGCACGTACTGCAGAGAGGGGCAGCTGAAAGGGGGGACCTGGGCATGCCAGGCCCCTCCCCTGGTCAGGGAGGTTCTCCCCATCACCAGGCTGCCCGATGGTCTCATCCTGGAGCCATGTGGAAGTCGGCCATACTACCAGACCTCTTTTCCCTTTTTGTCTGACTCCTTAGCGAGGCTGCTGTGCCACTGCTGCTCTCCGAGCTCTGTGATGCCACCCAACAAGGATATAAGAAGAAAGGAGCTGGCAGTCGGCCAAGAAAGACAAAACCCTAGTGCACAAGTCTGGGGGCAAGGCAAAGCCAGAAGTTGCAAGGCAAAGTTCGGAGCAGGCGCAGAACAACCTCTGCTGGGAAGTTCCCAGCTACACGCTCTAATCTCGCTGTTGTGTCTGCGACTGGAGACTGCCTCAGCCGGCCAGCCGCCCTTCAGCAGCGCCTTAGTAAAGAACTCAGCAAACTGGTTTCAAAACAGAGCTCAAGTAATTTACACCAAAAATACCGTGGGTGGAGATGCCCTCACTGCTGAGGAGGCATGAACAGCTTCCACCAACTGGACACGTTTTGGGGAATAAAACACTATTTAAAAAGAAATAGCAAATCTGTAACAGCAACAAAAACAGTGCAGTTCTGGGAAGACGCTCTGCTAAGCCTCTCACACTCAGCAAGCTCCCTGACATTAACCCTTCCCGTTATGATGCGCTAAGGAAAAGTAAGGCTGAGCGAGGCGGAATTGGCCTCTGGCCACACAGACAAGGAAGTGCGAAGACGGGCTGGAAGCTGAGAAATCTGGCTCGGGTCCGCTCTGGTGGCGGAAAAGGATGTGGATGTTCCAGGAGCAGACAGGCCTCCCCACCCCCACCGCCAGGCCAGAAGGAAGGAATTGGAGCCAAAGCTAGGCTGTGGGCCTCCCGTCCCAGCGCTGCGCACAGACCTACAAATTGAGCTTTGTGCAGGGATGTTATGGGGGCCTTGGGGAAGGGGTGGCTCCCCAGAAGGCCTCTCCAGTCAGTGCGCAGGGGGTGGAGGTTCTTCTGCCAGGCACTGTCCGGAGGCTACTAGTCACACCCCACCCACTCCTACCAACCAACTCAGCAGCCTCCCTACTTGGACAGCACACCGCCCCCTGGTGGTGAGAGACACACATGACTCAGGGACACGCTGTGCCCTTAGGGGTGGACACAAACACAGTATGCCCTGCTGGTCAGAGAGAGAGAAACAGTCACAAATAACTGGAAATAAAATATAAACTACATGTGTGGCCCGAAACCACACACAAAGTCACAGGTACTCATACATACACAAACTGACAATACTCCCTCTTTGGTCTAGAGAGATAGATGTAACTGCACAGAAGGAGCTGAAATGTGCCTGCATTTCAAGTCCACAGACCCGCATAGAGCATCCACCAACGGCCATGCCCTGTCCTGGATAGTGGGAGCATAACCATGCAGACCCTGTTCCAGAAAACGGGGAACCCAGTCAAAAGGGGATGAGAGGTAGAATGAGCCATGTACCCCAATGATCCACAAACCACTGGCAATAGGGCGGAAGGTGTCTACAGGAAGGTGAGATCGGAGCGGGCGCACTAACCCTGACTACACTGGGGGATAGATGCAGCCACAGCACAAAAGCTGGAGCAAAGTGCTCCACAGTGGTGCAGAGTAACGGCAGGTAGAGGCTCAGCTTGACTGCAGGAGACAGGAAGGGCCTCCGTGGGCACAGGTGTGACTCCTAGTGTGAGCAGCCCCCAGAGCCCCGCAGTTTATAACCCATAAGCACCTGCACCATGTGTGACTGGGGTGTGCTAACGCAGCGATGATGAGAACAACACAGAGGTTAGTGGGTTGAGAGTCAATGGGTGGGGGTGGGCTTGTACTCTCCTGCCAGATGAGGGATTACTGAGGGGGCGTGAGTGTTCAGAGAGGTGGTTATAATGCCTGGTCTGCAGTGTGAGGAGGCCGCTCAGGGGGAGAGTGGAGGGAGGCCTGGGTTCTGGAGTCCCATGTTTGAGTCCCTGCAGCTGTTCTGCTATCCCTCTGGCTGCGGCTCCATGCCTGAGGGTCTGACGTCTTGGTGTGTGTGGGCTGGGCCAGGTCTGGCTGGTGTGCAGAGATCCTCGGTGTTACAGGGGCAAAGTGAAGGGCCCTGCCCTAGTGCTGGGCTGAGGAGCAGAGGGATGCGGAGAGAGAAACAGACACAGAGCCCCACCTCGTGGCCAGAGTTCAGAGTGGCAGCTCACGGGAGGTGGATACTCCAGGCTCTGCTTAGCCCTGAATCCTGACTTGGCTCAGCACAAAGGCTCTCAAACATGTATACCCCTATCTGCATCTCTGCTGCAGACATGGTATTGGTAAAGAGATGAATGAATTGTTGTACCTCAGTCTTCAAGTGACACACATTTGCACACCCATGCAGACAGGATCACACAGCGTAGTTATCAAAAACACAGGTACCCCACAGACATGTGCATGTGTCCCACGGATGTTCAACACAGCCCGACCTGGCTGAGGTGAGGCGGTGGGGGGGTGGTCACAAATGATTTCCTGAAACTCCTCCACTCGCCTGTACATTCAGGCTTCCAGGCGCTGACACAGACTCATCACACAGAGCCATTGACAGGAAACCTGGGTGTTCCCGGGTCAGAACAATCCTCCTGCACCTTCCCAACATTTAGGCGACAAAGACTCTCTCAAACGCAACTCCGCCCCACCCCGGGGCTCTCGAGTTCTGTTTGAAGTGGAAGGGAACACAACTACAGTGTAGGAGGTGGGAGAGGCTTGAGGTGTGTGGGAGGACAAAGGCTTACTGACTTGGGTAAGAGGGGAGGGGGCGGGCCTGTGGGCCAACCCAGGAGCAGGAGGGGACTTGGGGGGCAGGCTGGGTTTGGAGGAGAACAGAGGCAGTAAATGCAGGGACTCTCCGACCACTCCTGCCTCATTCCTCCCCTGCAGCTCAAATATCACCTCCTCTGGTGGCCCTCCCAGACCACAATATCTCATAACCCTTTGGGTCATCTCCTGGTTTTCCCTTCACAGCAGTTTATATAATTTGTCACTCTGTACTAGTGTGTAGGTTCTAATTATTGTGTTTGTCTCCATTCCTGACTGTGATGGCCCTGTGTGTGTGTGTGTGAGAGAGAGAGAGAGAAGTGATTCCAGCTTTTACTGACCACTGGTCGCATAGGGGCTGACCCAGGTACAGGGGCCTGAGTGAATGAGGGGCAAGGTGGCTGAGGGTGACCCTGGCTGAGGTGGGGCAGGTTCTGGAGGCTCACCCGGGCACAGTGGCGGGTGACTGCCAGCACCTCGTCCTCAGTGAGCAGCCGCCGGGCCAGGTCTTGAATAAGGGGCCTACGGCTCTCCCAGGCCTGCACCCGTTCTTCCACACTGGGCAGCTGGCTGGAGGGACTCCCGGACCTGGCAGAGAGCAGGGCCCGGCTCCTCTCCTGGTCTGCAAGGCAGGAGCACAGGGGTATAACATTGGGGGCAGGAGTCATTAGGGGAGGGGCCAGAGGCTTCCCAAGTGGAGTTCCAACCCCAGTCTCTCAGCACCCCCTTCGCAGACCCCAGTCTGTTCCTTAATGAGTCCTAGCCCACCACCCTCCAGGCTACTGAACATGCACCATCATACTCACCTACTCCCTCACTAGAGTTCTAGCACAGAGGCCACCATTGCCCCCAAATCTCTGGGAGTCTCAACTCCAGCTCCGCAGTCATGTACCCCAATATCTGTCTGAAACCCTATCTCTCCTACTATGCTTAATCCAATTATTCTAGCTGCCCCCAATATACACCCCCTGAACCCCCATGTTTAGCCCCTAGGCTGTCCCCAACATGCACCCCATTTGCAGATTTACTATAAGTCAAGCTTTGGCAAAGGAAGAGATGCAGGAATTACCACGTCTCAGTCTCCAGGTGACAAACTTCTGCACAGGCCCCATTCCACCTGCTGTGAAGAAGAAAGAGGCTCAGCTGAAGACTCAGTCCCTCCATCTAAAAACAGGGGCTTGGGGCTCAGGACTCACTGTGTAAATAACTGGATGGAGAGGCCAGGCTGGGAGGAGGTGGGACCGGCAGGCAAGGGGCCAGGTCAGGAGGGTTTGGGCGGCCATGCGCAGCATAGGGCTTCATTCACAGGCAATGGGGAGCAAGTGAAGTTTTCTATCAAGAGTGGGTACAGTGTGACCTCTCCTAATGGAAATTCACTTGGAGCAAATAAATGGGGTCAGGAACTCCAAGGACAAAGCTTGGGATAGCACCTACCTTCAGAGGACAGACAGAAAAAGAGGAGCCTTTGAGGAAGAGAGAGGAATGGCCAGAGAGTTGTCGGGAAAACTGGGAGAGAGCAGGACCCGGGGGCCTGTGGGAAGAGAGGGTAGAGGGGGCTGGCCTGCTCTGATATAAGGGGTTGTCTCCTCGTGGGTCTGTCACCTCTGACCTCAAGGAAGGGCAGGGCCTAAGTCCTCATCCTCTGGTTGTTTTGCCTTCCCAACATCCACGTTCCCTTCTGGAAACGTCACCTAATTTCCCCTGGGATCTCTTCTCATGTCTGTACTGCAGGTGGGCAGTGCCCCGGGCTAACCCATGAAAGCATCCTTTCCCTGGCACGGTGATTTGTTGGTCATGTGACCCCAGCTGGCTGGGCGTCAGCCACAAGGCTTTAAGGCAAGACGCTCTTTCCCCTGCGTTGCTAAGTGACTGTGGCCATCTTAACTCCTAGTGGGCACATTGCATGACAATGACACCAACCAGGAACCAAAAGATGGAGGGGACAGATCTCTGGTGAGATTGTTGACACTTTTAGACCAGCTTAAATCAGCAGTTCAACCAACAAGTTCCTTTTAAAGCTACTTGAATTTCTGTCCCATGCAACCCCACAAGTCTTAACTCATCTATCTACTCCCGGTTTCTGAACCTCACCAGAGATGAGGCCTTCTGTGAGGGTCCCAAGGAAACCTCCAACAAGAGTGAAGCTTGCGAATGCCATCTTGCCTGGCCCTGGTCTAGAAATTGCCCTGTTGAAGGATGGCTCCAGAACTGCGTAGGGCCTGTCAGACTCTGGCCAGGGGAGGCAAATCCAGTTGCTCTAGGAAAGTGGTGGCCTCTTCCCTCAGCACCAAGAACACAGGGATAGGACCCAAAGGCTTCTGCTCCTTGCTATAAGCGACTCGATCTGTTTTCCCTTCTGCAAAATGGGTATAGCAATGACCACTCTATTTCCAGAGGCCCCCTCTGTGTACCAGGTAATGTTCCAAGTGATCCATATACACACATTCACTTATTCCTCGTGATTCCTAAAGAAGTAGGGATCACTACTTCCATTTTACTCATGAGGTGACTGAGGTGCACAGGGGTGGGTTCACAGAAGCAGTGTGGGATTTAAACCCAGACTGAATGCCAAAGAGGACTTCACCTCTGCCCTCCTCAATGGCCAGCTAGCACTCACCTTTCTCCATGTCTAGGCAAGGGCGAGGCTTGCTGGAGCTCCCCCTGTCCAGCGTCCAGGCCTCTCTGCTCCAGTCTGCTGTCTGCTGCCCCTGCCGCCCTCCCTTGAAGAAGAGGTTCATCAGGGTCTTGGAACGTTGCAGGGCCCCCTTCTCCCCAGAGAGCCCAAACTTCTCCTTCTTCCGCTGCTTCTTCTCCTCTGCAGACACGAGGGAGCATCCAGGGGGCTGGAGGGGTGGGCAGAAGGGGAGGAAGAGGTGCGGGGTATGGGGAGGGGCAGAGAGAAGGGAAAGGAGCAGTGGACAGGATCTGCAGCCATGTGGATGGGGCGGGGGGGGGTGGACTGGGGATTCCTCCTGCAATTTCCCACCCCTCCCACACCTCATAGCTAGTATGTGAAGGTTACCTAAGGGCTGGGCCCTGGGATGTGTACTGAGTACAGGATGGAGGGGCTGGCTTGGGGCTGGCTTGGGCTGACATGCATTGATAAGAGCTACATCTGGGACTGAGGGTGGATTTGGGGTTTGGACCAGTTAAAAATGGAGTACCAAGCAGTGTCTGAGGGTAGAAGTTGGGCTGGGCAGGACCAGGGATAAAAGGAGGATTGGGCTGAGGCAGGGTCTGGGCTGGGGCACTTTGGAGCCACTGGCCCCGCCACCACGTACCCCACAAGGTCAGGTGGCTCTGAGAGCGAGTGATGGGGGGCCTGGGTCTGCTGAGGGCCAGCAGCAGAGCTGTCTTGGGGGACTCAGAGAGTGCAGAGTCCAGGCGGCGGGCAGCCAGGGGTCCGTCGGAGCGGATGGCGGTGTCCCTGAGAATAACTGTGGGCCGCACACTGCACCAGGTCTCCACGCGGCCCCCCACGTCGGGGTCTGTCTGCATGGCCGTGTCCGCACGACCCCAGCCTGGGCTCAGGCTCCCGGGCTCCTCAGACCCCAGACAGACGTCCAGGCGGTCGGAGGGCAGGGAGCCGGAGCCCTCGGTCGAGCTGTAGGGGGCGCTGGAGGCATATGAGGAGACGCTGGAGCTGCTCTCGGAGGCGGGGGACAGCTGCTGCAGCACCCCGTTGCTCACTGTGGGCAATGGGGAAGGCAGGAAGTCTCGGGTCTGGCCGCATGGCTTCAGGGCCCTGCCAGGCTTGCAGACTGCTCCCGAGCTTGGGGGTGGAGGAGGGAGAAGCAGTAGCCAAGGTGGAACCACTGGCTGTGGGAAACCCGGTGTCGGGAGACCTTAGGAGTCACTTCTCCATCCACCCCGGGTCTCCAGACCCCTGAGCCTGAGCTTCTCCAAGGGGAATGGGCGCTGGGCAGGGTCAAAATCCTGAGAGACCTTGGTCCTCCTGCCCATTTATTCTTCAGGGAGTCTGCCCCCGTCCCCTCAGTCATTTCTGTCCAATCTGGGGGTAGGTGTCACTTACATCGGTCCAGCCAACAGTACTCAGAAACCATCTCCTTGTAGGCAGGGTACCGACCGGTCTCCTGGGGTCGGGGAGCAGAGAAGGGGTGTGAGTGGGCCGGCGTAGAGCTGGGGGGTGGGGTGGAGGGTAGGAGGGTGGGAGGGTGGGAGAGTGGGTGGTAGAAGGTGGAGTGTGTGGGTATGGGGGAATGGGTGAAAAGAGAGGGTAAGCAAGGAGGCCATTGAGACAGAGGAACCTTACAGCCCTGCTACTCCAAGTTCATCACCCTCTAGTCACAGAAGCTGATTTATTGCTGAACATGCCAAGTTCCTTTGTACCCCAGGGCCTTTGCACTCGCTGTTCCAGGAGCCTGGCTTCTCTTCCTTCCGTCATCTGTGGCTAGCGCCTTCTCCTTCAGGGGCACCTCCCCAGGAGGTCAGCCTGGAACCCCTGGCTGAAAGGTCCTTCCTGAACTACCCCATCCATTTCTCTCTTAATTTTCATAAGCTACAATTATCTAGTTTCTCTGCTCCCAGTAACAACGTTCTCCTCTGTCTTGTTTCCTGTTGTAGCCCCAGTGCCCAGTGTAAGAGGTAATAAAAACTATGAGGGGGTGAATGAGGCTGAGTAGGAGAGAGCGGTTGCCTTTGGGATAGTGTAGAGCAAAGAAAGAGAGAAGTGGGATGTGGTGGAGTGGGACGTAGAGGCAGTATGTGGGTTGCTGAGCGGTAAGATGGGTAAAGGCCATGGGGGGCAAGCAGGAGCCAGGAATGGAAACTGGGGAGAATGAGGCAGCCCCTCCTCGGTAGAGCAAGGACCTGATCCTCAGGGAAGCGTGAGCCCCACATGAATAATGAAGCCAGCGGCCTCCCCTGAAATCCAATCTCTGGCCCCCGCCCAGCCCTCCTTGCCCTGTGCCCTGAGGGTGCCCACCACTCCACCTCTCCACCCTCCCGGGTAGGTTTTCTCCTTCCTCCTTAGGCCTCCACCACTCCTAAGAAGGGCGCTGCCCTCCGCGTCTGAGGAGCAGACCTGGAGCAGCTGGGTACTTGACTACAGTTCCTGAGTCTCTCTCTTTCTGTCTCAGCCTCTTGGCTATAAAACGGGGGGAGAGAACAATGTCTGCTCTACCTCCCCTGGGGAGGTGGGAAGGTCAGCACTGGCAGAGCATCTCGGGCACTCCAGGGCCTGCCCACCTTGACGGTCAGCATGATGTGCGTTTGGCCCTTGAGCACTTCCACGGCCTGGCTGTGGCTGATGTCTTCGAATCTGACCCCGTTGGCCGCCAGGACCTGGTCCCCCACCTTGATGCCGTTCTCCTCTGCCAGTCCGCCGTGGTCCACTCTGGGTCAGACAGGCAGTGGTGTGACAGGCCGCCCGGCCTGCCCTCTGAGCCCCATTGGGGTGCAGAGCTGCCCCGCTTAAACTTCCTAATCTTCTCCTGGTGACACTCGGCCCCGCCCCAGGCCCCAGCCCAGACCTGGGCCCACAGCCGAATGTGCAGATGGCCAGACCTCACTTGCTGACCCCTCCTCAGCCCAGGCCTGTTCCCAGCCAGAATCCGGCCTGGCCCAGCCCTCACTTGGAGACATAAATGCCCAGGCCGAACTCCTTGCCCCCACGGATGTTGAACCCCAGGCAGAAGTCGTCGGAGGTCGTGTAGAGATGCACGATGCGCCTGGCGCCGTCCTCTGAGCTGCTGCGGGAGGGCGTGGAGCCGCACTTCTCCACCACCAGCCTCCGGTTCACCACGTCCACCCTGGGGCGACAGCAAGGGCCTCTGCCTGTGCCCCCATCCTCCACCACCCCTCCTCCCTGCTGGGGAACGCAGGGGTGCCTTTGTGGGACTCCCCAGCCTGAGGCCTGCAGTGGGATAGTGCCCAGGTGCGAGGCCCCCTTTCAAATCCTCACGAGGCCCCTGAGGGAGAGGTACTGTGGCTGCCTGGGCTAGCAGTGGGGTGGAGCGAGTGTCAGTGGGGTCTGGACAGAAGGGCAGTTAACAGAGGATTGGGGGACAGACAGGACCCTTCCCCCACTGCCATGTCAGGTCTTAGGGACCCACATTTCTTGCCAGAGGGCAGGGGAGTGGAAGCCATACTAGCGCGGTGTCCCCTGCCTTCAGCCTCTCCCGCCTGGGCTTTGGGCAGTGGTGCTGGGGAGCTGGGGGCTCTCACCACGTGGTCTTCTCCTTGGAGAACTTGATGCCTGGCACACGGCCCATACGCCTCACCATCATGTGCAGGCGGCTGCTGCCCGTCAGCACCTTCACGGCACTGCCCATGGTGGTGCTCTCCAGGCTCAGCCCGTTCACCTCCGTGATCTTGTCTCCCACGCACAGCCCAGCCCGCTCTACGCCAGGGGAGAGGGTGGCCAGCGTGAGCCCCTTGGGAAAGGTCCGCTGAGTAAAAATGAGACTCTCCCATCGGACCCAGCCCCCTGGGGTGTAACTAAGATGCTTCTACCGGATTGGAGATCCCCCCGATAGGGTCTGACTAGGGACCTGAAATTAGCCCACTTTGCCCTGAGGGGGGCCCTGTCTCCCCATCAGATCAGGCCCTCCAAAGCTGAGAGCCCTTTCCTTCCATCCTGACAACAGCATCCCCAGGCCTCACAAGGGAGGGGAGGTCACACCCTAAACCAGAATGTCACCACTTGGGGCTGCTCACCTGCACTGCTCCCCTCCTCCACCTTGCTGACGAAGATGCCCAGGCCATGCTCAGAGCCTCCCCGCACACTGAACCCCAGCCGCCCGGCTGGGCTCTTCTCCACTCGGACCGCATGGATGATGTCGCTCTCGTCACTGTTGGCTGTGGGTGTGGCCTAGGCGTGACTCCCTGCCCGTGATGGGCACAGAGTGTCCCTGGGCTCCTCCCCTTAGGGCCTGCAAAGACTGGTTTGCTGGACACAGGTACACAGGGCCCTACACGGTGTGTGGGTGGGGGGGGTTTGGGGGATATACAACCAATTTCTGATGCTCTCAGGTGATTTTGAGACCACAGCCCAGGAGGGTGAGGGAGCAGGCAGGACAAGGCTCCGTGTTGAAGACACTGCCCTCCCTCACTGTGCGTGTACTAATGCTTATGAAACTTCCCATGCTCATGTGCCTCGAGCAGGTCACATTCCTAAAACTCCTGCTGTTTTATAGGATAGAAAAGAGGCGTAGGAACTCCAGTTTGTGGGACATAGTAGAGGGAGTCGGGGTTCTTCAGGCTGCAGTAAAAGTAAGTATGTTAGCTCCTCTTCAAATAGTGGAAGAGAGATTCTGTGAGAGGTATCAGATGGGCCCAGAGGGCAGAACCATATCTGATTAATGGAGTTTGAGGGAGACAAATTAGTAAAAGAAAACTCAATAGCCTTTAGCTGTCAGGCAGTGAAATGCGTTTTCCAGGATGGATAATGAGTCCCGATATTTGGAGGCATAAGAGCTGGGACTTGGGAACTCCCTGTCTGGAATAGCGTGAAGCCCCTCTTATTTTTTTGACCCTGTGATTCTGGTGCTGCCCAGATGACATTCCAAACGAGTCCTTGTTGCTGTGTGCCCAGCCCCAAGGCAGCCCTCTGGCAGCCCCGGGGAAGGCCAGGGAGGGGCTCCCTGGGAACTGTTGCTGTCAGGAAGATCCTCAGGTGGGGATTTGGATGGATGAGGGTAGACACTGACAAGGAGATAGAGACAGCACAACTCAGCGGTGGGCCCTGAGAAGCCTTTAGCTAGGGGATGGCAGCAGGGAGGGGTGGATCCCAATTGAGATCAAGGGCTTGTCTTCCTCTAGTGGAGAAGTCACACACACGCACACACACACACCATTTAATATAAGAGAAATCAGGTTGCCTGCATACCAGGGCAGCTGAGGAAGAAACCCCTGAGGGCAGCCTGAGGCAGGGACTGGATATCCTGGCTAGTTCTGTCTGCACAGGTCTTGGCACCTTTTTAGTCCAGTCCAGGAACTTTTGTTCTCCTTCCCCAACTCTCCTTCCACTCAGTTTCTACCCCCGCCCCCTGTGCTCCCACCAGCTTCCCCAAGGCCCTGTACCAGGGATATGTTAAATCTGGGGTTTCTCTATTTCCACTGTCCAGGTGAGGGCCAGGAACCTCTCCCTGCAGGCACTTAGCAACAGCCTCCTCACTCTCCCCATTTCTGCACCCCCATTTACCCAGTCTTGACACCGTGGCCTGAGTCATCTTTTCCAACAGGTTACGCTTTCCCCTGGATAGAAACTTCAACACCTGACCCTGCTTCTAGAGTGAACGCTAGCCACCCCCAATCTCCGCCCCCACCACTCACAAGCACTGACTTTGGCCACCCTGACCTTCCTGTGCCTTTCACTGGCAGTCCTTCCAATGTTCTCTCTGCCCATCATGCTCTTGCCCAGACCTTTACAAAGCCAGCCCCTGGCGCCTCGCTGTTGGTGCAAGGGGGTTATTCTCAGCACTATCAAGCTATTAGCACCCACTGCAACACGAGTTCAATCCCTGGCCAGGGAGGTGACCCACATGACACGACAGACTTCTGGTCGCCCACTGCTCCTCTTAGCAGTGTCTTTCTATGGATACACCTGTTCTGCTCCCTACCCTGTCTCTGGTGAATCCTCTCACCTTCCCACACCTCTGGCCTACACTCTTGTATACATAAATAAATAAATCTTTAAAAGAAAAGAAGAAGCCGGCTCCCCTCTCTCAGTCCCTCGTGGCGCAGAGGCTGCACACACTCAGAGCTGTCTTCAGGATTAAAGAAGTCCCTTCCACCTCCACAGAAAGTCTGTGGAGCGGTTCTCAAAGGGTGCTCTTAGAGCAGCGGCGGTGTCTGCAATGTAATATGTGGCTTCTCGGGCTTCCCTGCGATCGGCTGGATCAGAAGCTCTGGGTGGAGGTTCAGCAATCTGCCTTTAACCAAGCTTCTCCACCCCAGCAGTTCTGATGTATCTGGATATCTATCATATTATCCACATTCAAGATTTTACCAAAACCCATTCTTTGCTTACTTGTATATTATTCACGTTCTGTTGTCTTCCCCTCTGGGTTAAACCTGATCACCGGAGGGACATGGTGACTTGTTCCACCAAACTGTTCCTGGTAGGTTGCACAGTGCTTGCGCCCTACCGAATGCTATTCTTTGAATAGAAGAAAGGAAAAATGGGTGGATGGATGAATGAATGAAGTGAGGATTAATCGTAATGCAGTTTCTCCGGGACAGTTGAGTTTGAGGAGCTGGTGGAAGCTCAGGGGGTGTGTGCGTGTCTTCCCATGTGCGTATTCTCCCCACGGCAGCCCCCTTTTTGGTTACTTTATGCCCCGGGGGTGGTCAAGGAACATGGGGGAGGGGGCCAAGCCGTGTCCAGTTGGGAGGTGGACGCCTGGTGAGCGCAGGGGCCAGGCCTCCCACTGCTCAGAGAGGCTGCTCCCCTAGCTGCACTGGTGTGGCGGGGCCGGACGGAGCGAGCAATCGGGGGACTCTGGGAGAGGATCCTCAGGCCAGTGTACGTCACCCTTGTGTCATGGCTGGGCATGGTGTGGGGGGCTGTGGAGGGAGTCAAGCACAGTTCTCTCAGTGAGATGGGACTGACAAGGCCAAGCTGTGGGGTCTCCACGCTCCCGCTCCTCACCTAGCTCCTCCGGGGCTGTATGACCAGAGTGACAGCAGAGACCTCGGCAATGCCCTACTGTTCACGCAAGGTGAGGCCAACCTGGTGGAGCAGTGGGGGAAAGCATGCTTAACTGCAGCAGGAAAGCCTGCTCCGGAAGTAGCACCTCCACCCTTGCCCCAGGTGGGGAAGGGAAGCAGGTGCCCGGCAGTGTCAGGGAGAAGAGCAGGGGTTGAAAAGTCCAGCCTGGGGTCTGGCTAGGGAAGCTCTGATGGCTGGGGAGAGGGCGAGAAGCTGCAGTAACTTATATGGAACTTCCTATCTGTCCTCAGAAAGCTCAGGGGTTCCTCCCTTGGCATTCGACGTCTTACCTTGCTCAGAGTCTTTGTCGCTTCACATCTGTCACTGCAGCCAAGCTGTCTCCTCAGTGCCTGCCCGCTGTCCTCCTTTTCACTCCAACCCGCCCCCCACTGTCTTCCCCCACACAAATTACTCTAGTGCTCAATTTCTATCCTGCTACTCTGCACATTGCTGGAAGTTGAAGGTTGGGCCTTCTTTCTCTCTGGGTCCCTGCACGACCTAATCAGGCTGGTAAGAAATTTGTGTGCATTGAAACAGCATTAAGTAACGCCATCAGCCTAGACCTCGCCTTCAGGCCCCAGCCCTGTGGCTTCCTCCCTGACCCTGCACCCTCCTCTCCTCCTCTCCAGAACACTGACCACTCTGCTTCCCTTCTTTGGCACCAGGGGTCTTTAATTCTCACTGGCCGCTGGGCACTGACTCCTCACAGCCCAGCACAGAGCTGGTCACACAATGGGCTGGTTGATGGGGGATGTCCTTCTCCATCCTCCCCACCCCCCTAAAGGATACACAAATGGGTTGAGAGAAAGGCAGGGCCATGGGAGGAAGAGGCCAACTTAACATCCTGTCTTATTCACAGAGGGCTAGCGCAACACACACACACACACACACACACACACACAC